>NW_028186779.1:2517822-2552142 GCF_003343005.1 Rhea americana
TATTACAAAGAAAGATATTCCATGGTGTGTTCGTTGCCCCCTGCTCTCCCTAGTCTTCTCATGCCCCTCTTCTCATACACCTACAAGTCTCCAAGGCAGAGAACAGTATGGAGAAAGAGGAAAATCGAAGTGAAGGGGAAAAAAAAACATAAATTGTTCCATCCCTATTCCTACCTCCTAGAAAATGTATAAATCTTGAGTAACTTCTCTATACCTTTTATTATCCAACAATTCTTGTGTTGCAGCTCCAGCATGCAAGAGATTGGTTATAGGTGACTTCAACCTATCTGAAAGGACATGACCTGCATGCGGATGACTCACAACGATCAAAAGAGAATTTCCAGCAAAATACACCACCAGACTTAGCACCAAGCTGAGCACTCAGGACACAGTATAGAACACTGGCTAAGGAATTAACTCATGCTCATAAAAGTACTTAAAAATAAATTACTTTATAGCAAGGATATTGTTATCACATAATAAAAGGTAGATTAACCTCATTATTATAAAATGTGTAATCAGAAGAGTTTTATACAAGAAAGTCACAGTGTAATGATGGATAAACGGACAGGTAATTCTGACTGTTGGACTTCTAATCTCGCAGCACGAGACCAGTGCAACAAAAACAAAAATACAAGAGATGAGAAACAGATTAATATGCTCAGGAAAATCCAAGGACTTTYCAGGACTTCAGACTTAAGAATCAGTCAGAAGTGAATTAATCACTTTGGCCCTTCAGTATACTTGGTTCAATTCATTACACTTCTGTGTCATTCCCTCTTAACCTCCAGCTGAGAGTACTATGTGATATTAGTTCAAGCATTATAGCATCAAAAAGCTAATTGCTATAAAAAGTGCTTATCTTTTTGAATAGTTACATATTTTCAACCATTAAGGAAAGGTTACCTTTTGACACACAACATAGAATGTCTGATGATAATCAAAAAATATGCTGCCTCTAAACAAGTTTTCTGAGTGTGAGGGGTCTTTCATACTTAGACTTGGTAAAATGCATTATGGACCTTTTCCTATGTGCTGGCGTTGGAAAAGAGTTTCTTAAACTGTAAATGGACATTGCTCTTTTTACTGCAAGTACCACAGAAAGCACTTTCAGGTCTGTTTCTCTTGTGCTACTGAATTTACACTGTCATGCCTGCATGTATCCATTCTATATTCATGGGAGGAACATGATGCAGAAGTATTTTCTGCAGACTTCCTGCAGAAGGTACCRGAGCAGCCAGGCTGTTACTCACTTCTTGTTTGCAGTCTGAAAATGAACTGTCATTCTGGAATAATTCTTCTCCTTCTGCTCTTCTCGGGTGGCTGAGGTGACAATGAGGTCTCCAAAAAGGTCAACCAGCCAAGTCAGTCGGGCAATTCCACTGAAAGCTGGGAATCCTGCTTGCTTTTCATCAAGGACACTACCTGGTGCAACAGCAACATAGAGACTTCAGAAATGGGAAAGAGAATATTGCTCTACGTAGGAAAGACTGAAGAAATTTCAGACTTGGGCTTGGATATGAGGGTGTAGAAAGGCCATCAGTGGAAATCTCACCATTTGAGAGCTCAAAAAAACACAATCAACCCTGAAATGGATCAGCTGGTGGGCTATGACAGCAAAGGCAGCACAAAGTACAGACACAGTGAACCCTTCAAGGACGAGTTGAGGACAGAAGCATGTATGTAGCTTCACAAGAAAATCGAGAAGGGAGAAAAAAATAGCTTAGCAATCTCTCCCAACTCTCCCAACCAAAACACCAGTGGAAAAGCCTGAAGGCCCCCACTGGAAACTGGGACACTTCCTCAGAGCTTGTCTTCCTCTGTATGAATGAACTATCTTCACAGTATAGGAGATACGAAACACTGTTTCCCCTCTTCAGCATGGTACATGCTTACATTCTTCATTAGAGACAGCAGAAAGAGATTAACAAAGCAATGGCCAGTTATTAAGGCAMAAGTGTTTTTCAGACTGTTCTATAATTTCATGGAAACATCCAGGACATGTGTATCTCCAGCCTGTTTATAGAGAGCCTCTCATCTAAAATGAATGAATAAAGCCTAGAAGGGCTGAGGTCTCTGCCAAGCAGGCAGACAAATCCAAGCAAACTTAGGTCTCCTCATAGCTACTGACCTGTGAAATGTAATGTTCCCTTCACCAGGTCTTTCCCAGCCACCACCTTTTTCAGCTGCTTGTACTCTTCAGTCAGCAGTTCAATGTGCTCCACATGGAGGATTTTATCTGTTGGTAAGAAAAACAAAAATCAGGCCAGATCAAATAAGAGCTTTCTGCATGAATCAAGAGTAGTGAAAGCTTCAAYAGTCACCAGTGGGAGATCACTTAAAAGCATCCTCATTCATGACTGGCAAAATGACGTCAGGAGAAAAATAAAATTCGGGCCCAGCACTGAGGCATCAGTTTGGGTTCATGATTCTCAGGAGGCAACAAAGAGTCTATAATAACAGTAACTACTGTGATTAAGCAAAACTCTGCAATGAAACCAAATACCAAACTAAAGCTGAAGCGTTAGTCTTCAAAGTAAAACATGGATGAATTCTTKGCCTCCTTCCCCTCATACTTCTCTGTCCTATTCTCTTCCTCCCAGAATATTAGGAAAGCAGATTAAGGAGGAAAAAATATAGCATAATGCTTAGACTCAGACTGTAACAAGTTGTTAAGGAATACCTCCCTCCATTGCAGTTAATTGGGCTACTCTGCAACAGAGGCTATGCAATCCTCATCTGAATCCGGCCTTCATTCAATACATGCTTTTCTGGAAAATCTCCAAGAGAGTCAGTTTAGGCTGCTGACAGTAACTGTTGCTGCTTTGAGAGAGGAGGCATAAATTCTGCTTAATGGGAAACCGTTTGGCTAGGAACAAGTCAGTAATTGGTGTTGGTATAGGGAAACAGCAAAGTAGGAAATTCTATACCTCTAGTGTTTTAGGACAAAGTCACAAAGGAAATTTTAAAAAGCAGTGCTATATAAATAGTACAACTCGTCCAAATGGTTTGCCCTCCTCCTGTCTAGCGCTATTCCTTTTCTTACAGCTCCATAAAACCCCACTCAACTGAATTGCCAGTCTCTGACTCTTAGTACTGCACAGATGGGACCACATGCTTTCCAGAAATAAAGAGATTTTGCTTAGAGACAGGCTTTCTTTCAGACAGGGTGGCCCTGCTGGTCCACAATAGCAAGAACAACTGTGCGTGACAARCATATGTCACAAATATTATTTTCAGTGTGAAAAAAGCAGGAAGGTGCACAAGTCCAACAGTTACATTCATTAAGTGCTTTACTATCACTATGATAGAACTTTCCTTAACTGCGTTGTTAGTGCACAAAACTGAGAYCAGAGATCCTATGAGGGTAAACACACCTTAGTCTTAGCTTCAAAATTTGTGCATTTAATTCCTCTCTGGCACACATCTTAAATCCTAGATTGATAGTTCTCTGAGACAAGCATACTTCCTTGTGCAGCACGACTAGTTGGGCCCTGTCAGATGCCTTTGGTACTACACATGTTTAAATACTTTTTACAGTCTTGAGAATAAATGCCACTACCTTTTTGCTCAGCCATCTCCCAGAGCTCATGGGCAGCCTTAGCAGACAAAGCCATGGGGTACTCAACGAGGACATGTTTCCCAGCTTCTAAAAACATTCTGAAAGAATAAAATATCRATCTTTTAAAAGTGTATCATTGCAATTATTTCTGTTCACTGTGCTAACTGCTTCTCACTCCTGCAGTCAGCCCCATAGGGAGAAACACACAACATGGAGTAACAAAAATAAAAGGCATCTTTCSTAGTAAGATGGTGTGGCGGCTACATCACATGTTTAAGCACCAGAAGAGGTGGAGTTTATTTCTCCCTTTTCCACAGACCTTGCTCACCTGCAGCAAGTCACTAAAATGCTGCAGTATTGAGCACTGCAATTTCTAACTTCCAGACACCCAAGGGGAAAATTGAGCCCTTCCTCTATATGATCTGTGAGGAAAGGCTTTGAATCCTGTTTTAAGCTGCCTGTGCACCATGCATAGGCCTAGAAGTAGCTAACTGCAATTGTGAGAGAAYTGAATGCATCTTAATCCCAACTACTCCAGGGCTTATTCAGGGCTCTAGGCAAGTCACTATCACCCGCTTCAGACTTCCAGTCTGGTAGTGTCTCCTCAGGTGTTCACATCCTCTCCTTCAGCAGCTTTACACAGCTTCTCTATGCTTCTAACTTATAGGGGGGGGACAAAAAAAAATAACAAAAAAACAAATCAAAGGGAAAAAAAATACAAAATACCTGATGGTTTCTTCATGACTTCTGTTCTCTGTGCTGATGAAGGCCGCATGGATATCTTTGCTTCTTAGAGCATCTTCCAGGCTAATTTGCTTGGCCTCATTAATTTTGCCCAGATTTCTCCTGATTATCAACACAATAAACACATAATAAACACAGTAACACAATCAGAGCATAACTGTTACAGTCCATTTTTCCCAATTACATGCTGTGCAGCAGCATTGAAATTATTCCCATGGCCCACTGTCCCAGTGAGCTAAACTAGGGTAGGAAAGGAAGCGTGTGGTCCAGGAAAGAGATAARCACTTTCAGACAGCAGTGCAGTGCACAAAAGAACAAAATATATGGGTCAGTGTGTAGGTGGTGGTATCAGTACAGAAGCTGCCCTGCTGTTGAAATGGGTTTTTTTAATACGCATCATAACACAAGAACAGTTTTAAAAGTGTGCCTTGAAAGGGGACAATGCTTCTATGGGAGAAGTTCTTCTTGATGTTTTGGACTTGGCAGGCAAAAACACCTAAGTTGTCAAGGCCACGTGCAACTACAAGCAGAGTGGAGAAGTGGGAGAGGGACAAAGCAGCTGCTAGGCTCTGATGCCTTGTGATGCAACACACACACATATATCAGACAATGCTACAGAAAGACTCTCGTGGCCACCCCCCTGAACATATCACTGCATTAGTAAAGACTGGAGCAGATGCCTTGATAGGATAGATGAGAGAGAGGATGAGTGTAGGTCACAAGAAGGACTTGAAAGGAAAGACAGGTAATGTCTGTGTGYGATTGGGAGGCAAAGAACCCTGCAACATTTCTAACAATGAGGGAAGAAAACTRTCTCTGACCTGTGTTTTTTGCTAGCACTATTTCTCATAGAAGTAGTAGAAACCCTATCATTAACGTTGTTCAGTGCTAGCTGTAACCCTGTTTGGCAGAGAATAAAGTGGATGACCTAATGGATCCTTTCTGTCTCAAACAGCTCTGACTGCATGATTTAAATATAGCAGGAAAAAATACATTTACAGCCTGAGATCCATAYGTGTACCACCTAACTATTTAAAACCTTTATGCTTTGCTGTCATGGAGCAGGATGTCTAGCAGAAATGCTCAGAGAGGGGTATATGTGTAACATAGTGCTGCTAAACTTCCACTGCTCCAAGCTAGTGAGAGAAATGGTAAAATTGCTCTCTAAAAGGCAACCTTACTGTAGGTACTAAATTATTAGGATTTTCTTTCAAAAGTCTCAATATCTGGCTTAAATAAATAAACAGAGTTTTATGAAGCAGTTACAATGCCAGAAGTTCTTTCTTTTTGCAACACTTCAAACATTTCTGTAATTTTATTCTATATCTTTCATGCAGGTATTAGCTCATTCATGCAACTATTACAAGTTTGTGCCATCCTAAACCTACAGCAAATTTCAGTTGGCCAGAATTGCATTTCTTTTTAATCACCCAAGTCCTTCAGTGAGAAGGCCTCTTCAGTTTTATTTTAAACAAAGTCAAATCTGCATGGTGTCTCACTAAGGTCTTGCAAAACTTTTCTGTGCTCATTTCCTAGCTGATACTCAGAATGACAAGCATACTTGCATAAATTTTCCCTTGTTGGACTGTCCTGATTGTAAGAGAAATATAAAACAGTGGATATTCACGCTCCCCCAGCCCCCTCAAATAATACTCCTCCCTATAGAAAGGCATATGCACAGGGAGAAGGAGACATTGAAACATACATATTAAACATGCTAAGATGAAATTTCTAACCTGGATACAAAWCCGAAGAGTTTCAGATGCTCAGAAGGGCTGGAAGGCATCGGATTCATCAAGTCTCGGATCCGTGCTAAGCCAGCAATTCCAAGTCCAACCACCACGGTCCCAAACATCTTGTTAATCTGACCATAGGCAGGGGAGAGGGGGAGGGGAGAAAAAAAAATCTTTATAGAGATGAACAACTGGAGGAGCGAAGTGGGAGGATGCACTAGTCTTTAACCCCACTTTTACACAGCCGTTTCAGATTACGCAACTAGCTAACAGCGGTCATGCTACAAGGAGCTGAGCCTACTCACATTCTATTGAAATGCGGTTCAAGTGTTTCAGCATGTCATATGACTGGCCCTGAGACTTGTATTTAACAGCTATTATACCCCGGCWCTAGCATAAGCTTCTTCCTTTCCGTGAAAGCAAGGCGGACTTCAAAAGTGAGGCATCCTTCTATTTATATCATAGCTTCCATGTTGGAAAGAAGCTGAGAGGTTCTGCAAACCCAACAAAGTTTTCTACAAACTCTGTTCACTTCCTGAGCCTCTGCAGCAGAGTCTCCCCTGGGCTGACACATGAGCATTTACACTGTATCGCACAGCCAGAATGCTTTGAGACAGGAAGCAAGGAATATCTGTTTTTCCCCTCTTTGTAACTGCTGGCAAGCTCTACAGTGCCAGGATGCACCTATCCACCTGATAATTGGCCAGGATGCTTGCTTGACATTTCCATGCTCAAAGCAAGCTCCACAAGCTCTTTAATGATAATCTGATTTATCAAGATTATCTCCCCTCAAGATTTATCACTCCTAAAAGCACATCCCAATCACAAAATTGCATCATGTGGAGCACTAGCCAGAGGCAGTACACTCGCTGCCCTGGCTGCTGAGCCACAGTTAATATAACCTCTCCTGCCTGTTCTCTGCTTGGTCATTGATTTGTGGATGCACTGAGCAACCTGAGCAACCTTTCAAACCTGTGATGTTCCTCCACAAAAAATAAGCCTTAAAAATCAAGCTTAAAAAAAAGGTCTAAAATCAAGTCAGGTTGGCCTCTCTGTATTTTTTGTTCATTCTATCCTATTACAACTTGTCTTCATTTCTGTTTCTTCTGTTTTTGTATTCTCTCTCCTACCTCTGCCAAACCACTCACCTGAGCAAGCTCTTTCGATAACTTCCAGTACTTGACTGCAACTCTTCAAATCCTTCTGAGACTTAAAGCAGGTAAGTGGACAGCTCCACTCAGCTCCTCTTTTTGCCTCTTGTCTGATGGGATCACAGTGCTGCAGCACAGCCGTGAGTAACAGTTCTCAGTAACAGTGCTAGAGGTTGACAGCTGCTAAGAAATTATTTCAGCTGGCACAAAGGAAAAAAAAAATAAAAGAAAGCCCTTATCCAATCGCATGTCATGTCTGGATTTTATTTTTTTTATGAGCTCCTACCTACATATATATTCCTGTCACTGCTGAACTTGGCTTACTTTATACACGCCGAAAATGTACAAGGGTAGAACATTCAGTGACTTAATATGAAAGAAGAAAGGAGTGATGTTGGAAGAAATCTCCAGTGGGACTACAGTGACATGTTATTATCAAATATTTGTGGTACAACATAATGACTCTGCTCACCAGGGATAAAAGATGTATGAGGCTTTCAGAGAGAGGAGGAAAGAGGACAGCAAGATCACCACCTTGTAATCTATTACGAATTGCATCCACAAGCAAAATTCAAGAGTGGATTCTCATTTACAGCCATTTTTCTCTACAGCCAACCCAACTCAGCATTACAGAATAACCTAGACTGGAAGGAACCTCTGGAGGTTGTCTGACCTAAACCCCTTTCAAAGAGGGGCCAAATACATCAGGTTGCTCAGGACCTTGTCATGTTTTGGCTGTGTCTGTGGATGGAAATCCAGCAACATCTCAGGGCCTCTGCTACAGTGTTTGACCACCTTCATAACAAAAAWTTCTTCCTAGTATCTATTCAGAGTTTCCCATGTTGCCTCTTCCTCTTCTACTGTGCATCTCCCAGCCTGGGTCCAGCTCTTCTAAACTACAGATCGCTGTAGACAGCAAAAATCTCCTTCCAGAAAGCAGAAGAAACCCAGCTCCCTCAGCTGCTCTTCATATGCTCCAGCCCCCTCCAGCTGGGGCAAAAAGGTATGGAGTACCTTTACCTTTGCTTCTTGCCCTATTGAGCAACAGGYCTACATTTTCTTCTGCCTTCCTTTTGTTGCAAATGTACCCATAGAAGCTCTTCCTGTTGCTTTTCACATCCTACTTTCAGCTTCATCTGAGCTTTGGCTTTTTCATCTCCATCCCTGCAAACTTGGGAAGTATCTCTATATTCCTCCTGGGTAGTCCATCCTGGCTTCTGTCTTTGCATACTTTCTTTTCATGTTTGAACTCTGAGGAGGTCATCCCTGAAGATCAACCTCCAGGGCAGTTTCCCATGGGATCTTGCCAAGCAGATCCATCAACAAGCCAGAACTTGCTCTCCTGCAGTCTATGGTGGTTATCGTTTAAAATTAGATTCATAAATGGGCTTCAGTGTGAATCAGGACCAGGTCAATTGAAATTCAGAGGCAGCCCAGCTGGAAAACAGTCCATTYGGACTTATCTTAAGTTCAGAAATGTTCAAGGTTACTGGAATCTTAAGCTGTTAATATTTGCTTACTGCCTTTAGTGGGATTGGCATTGGGAGTCTCATAGCAGAAAATTCCCCAGAATATTCCATAGTTGCTGTTTTCAAGAACTGTTTTTTCTGGCTAGCTGCTGACCTCCACTTCAATTAAGCAGAGGGGGAGTGGGGASCTGACCATCTTCCACTGCCATAAGCAATGAACATTTCTCAACAGATGCTCAGGATGCCAAAAATCAAAATTTTCACTTTTCTTGTAAAGCTTCCCTAATTTCATCTGACCCCATCTGCATCTGAAGAGCAACTTCTGACCCCCAAAAGCAGTCATATTTATGAGAAGCAAGATAGTTTCAACGTAGGAATAAAAACTGTTACTATGCAACTTGTTGCCATAGCAACTAGCCATTCGGTTCAGGTCTTAGAGCTCTTCAAGGTTTCACAGGTTAACACAGTATTCACTCAGAAAGAAACAGATACTGAAYGTACATTACAGAACCTCTGCTTATGCATGTAGCTAAGAGAAAAATCACTATTTCTCCATCACATAATGTTTTTCACTTCCTTTATTTTGTAAGGGGAACTGTCATGCACCAGAGAGAGTAGAAATCAGTCCTGATAAGTATACGAAAATTTACTCATTTCCTCCTTATTTCACAACTTTGCAGCAGGACAACAGTTAGAATTATCTTTCAAGCACAAAAAAGATGAAAGAGGAAGTCCAAACTGTATACCGCCTTACTTGCCTCCYAGGTCTTTTTCTTAAAATCTGTGACCTTGGCTAAAGCTTTGACAGAAAGCTTTCAGTGGTATTTTCAAGGCTGTTGAACCTTGATGCCTGTCGTATTGTAAAAAYGTACAACAAGTGATAAAACATTATGACAAAGAACATCCAAAAGCATTTTTCTCCATCTTTTTTCTCTCCCAAMTGGCCGAATGAAAGAAAAGGGGCTGGTGAGAAAATTACAGAGGAATCTCCTTCACACTCCGGGCATGTGATTAAAGAGTGCCCCCCACTGCTCAGCAGCAACCTCTCTGGCCTAGTCCTGGCTGAACTGGAGGCACGGTGGCCGCACGCCAGAGCGCAAGCTCTTCCCAAATGACAGAAATGAGCCCTGCATGACACCARAAAGTGGTTAGGGAAGGAATCCAGCTGAAGAGGCTCATTTATCACCTACACGTCTATCATTGCCTCTTTGCCCTTCTGCTCTCTGTTGAGCTCTCTGTGCTTATGCTGCTTTCTGATTCCTCCATTGGCTACATGGTTACTCTGCAGCAAGAAGTGCGCCATACCTAAGTATTCTGGAGAAATTTTGCAGTAAAACAAATTCAGCAGAAAAACAGGCAAGGGAATATGCCTGATGGGATCAGGTCACACAGTAAAATACATTCCTCCCTAATRCAATCACAGCAGGATTTCAGCCCTTAATCTCAAAAATGTTACCGTTCCTGGACACAAGCTTTAGGTAAACAAGCCTTACCTCCATTTCGTGCAATGTTGCTAGGACAGTGCAAAGCCAGTGCAGAGGAAAGATAAAGGCTAGAACTTAAGAATAAACATCCCATCTATGATAGGGCTCTTCATAAATGCCACATCATAAATGCCTTTCTTCATGGCATATCTACAAACTACAGGATGAGGGCAGGTACCTTCTTTCATGACATACAGCATATCTCAATAAGCTGTATGCATCCTCCTTGCAGTTTTCAAAGACTATTTTCTAGTTCCCACAGGTATGAATGAATGACTCACATCAGAAATCAAAATATTTTGCAATTAATGTAATCTGCAGTAGCATAACACTGATGTGGGAGGCTTTTCTGTATGTTCCCAGTTTGGTCTTTTTAAATGTGCTACTTCAAATGACTAGCACTTTACCGCCACATTTATCTGAAGACTACTGGAAACCTTAAATACTAGTAATTAATCTGAAAATRCTACTGTCAAGCTTATCTCACTTTTGTATATTTAACAGCTGAACTATTTAACTCCCAAAATAATTTCTGCGGAATTTTCAGTCACTCCACTGCCCCCTTTCATCAGCCAGATCTTTACTTTTATTAAATTTAAACTCYATCAAGCCAGAGTGCTTGAAATGTTTTCATCTCCCTTCTGCTACTTAAAAACACAAAGCACARTCACCACTGACCTGGCAGCTACTTCTCACTACTCCTAAGAGTAAAGAAACCAAAAAGGCAATCCAGGCTGGACTGAGGAAGTTTCCCAGAGCTTCATTTGCTGCAGACTTATGGATAAGACATTACAGAGATTGTTTTCTCTATTACCACAGCAAAGCACCAGGACAGGGTTGCAGCATCATCCTCACAGGAGGTCTTTAAGGTATGCTGGACAGACAGCAGCAGTCACTGTAAAATCGACAAGATGAAACCTTGATTTCTCTTCCAGCCGTACACCTCCGATTCCAAACACCCAGAGCCCTGGCAGTGTGGATATTCGTGGTGCTGGCACATGTTGCAGGCTGCATCACCATCTCTTACTCACACTACTGTCTGCTCCTAGCAAGATGCATCTGCCTGGAGCAGAGAAAGCAGAATCTGAGCAGCGTGTCTTTTGTTAGCGTTGCTTTTTTTTAAAAAAGGGCAGAACTGCACAAATGCTCCAGCTTAGCAGACTAGTCAAAGACATAAGTAACCTTTGTTCTGCAGGGAACTACTTATGCACTTTAACCTCTAGATGTGCTTGAGTACTTCTGCCAAGCAGACACAGCAAAGGCATTATCAATCCTAACTAAAGGCAAAAGTTAAGAAAAAAAAAGAAAAATGTCAAGAAAAAGAAAAGAAAAAGGAAAAAAGAAAAGAAAAAAATGGAATGGAGATGAAAAAAATAATTATCTGAACACTAGCATGCTAGAGTGGGAGTTTGTGTTTTGCTCTGCCTTTGCTGCAACCTAGAGATAAAGAAAAGCCCTTCTGGAAGAAGGAGATAGTCAAAGAGGTAACAGCCAACACTCTGCCTTTTTGTTGCATCTCTTTAAAACACTAATTGGTGGAAAATGAGAGTCACAGAGAAATTTGCTCAAAAAGCTGCCAAGTCCTTTTACAATCTCTCTGTTTCAGAGGAAGACAACAGCACCTCGGGGTTTTAGAGCAACCACGTACATTTTCCCCAATAGCACTTTGTTATGGTCTTACCTATCAACAGTCCTCTGCCTCTCTCCATTTCTAACCAGCTATCACAACCCAGGCCACAGTTTCCCAGCAGGCACCCAGGCATAGGCACCGGCACAGGCATAGGCACAGAAGGCGTAGGCTTCTGGTCAAAACTTCTAGGTACCAGAGTCGTAACTTCTAGGCAACAGCTTTCACACAGGTTTGCCATCAGAGAACAGTTTCTCATCCTGATTGGCACCACTCTACCTAGGGATACAGCCACAGCAAGCTTTTCTTCCTGGCTTCTAATGACTATTTGAACAACACACCTGCATGGTTTGATATTTATATAAATCCCTTTTTGCCCTGGATTTCTGATTAAATTCTGTTTTTCTAGCTGGCTGCCAAAGCTGAAGTTGATATAGTTATAAAAAGACATGGCCAGATGCTATGCTACAGGTGCCAAACAGATGCTTTTCAGAAATATTGTGATGGTTAATAATAAACGACTGCACTTGTAATGGAAATATCATCTCCAGTATTAATACCTGAGCCTGTGCAGAAAGGAAAACTTTTAATAAAACATACTTTTGAAACCTAACTCTGATGACTACAGCACACACTGTTCACAGTCCTCCGGACTCGCACCACAGGGACAGGCTCCTCTCCAGAGCCTACAACCCCACACTTTCACAGAACTAATATAAGGTGTGAGAGGTATCGAAAGAATCTGAAGACCTGCTTTTAACATATCCCATATCCCATCCTGTGGGGTGAATCAAAAAGTGCTATGAGAGCGTGTCTGCTAGCAATCACAGCACTGTTATGTGAATAGCTGGGTGGAAGCAACACATGAGTACAAATGATCGTTTTTGTCCCATTTCCCTTCTCTGTTCTGTCTCCTTTTGTGGTTCAGAGCTGGTTGAGGGGTAAAAGAGGAAAAAAGACAACATTTCTGAGGAGGAGCCCCAGATATGAACAGAGAAGTTGGGTTCTCCTCGATCTGGCTAGTTTTGTTTGTAACTCTGCTCTGGGACAAACTGTATTGCTTCAGTCTTGGGGAAAAAAAACAGTGATTCACGTGGCCAGTTCAAATGGTGGGTCTTGCCTGCTTTAAGTGTTTTGCATTAAATAACTGATTTGACAGTTGAGAGTCAAATTCCATTTGATTATACCTACACTGCTAATGCTGACATTATCCAGATAAAAACTGGCCCCTCTACTGGGCACCTGAAAAAATTAAGAGGAAGATATGAAGGGCTCTAGTTTTTATTTTATAAAAATATCCTTTTTATTAAAAAAAAAGTTACTTATAACATTATGGTTCCAGGGAATACTCTGGAGCAAACTGCAAAGAGCCTTGTGAACTTCTCGTGGGTAAATAAATAACTCCACATAACTGTATCTTTACCATGGCTATTCTTCAACCAATGTTTATATATGGCTGATTAGAATACAACTACAGAAAAGAGAGCCACAAGCAATTCATAAACAGTTCGTTTAGGTTTTAATATGTTGTAACAATTTTTGAAAGCAAATTTGGTGGTAGAAGAAGAGAAGGATGTTGTAATAGGTAGTTGCCAGTTACTTTGGAGTTAAGTCCAGTTTCGATTAGCATTCAGGAGAGTGAGCTGTAGTATGAAGCTACCAGCAACTGACAGATCTGAATTCTCCATGGGATCAAACAATATTATTGCTACAGTACCAATTTGTGCCTCAACACAGGCTGGAGGATTATAACCTCGAGTAAAGCTAAATGTTACTAATGTTAGCTAAATGGTACTAAACCCCTCCGCCCCCAAATTATGTTAAACACGAGTGATCAGTGATTGCTCTCCCTTTCCCTTGAGTGTGTGCTGCACCATTTGCTTGCTTAATGTTCATGTAAGCCCTGAACCATCAGAGCTGAACTCAGAGTTGATCCCTGCATACTGTGAACACACATCCTCTTCCCTCCCTGCAGAAAAATAAAGCCAGAGTAAAGTCTCCGCATGACTAAGCAGCTGAACACAACTACTGAGACTCTGCTTACACATCTGTTTCTTACACAGTCGCTGCTGTTTTGTTGATTTTAAAATTAAGAGCTACTCATGTTCCATTAAAGAAACAGCAGGACCACTCAATCCTACCTGCATTTTGGGGGAAACATTACTCACTCAATCACAAGAGGTGAAGCTGACAGGGCAGTGGGCTGGGAAATGCCAAGGAATCTTAGCACATTCCCTTCCCTACCCATGCTGCTTGTTTTTTCTGTGTCGCCTATGGAGATGACAGGCTCCTTCACGTACAGCCTCCACCTTGCTTGATACATTCCTGAGCGCTAGAAAGGTAAATGCCGACTTCAGGAGCAGTTTCCAAACCATTGCTATAATACAAATGAAAGCAATGATGGACAATCCCAGAAAAATGTTCTGAAATGTATTCTCAATTCTACGTCTGTCCCTGAATTTGTCCTCCAGTTACTGCACTTCCATAAGCAATTTCTTCACCAGAGAACAATTCCAGATCCGGGCTGGGCAGGCCCAGGAAAGCTCTATTTCCAGACTGTCTTCTTACTTTCTCCCCAAAGTTTGCTGGGTGACCTAAAGCAAGCAAATCACATCACCTTTCCCTGTCAATCCTGCCCAATTCTAAAGCAGGGAAAATTTCTCTCTTCTGCAAAGCACCTTCAGAAAAGTATAATATAATAGGTACGTATTATTACAACTTCTCCTCTTTGGCTGTAGGAAATCCCACACAAATCAGATAAAGTGGCTATAACCATTTTTGTTTTAAAATATCTAAATAAAACAATGCAATACAATGCACAAGAAAATATCTCTCTTCTTTCCTTTCTGTCGCTTTCTATTAAATTCACCTGAAACCTCAGCCCTGCAAATAATTATATGTATGCTTAGCTTTAATCATGAGTAATCCCACTGATTTTAACAAGAATACTCATATCTGTACACAAAGAAATAGGAGCCTTTGCTGTTAAGTGTAATATTAGTAAGCACAAGAACAAAACACATATCCAGCCACAGGCATGCCTTTTAATATCTTTATGGACTCTGCCCAAGAGATGATATCTATCTTCCGGTCCACTAAAGGTCACCAAATCCCAGCTCAGTGACAGTATGGCCTATTTTGAGATTCCCCCAAAACAAAAAAATCCTCTCCCTCCTGCTACAAGTTGCAGTTACTGTAACGGTAGTGCTTAGCATAGCTGGTGAAAGCCTCACCCTCCACCGTGAACATAATGGCAGTTCACACCACCAGGTGCCTGGCCCATACTCTCTGCAGAGCAAACAATATATACATACAGAAATTGTAACTGGTCAGACAAGTGGCTTCTTTACCTGACTTTCTCCCCCTTTCTACCCCCCACCTCCATCTCACCCAATCATAAATGTTTTCACCCTTCTAAAATAAATGGGTTGTGGTGGAAAACATTTGTTTTATAACTAGATTAAGATCACTTGAGAAGTAGGTGTTTTATATAGCATTGTAATCTTAAAAAGGACGCATGCAATGGCTAACATCTGAGTCATTTTGTCAGTCTACCACTCTTCAAAGGGGCCAGGAAAAAGCAACCGATGCTTTCCATTTTCATTAAGTTTTGGAAAGCTACCACCTGCAGCAATTGCTTGAGAGCAGGAGAGAAAAAACTTCCAGAAAGAAGAGTAACTAAGGTTACTCAAATTCCTCCTACCTTTAAAGCCCACTCAGTGTTTTTATGATACTGGCCATCATAATCTTCAAAAAGCGTGCGGGCCACCCACTAGCTTTGTCTCTCAGGAACTGTCAGTCTGGAATTCAATGTGATTTAGCAGTCAACTAGTTCTGATAAACCTCTCACCTATTAAGATTGTCGCAAGAAATTTAAAAGACATTCATCAAAATATCAGCCGCTAGAGGGAGCTGTTGGTATGCCATTTACATCATAGTACTAAAAAATAAAGTGAATAAAAGTTTGTTTATACAAAGGTTACAAAATACTTTTAAAGTATTTTTCCCATAGTACTTCAATTGCACCTTATATCTCAAATTTTTTTTGAAAGAATGATGCTTTGCGCATAACAAGACGCATCTCAAAAACAAATTCCACATCTCCCCTTGCAAGGTGTCCCCCACTAAACATGAAGATTTCTACAGGCAGAGAGGCAGGTTTATATGCCAACCAGCTGGCTAGATTACCCAGCAGTTTTGATCTGCATGTGCAGTCAGACAGCTCTGAGTAGGCCTAAACCTGAATCTTCAAATTTGAACGTCCCAACACAGAGCTTGAAACTGTTATAAAAAAAGAGCTAACAAAAGAATGACCTACAAAGTGGCTCCAATTTACAACTCTCTGCCTCTTTACAGCTCCACCATCATTAAATTTATTGCTACAGAAACCTGCCAAAAGAAATCTAATCAACAGCCCTCAAATTGTGGCCCACAGCAAGTAAACAGATGCTCCTACCTGGTACAAGCCACTCTATCAAGTACTAATATTAATAACATGTCTAAATAAAGATGAATATATATTGTAGCTCACAGAACAGGTAAGCATGTCTTATGCATAACATTAGCACTCTGATTGCTGCCTCCTACAACATGGGTAAGAATTACTAAAACATTATGCTTTTAACGTTATGCCATCTGTTCATGCTACTGTTTTTTTTTTCTTTTCCAAAATACAGGTCTCTTTCTGTACTCTAAACAAAACAGTGTGTAGAAGCTTTTTTTGCCAGATTACTAGGGTAGCCTAGGTTCTAGATACTTTGTTAAATCTCCTTGCACAGGGAGCTGTATTAGCCTTTGCAGCAGGCTTTGTAGTGCTAGCAGCACCTACAAAGTCCCTGACCCCCTCAAAAACCTCTGTAAAAAGCCTACAATTATTGAATATGCTCAAACATTACTTTTCACTATCTGGCCTGTCTTCAAAGATGTGGAGCATGAAGGTTTCAGTGAAGCTGACTACCTGCACAAAGGAGTATTTTAGATACACAACCTATTCAAGGCCAGCATGGATGGGCACATAAGCAGGACTGAAGAACTTGATACTACTCTTAATCTTCTCTGTCAAGTGAACCCACAAAGTGTGAGCCACTATTTTAGTATAATGACAACTGTGACAGAACAACTGGATAATATCCTGCCTTTGACGGGATAGCACAACTGCCCAACTTTGCAATAACTAAAACAGCTACTCCAGAGATTCAGGAACAGACAATACTCAGATCACTGCGAGAGGAAAATGTAACATGTAAAAGATATATATACATATATATATATAAAGACTGTGAAAGTAAAGGATTTCCAATAGTCAATACTCCCCTCTGAAATGTAACACCAATTGTCTTATCCAGATTTTACCAGAGTATATCTATTTCGTTTTTTCAGCAATATTTTGGTGAAGTGATTTATCAGTTACTCTTATAACAGAAGAACTACATTCTCTTCTAAAAGGTAATTTTCTTAACTACACCATTCCTTTAAGTGGCCAAAGAGGACACTAAGTTCGGACAAAAGGAAATGACTGTATTGGACCACCACCATCCTGTGCTACCAATGGGAACAGAAAAGACATCTTAACACGTAAAGAAAACCATGCTCTTTAGTATAGTCAGTGTTGCTGCTTTTTAAAATCCCAAACTAAAACCCTTCTTTTCTCATGAACTTATGCTCGTGTAACTTAACAAAGTGTTTTGAGGTTCTGTGTGAGAAACTCTCAGAATAATTTCTGTTATTTAAATCACTCCCATTTCATGCATTAGACCAGTTGTCACTGGGGCCTCTCCATAAAATGAGTTTCAGACAAATCATTTTTCTTATTTATTCAGCCAACAGAAATGGAAAATGCAAGACACCCTACTTTTGTACCATAAACACAAACACTACACATGAGTATTTGTAAGTCATTGCTGTTTCATAGATTTCTGCTTTCAGTATCAGACAATGAATCTTTGTTCTGCCCTCCCATGGTCAGACTGCTGTACACAATGAAGGCAATGGAGCCTCAGCAGTTCAGAGTATGTAACCAACAACTGTTTGATCTGTGAGCACAGCCCGTTCAGATCCATTTGCTTTGGTTAGGATTAGACGGAGTTGGGGAAAGGGCATGACAGTGTGGCTAAACATTGGCTTGTGAGCCAGACTTATGGCTCACAAGCCATTTTAGTACGCTTGCTTTAAGGCCAGACAGTTTTCCCTCCTGACCATATGGATTTTAATTCCACAGTCTGAAGTAGAAAAGAAGTTCATTCCACACAAACATACGGATAAAAATAAGGTCATGCAGGAGTTGGAAATTAAAAATAATTATGAGCACAGTGCAAAGAATGTACTTTGAACATCTTTTTATTCTCCTTCCTCATTATGAGCCTCTTAATGAAAAAGGTCATCTCTGTCAGCATAGTAGTATGAGATCTCTGAGATCTCAAAGACAAAAATAGAAGAGCTGAAGCCTCATCTAGTAGAGGCTGAAACAACAGAAAACTAATGGTTGTCTTCCAGATTATCAGCACCCTCATGCTTCCTTAGGAGCTGATAACTCAACAAGATCTAGCAGGACTACACCTTCCACTTTCTAAATAGAAGACTATTTTGTTTCCAATATGATGTGCCATTTGAGGCTGGGAAGGTGCCAGCCAGCACACGGGGACAGTAGTAAGCTGCAGTGGACCAGCAGTAGTTGTGAAAAGTGCTCTCTCAACTTGAATATTCGAAGAGAAGACAACTGCTGACAATCCATTCAAACAAAAAAGTTCATCGTGCGTTTCCCTGCAAAATTAGCCCTCCTTTGTAGCTAGCAGGGAGTAAGACTTTGCTCTCCATCTCTGCCCTCATGAGTATACGTGCACACCAGAAAGCAGTGTCCTTTCTGGTGGAGTGTAATAGAAGCGCTGGCTTCAAAGCAGCGAGAATTATGTTACCACCTTCCCTGCTCAGAGCTAAGTAAAGTAGGAGGAACGTGAGAATCTTTCCTCTCTCTCTGAAACAACAGAGGATCAGCTGCAGTCTGATATTTTTATGTTTCTTCTGCTGTGTTTTCATTTTGTGAATATTTCAAATATTATTAGATCAAGCTGGTTGCCACCAGGACCCATCCAGGAAGGACTGTGTTGGAAATAGCTGCCAGAATACTGTTATTTTTAAACAGTAATCAGAGTCAACAATTCACCTGTTTATTTCAAAAATATTTATTCAGCAGCCCTCAGTCTAAAGGTCCACTACAAATGCCAGGCATATAAGAATGGACGATGTGTCTTATCTTTGTAAATAGTGGGATGAATGCAAGGATAGCTATACTGTGCAAGTAAAAAAGGTAAGATAAATTTTCAAATCAAAGTTTTGCTTAGCTGTTGCCATTTAAGAAGGTTTACAAATTCCAAATGAGTAGCCTGTTTCAAAATATTTTCAATAGCCATTGATACTGGTTATCCTGAGTTCTGGATGATGAACGTAAGGCATTTCAGGTCTCATTCTAGCAGGTACTACACTCCAGAAGAGTCAAACTGCAAATTCAAATAATCAATATTCAACACTTACAAAAAATCAAGTCTACTCTGTGTTAAACTGGAAGCAATAAAAGCAGACAAAGTCTACGGTCCCTTCCCATGCCGTGATTGTACCACTCTTGTTTACAGCCTCACCACTTAACAGGCAGTGAAATGTCACCAGTACAGAATTTACCTTTATCCTTTTCTGCAAGCTTCTCACAGATTTTTGCCACAGGAGAATCATAGTTTTAGAAGAAGACAGAGGTTAGGAGTTATTTTGCCTTCTCTATCTGATTTTTTTAGGTGATTTAATGAGGACAAAATCTCAGTCCTCTATATATATTTATATCTGTCATTAGGACTAAGCACAGACATACATTTATACAGACACGTTGCTTGTACTTCCAGCAGAACACATTGTGGATATGCCTGAGAAAAATTAACAAATTACTCCATAGACAAGTTTGAGCAAGCCACTGCAGCATCTAAATTCACCACTAAATAATAGGCTAACCAATCTTCTGTTGCTAATCTGCTTTGCAGTCTGCAAAAAACAGTAAATGCTAACTAAGGGCTGCTTGCTCTAGCAACAGACAGGTCTGCAGTTCTTTACAGTTTTTAGCATAGCTAAAAAATATCCAAGGTATTTCAACCTGAATGACTACAGTCAAAACTTTTCCCCACATACCCTATACTACTTCTCTCTCTTTTTTAGGGATTATATGATTATTTACTAAATCCATATTCTTTCTTACAGCTTTCATTTGCTCTTATTCACAGAACAAAGCGACATGACAATAAAGATCTCACATTTTCTGCCTACACATTTTAAAAGGGAGAGCTAATAAACATAACAACATCACTTGAGCCATGAGAACAGCTTTCTTTATAAGCAAATGCAATGTAGCCTTTAATTTAGTGTTTAGCATAGTCACACTAATATAACAGGAAATCTAGATGCCCAACCCAAGATCTTTCTAACTGGCTTATAATACTGTACTGAGGAAAAAAAAAGGAAAAAAGGAAAAATAAAAAAAAAAACACTTCTGTTATGCTAACAATTGAACTCAAGATGTTAAATAAAGTTCAATTCTATTTTTACATGGTGGATTCCATCCATTTGAAATAACAGGATTAGTAATTCCGTTTCATTATCTTTCCCAGTCAGGTGTTTTCTGCCATTATTTCTAACTAGCACAGTAGATCTCTGTCTGGATGGCAAATGTTTGTAGGGAATGTTTAAGCTCAGTAAACAAAGAGCCAAACCTCTTCTTGCTTAGTTGAGAGGAAAAGGGCCAACCATATTTATATATTTATCACTATTACAGTAATTTTATAAAGTTTCAAGATGCAAGCCCAACAGTCCAATCCTGGGTGCATGAGAACACTTTTCATGGTTAAAGGCCAGCTCTATAGGAGAGAGAGAGGCCCTCAGTAACCTCTGATCTCCTAAATTACAACTGTACATGTATATACTCAATATTTTTACCATGGCATCAAGCTGCTAAGTGCCTTGGCTTTCAAGTTTGCTCTTCTTCCCTAAACCCCATTCCTTCTCCTATCAGTGAAGTAATTTAAGGCCAACATGGGCACATAAGCAGGACTGAAGAATCTGATACTACTCTTAATCTCCTCTGTCAGGTGAGTCCTCACATTATGCTTGTACTGTACTTGGTTGAGGAACACCTGTTACTCCACTGGCCATTAACTGAAAGCTTCAGAAAGATGCACTTCATGAAAACTGTATTGGAAGAGTCATTACTGGTCCCATGTATGTCAATGTTGCTGTATTACTGTGCTGAAGGAACCCCTTGCCTGGGGAGTTACTGTCCCACTGCAGACACATATCACAGTCCATCCTGTTTCTCCACTGATTTCCACCAATGGTTTGTTTCCATCTCCTATTACTTGACTGTTATTTACCTGGTCAAGGACAGAAGCACAAATAATAATCTAATGGACTACATTGTGACTGAAGGAAAATATTTACTTATTTTAAAGGGAAAATATCAATGTGCTTTTCATTCCTACATTTTACTGAAATTCTGACATCCAAATGAAAGATAGGAAGCAATTCCAGTTTTAATTCAGAAATTGGTCTGTTCATTTATCTTTACTTGTTTCAACAAGGATGGTTCATGTTCAGCTGTGAAAAGGTGCAAAGATCAAGTTGGCCTGTTGCTCATCACATTCTCACATGATGAGCTTGCTTTCTGAAGTTAGTGGATACTGCAGACATTCTTCACTAACTAAAAATAAGTTCGAAGCTAAGAAGAAAGATTCTCTACTTTAGCCGCACAAAGTAAGTATTGCCCTTTCTTTAAGGGTAACACGTGCCACACTTCACTGACTTAAACTCCCATTTGCTTCCAAACAGCAATCCAAATGACTTTCTAAAGAAATTACGAGATTAGTTTTAGAAATAAATCGGTTGACCATGTGGACATGAAAATTAACAGGACAAGGTCCAGAATACATCAGCCCTCAAGCAGGAGGGAAGTTCTCCGATCTAATAGTAAGAATGATATTAATCATTAATATTTTAATACCCATTACTGAATGTCTAAGTAACATGTACTGCCTGTAACAATAGTTTTAGTAAGGCTTTATTTAAGGCTTTCTGATATTTGCTGTTCACTTATAATTTTAGTGAACAAATGTTTAATAAGTATTTGTTTAGTTAACAAATCTGAATTGAAGTCTTTTTGTTATTTAAAAGGGAAGTTTAATGATGAAAATGATACAATTTACAAGACTAGTGAGATGATAAAAATAAATTAGGTAAGTTGGTGAACTAAAATGAGTATTTGTTTAGAAAATACTACTAGTTCTTAGTACAAAATTTGTGAATAATATTTTATTCCAAGCCAGAAACTTCATTAACTACGCTGGTCACTCACTACTTCTCTGAATATAAGTTTAAAAATTTATCTATTGCTCTGTACTTTGTGAAAATTAAAACTTTACAATGGATTCATATTATTGAAACAGATTGCTGTATTTTCTCATATATTGACATAGACCACAGAAAGATGCTTATACACTATGTTATCAATTTTTGGCGTTGTGTCATTCTGTGCTAGCATCTGTGATTAGAGGACCAACAGCTGAATGATTATCTTTGTTTGAGGAAAAATAATTTGGCAAACCAGTGCAAGAAGTCTGCTGATGCACTGCATTATCATCTTCTACTGCCCCCCCCAGTACCTGATAAAAGTTATTTTGCCTAAAACCAGTTCAATAAGCTGCTGCCCTAATTAACAGTAACTAGCTTGTTTTTTTGAACAACCTCCAACACAGAAGTACAGCAGGACGCCAGGAAAGTTACATAAAGGCTGAGCCTATCTTTCACTGTGTGTAGACTGGAAACAACCACTGAGCCATGATACATATTTTCTGAGATAGTTAGAAGTAAGTGGTAGCTGTAAATACAGCATAAAGAAATATTAATGTCAGTGTCAATGTATTTTACACATGGATTCTACACAATATCTGAGAACATGAGAATCACCTATCTCCCACCACGGGTCATGGGGAATATTTCAGTATCTCACAAGCCCCACCACATTCCTTTACAATAGGAAAATACTATCATTTACACTTGGCACATGGGTAAACTGAGGTACAGCAAGGCTAGTAGTCTATTTTTTTCAGATGGATGTCAAATATCCACAGCAACCATGAATTTTAACAGGATTTGCAGGAAGAGCTGCAGGTCCAAGAGACACTTTGTATAAAAGGTTTTGAATGAACTCTCACTATCTCATCATGTAGTGCTCTGGCCACCCCCTGATACTGCCTGGTTACTTCCATATCATTTACAAGCTAACACTTCACTTCAACACAAAGCACTTTGGACATGTTTCCAAACACAGGGGTTTTCTATTTGTCTTTTTTTTCCCCTGTTCCCCCCCCCCCCCCTTGAGTTCTGGCCTGTTGCCTCTACTTTGGTTGTTGTCTCTGTCCTTGGAGCAGCTAGGATAACACAAACACCAAGACTTGCTAGACTCCCCCATCGCTTCACAAAAGTGAGGGGGGGGGCTGGGGGAGGAAGAAGGACACTGGTGGCAAGCAATCTTGGCGAGGAGGTAGTCAGAAGACTAAAGTGCTGCTTCCAAATCCTAATTACTGTTAGCAGGGATTAAGTAATAGTCACTAACCTCTTCAGTTCACAGGAGAAACGTGATCCTGTTTAATTCTCATCCACTCCTTGCAGCTCCTTATACAACACTCAGCAGCTGCAGCRTATCAATGTGCTGCTCTCCCTGCTGCTACTGCTGCTATCAGTGCAGCAACACCCCCTTGGCCAGGAATCCAATAAGGACACTATAGGGGCGGGCTATAGCCAGGAGCAGCCATAGCAGCAGGAAGGCTGGTACAGGCACCGAGGCTGGGAGATTTCACCTCACCTAGAAACACGGAGAAAGCCACACCTGGCTAGCAAGGGGCGGCACCCCCGGGTGACTGGGGCAAGGACCAGATTAACCCTCTGTAGCAGTGCTCTCCCAGCCAGGCATTCCCCAGAGGAGCCCAGCTGTGCACCAGGCTGCAGAGGCTGGTACGTCAGCCTTCTACCCACCCATCCGGCTGCATCTGTAGGCTCTGCTGCAGGCCGAGTCCTTGCTCAGCAGCACGAGACYTGGGGTAGCCTCCCCTGCAGGAAAGCAAACAGTCTGGGTTTTCCATGGCAAGTTGCGTGCAGGAAGCAGCTGTTGGGACAGCTCAGTCCAGATTATGCAAGCTCTTACTCAAGACTACTTCTCACCATTTCCACAGAAATTGCTTCCTGGCCCATAACACCATGCTGTGTTTAAGTCTTAGCTTTTCCTCTGAGAGCCACTTTTTTTTTTTTTTTTAATAAGATCTTACAGCCTCTTTACTAGCTTTTTGCATGTTCATCTTATCTATATGCAGCAGTGCTTTCAGCAGGTTCATTCAGGGTTGGGAAGATAAAATCCTGGAAGGGTGGGGCTATTTTCCCTGCAGTTGGTAGTTCCTGTGATGAACAGTGTATGCAGTGAGGACAGTCTGAATTTCATAGAGCATTCTATGCTGTGCTGATGCTGGGCATTTGTAGGCTATTTTAGCATCTCAAACTGTATCACATTAGGAGCACAGGTATGCAGGATCAAATACTGTACTCATTCATCTCAGATGTAACATAGAAATAACTTGAGAAATCAGTAGCAGTATTTTTTTTTGCACATGAGCGTGTTCAATTCAATGCATTTCTGGCAACTCTTGGGGCTCACTGTGTAAAYAGTAATGGCATATATAGTAATCTGTTTTCCTCCTATAAGGCTTAAAAAAAATCAATGTACCTCTAGATTCCTTAAACTCTTTATTCTGAAATTCTGCAGGATGGGATCACAAGAATATGTAAGACATCTTTCTTTTCATCTTTTCCCATTCATTTCTTCTGACAAGCTAATTTCTTCACCAGCAAGTACTCAGAAACTCAGTCTCCTAGGTACATTTGCTCTTCTGGGGCCATGTTTTCTGAGACAGATACACAGTTTTAACTCAGGCAAAAMTTCCATGGTCTTACATGGCTTACTATGAACACAGCTTTTATACTGATACTACTACCCTGTTGTTTCAAATATGTTACGTTTCAAAATTCWCTCCTCCTCCTCTCACTTAACAGCACCATAGCTAAAGCACAGAACAGCAGCTCTTATTACAGTAGTTTGCACAACTGCAGTAACAAGGCGCTTCGGGGTATGACTAAGGAATTACATACTAGATTAACAAGTAGGAAGCTTAAAGTGCAGCAAAGAAAGAATGAAGGCCTGTAACATATATGCATGGTACTACATAAAGAAAGGTTTGCAGACCAGGAGATACAGCATTTAAAGATATATGAGTTCAACATATGGGACTGCTAATCACTAGCACATGCCTGTATTTTACCATAAAGGAATGAATCAATTAGCACATGATAGGAAAGCATAATGAATAGCATAATGTATGAAATAATGCATATGGGATTGATTTAGAAGCAGCTGTAGCTCCAAGTCTTTGGATTCAGCAACAGTGCTAGAACTTGTATAGAAACGTGTTCAACAAGATCATGGACCTGTTTGATCTCATAATTAACTTAAGAGAAAAAAAAAACAAAACAAAACAATCCCTCAGGGTTAGGTTTAGCTCAGTTGTTTAGAGTGTGGTGCTCATAATGCCAAGGTTGTGGGTTCAATCCCTGTAYGGGCCACTCGCTTGAGAGTTGGACTAGATGATCTCCAGAGGTCCCTTCCAACCCTACCAATTCTATTATACTCTACGATACTTTCCAGACTGATCAGCTCCCAAAACAAGAGTGGGAGTGGCAACACACAGCTAAACCCATTCTATGAAACAGGAGGGTGGTACTGCCTCCTCCCTGTACAAGTGCACTGTAGATTTAGGTTAGGTTAAACTAATCAGCTAACTACACTTTTTGGTATTACAACTTTCTSTCTGATCCCCGGTATACAACCTCCAGCTTGCTCTTTGCCATAGATTTATTTACTCAGATGGCTAAGTAACAAATCAAACACTTAATTGCATGCAGACTTGGGCAAGATTAAGAGGAGCTGTTCCTTCAAAGAGGTGGAATGAGAAATAGATGCTGGAGCAGGCATTCATGGCCACATGGYGAGCAGCCAGCAGAGCAGGAGATCCCCAGCGTGGTGGCAGTGGTGAGAGGGAAACATAGACCTTGGAAGCAGCAGAACACAGCTCCCAGCATGGATGTAGTTCTGCTGATACATAGATGCCTTAAAGAGTCTCTCCTTCTTTCCATACGGAAATAACATCGCGAGTAACTATAAATAATGAGTAGCTTTCAATACCAGTAAAACTTAGCAGAATTGGATGGATGCTGAAGAGCTTTCAGCATTGCTAAATAACATGGATAAGGCTTGCAGGGGTAGTTAGGCATACTTAGGCATAGTTGGGAACTGTAGACAAGCTTTTGGCACAAAATCCTTCTTCAGGTCTGAAACATAAAACAGATTTCCAGTGAAATACAAGTTGAAAAACATTTTTCAGAGAGACTAGTTAGATATATGAGAGTTAGACCACTTCCAAAGATAAAGGTGGCTGGTCCCCACAAAGAAAAGATGTTAGTAGCGAGGGAGGAGGATGGAAAGAAGTTAAAAACCCATATAATTTGTATTTTTATATACAAAACAGCATCTTAAGGGCTTATCTGCCTAAGCATAGGAATAGCTCCCATTAGAATTAGCTGCCTCCAGTTCCTTCTAGCTGTGCTGTATTTCTCCTTGTCTATTTTTTGCCATATCTTCACATCTTTTTGTCCGGTTTTACTGGTTGTCTTTTCATGCCTTGTTTCTCCCTACTCTCACCTTCCCTAGTACCACCAGCATTACAAGTCCTAGCTAGAAGCAGATGTATTAACTAATTTCAACTATAACCTAGCAATCTCCCGCTTTTCGATTTTGTTAGTAACAACACAGCAAAGCAAAGTAACATAATCCCTCTGGTGACAGAACTTCATTAGCAACCACTGGAAACTCTTCAAGGGAGAAAAY
The DNA here is from genome assembly GCF_003343005.1 of Rhea americana. NCBI lineage: Eukaryota > Metazoa > Chordata > Aves > Rheiformes > Rheidae > Rhea > Rhea americana. The sequence goes on from NW_028186779.1 coordinate 2,544,606, forward strand.
GGTTGTATTTGGGAGAACTCTATAAGCAGACAGTATTCTAGTATAACGCAGTGACAGAAACAGAAGTTACAATCGTAAGTCAAAAGTGTAAATAAGTTTGTAACTACTTGGATAAGTAAACAAACTGGCTTTGCAAAAAGCACTGAGAAATGTTTAAATTAACTTCGCTCAGCCAGGAAGCTCATAAAATAAATATCAAAGGATGTATGATGTAGTAAGAAACAGCAGCAGAACACCCTCTGAAAATGAGACAGCCATCATTTAATTTCAGATGAATCAAGGCTACTGTGAGTTGATACTCAGGATCTCGTAATCTAGTATTGTTCACATAGACTTTCGCGAATGTTAAAGCCTAAATGCTGATTTTCATTACTTTCCTAGAAAATCTACTAAATRAACTCCAAGAACGACACCAGGTTATGCGGTACAATGATGAGGGATAAATCTAGAGTGAAAAGCTAGGCAGAAGCGAGCGGTAATTAAACATGTGTAACTGTGGAATCAGTTCCCCAGGTAGGATCCAGAAGTCTTTGTTGTTGAAAAGATGCTTACAGAAACTGTTTTATGGGTGGCTTTACTATTCTTTGATCTGGGGCTTGCCCTGGAAAAATAGGTAGCACCGAAGAGAATGACTTCCAAAACAAGGTCGGAAGTTTGTGTTTTGGATTAATGTTTCTGAACAGACAGGACTCTGAATACATGGAGTCCTGCACTATTGTCAMTAAAGTTGGCTGAAAACTGCAGCTCTCTCTACACAGCCTTGCAAGACTCTGCTGTTAACTCTGTTTGCCAGCAAGTATTACACCCTGCTGCCCCTGGAGAGCACAAGGCACCTGAGAAAAATAAACAAACTTAAATACATAGTGCTTTAACCAGATATTCACAGGCAYGAAGATCCGTTTTTCTGCAGATCACCTCCCAGAGAGGGCAAGCAGCCCACTCAAGCCACAGCCCCCCTCCTAATTTCATTGCCAAGGCCATAGCTGCGGGCTGCCCTCCCCCGACTGCGACAAATGGGAAAAKCCCGGATCGAGGAACCCCCCCGACCCCAGCCTTCAAGGAGCGTGATCCTAAGGAAAATACCCCCTTGAAGGGGACACGGAAGGATCCAAAGCCGGCAGGCCAGCCGCAGCCACCTTCCCGGCAGSCGGCCTGCACCGCCCCCTGCCGCTGCCCGGCGGCGTCGCAGGCCGCGGCAATGGCGGCCCCCACGGCCCACGCGTGAGCCCTTCCGCCGACCGCCGCGCCGTGAGTGCAGGGGGCAGCGCGGGCTGGGCGCGGGGAGGGCAGTTACAGCCGTTAGGGCGGTTACGGCCGTTAGGGCGGGGCTCCGTCCCCCACACCCCCCCCGCCCCCCGGCGGCGCGGCGGGGCGCACCCGGGCGGGACCCCAGGCCGCACCCCTCCCCCCCGCGCTCTTGGCCCCGCGCAAAATGGCGGCTGCCGGGCCGGTGGCGCAGGGGGTGAAGCGGGGGCGATCCGACATCTGTAAAAGCAGCATTAAATAAAAGGAGCCGCGGGCATGTTTTTAAAAAAAWAATGAAAAAAAAAAGCCATAGCAGTGCAGATGTCAGTGAGATAACCTAGGTGCGGAACAGCTGTAGGACCAGGTGYCCATGTGCCYGCKGAGCGAGCGGGCTTGACCAAGTAAGAGGGTGAGGCAGTGCAGTAATTAAACATGCATCATCKCACAGCACAACTACCAGAACAAATTTAATGGCAATTTAAATAACTTCATAACCGTTCTTAGAAACGGGACACTAGGCAGATTCATCCAGTAGGCTGTAAACAAAACCTGATAAACCTAAAATGCTTGAGTAATTATAAAACTCCAGGGGTTGGTTTYCTCTATGGCTGGTTTCACCCGCTTATATATTTGAGTCTCATTTCCAAGGGCCATGCTGCCCAGGGGCTGTGCTGGCAGGTTTGAGCAGTCACTTGGGCCCCAGCATGCAGAGGGGGACAGAGCTGCAGGGGGCACCCACCGTACCTGACCCGCAGGGAAGTGAAAAAAGGCATGGAGCTTTTTATGTGCATTTTATCATTTTTAAGGCCTTTAATATTTTATATAGATGCCTCTGCAGGGTTGAGTGTACAGCATTCATTTCTTCTCAATGAACTAGGCAGGAGACCTGATCCGAGTTGAAACTAACCCAGCAAACTCCTCCTGTCTCCCAGCCCAGCTGCTTTTAACCCATACCAATTACTTTCTGCTGATTCATGTGAACTCTTAAAACACCATAAGCAAGCGTGTAGTGAGGGGTATAAGAGTGGGCCAGATTGCCAGTTTTTGATAAACTATTGAAACATAAACATGAGTCTCCCCCCTCAGGCCAGCTTCAAAGGTTGGAGTAATAGCAGATTGTCACAGCAAGATGGCCCTGTTCCACTGCCCCAGCTGCTGCAGGGCTCCCATCAGATTCAGGGATCCACTGACTTCTTTTTATTTCTTGCCCTCCCCCCTTTTTTTTGTCTTGGGGTTTTTCTTTGAGTTGATTTTCCACTGCATCACAGTTTGCAAGCATGACATACCCTGCAGCTACGCAATCCAACAGGAGGGAGGGAGAAGGAGCAAAAGCATCTCTTTCAGTAGAAACTTAAAGCCATACATAGGTATTAAAGCCACATTAAAATGCCTCTGAGCAGTTTGATTCTATGCTTTGACTCTAAAATTTGGAGCAGTAAACTGAGGTTTCATATCATGCAGTAGCCCATGTTAAAGTTTTTCGTAAAGTTTTTCATGCAGAAGAGTCAGATGCAGGTATGTTGATGGAGAGATGATGAAATACTGTATTTTTGGCAGCCTTCTCTGTAAGGGTCATTTTTTTTCTTAGTTAAGGCTTAAAAGGAATTGCTGATCCTCTACTTCTGAACTCTTCTCTGCACTTTTTAATGCTGTGTTCACTGCAATTTGGCTGATTTTGGATATTTCAGCATCTTAATAGTGGTTACTATGCTAATTTAAGATAACATAATGATTTATTACATTTATTTTCCCTAAGGAAGAAAGGATTCTCATCAAGAGAGGGGTGAAGAGGTTAATCTTAATAAAGTGTCATTTCTTTGTTAGATGAACCTTAATATGGTCTCTCTGTAAATTGAATGGGAAAACATGGAGAATGAAGATAAGGAGCTTTTGTGATTAGAAGAAAAATAAAACCCAACCCTTCATTGCTATCATACAGCTTTTTCTAAGTAGCACTTTACTGTTACAGTTCAGTAATTAATGAAGTGTGCATGGATTATTGCTGCACATATTTTACTTCAAAGCTGCTTATTCCCTAGAATTCAGAGGCTCTGCATGGGTGCAGAAATGTACTTTTCTTGGCCACTTTTTTAATRTAAGTTTCTGGATTTTGCCTCAATGCCAGAGTAGCAAAAACAGTAAAATACATCCTTGGCATTGCAGATCTGACCCTGACATAAGACAAAGTAGCAGGAAGAATTGATGCTGAGGCTTTTCATTAGACTTAACGTATTRCAACTAAGTGTTACTGCCCGCCCAAAAGGACAGGCATACATGTCTTCTCCAATAACATGGCCATTACAGCACTTGACCTTTAGTTTATTATCAGCTACAGACTAGTCAACACAGATGAATGYGACTTACCTAATAAACACCAAAGCTGCACTCAGGCATGCTTATTTCACAACAGTTTCTCTGATTTGACCCAGAATAACTTACCTAAGGAAGTCTGCAGGATATGCATTTGAGAGGTTCTGAGGCTTATGTGACAGGAAATCTACTTGTGGTTGTTCCGAGAATTATGACTGATCTCAAGATACAGGTTTGAAGGCTACACCAGCTCTAGCGTAGTTTTGTGCAGAGACCTCACCGCTTGTCTGAGTCTTGACTGTACTGAAGTGCCACAGAAGCAGAAGTCAGCAATGGATGTGCATGAACACTTGATCTTGAAATGCTTGCATATTCAATGGAAAAGAAAAAAAACAGATTTTTCTTTTTGACCATAGAACTGTTAGTTACTAGGTCGAGAACTTGGAGTGTGATTTTGCATAGCTGAGGAAGTTGCAGAAAAAGGCTGTATTGTTTCTCAGTTTCTGTAAGTAGCAGTTACATGACCATAAAGCTAGTGTGGGAGGTAACTTCTTGAAGATGCAGGCTTATTTTTCCTGTTCAGTATATCAGAAGGAATAGAAACAAATTGAGAGCATACTTCAGAAGAGCCATCTGATATGCAAGAAATTGAAACTTTACAAACATGGTTGCACTGTGTAAATTCAGTGTTGCATCTTAGTCTTTCTCCACTGTGAGCAGCTTGAAAAGTGTCACTGGCTACTTAAACTGACATTGGCTTTTATAAGTGCTTCAGGCATGCATTCTGGTGTTARTGTCTTTGGTTATGTGATAAAATACTTCAATGTGATGGGGTGGGGGGTTAGAATTTTAARAACTGCACAGCAGTAGTTTGTTGTATTTAAATCCCCTCTCCCACAGGGTAGGGTAATTAGTTCCTCTTGCTATTACATATTTACATTAAATGATTGTACAGCATACCACAAGAAAACACTAAATAGTCCCTGTTTCTGGCACTGTCTCTTACAGAATGGTTTCAGATTATTCTGCATAACTTCAGTATGTAGCAGACTGGGTGCAGGGGGAGGGGGAACAAAAAAAATAAAGTTGTTCCTGCCATTAATTTAAGCACTACAATAAAGACAGTAAGACTAGTCATCCTTTGCCTACAAGTGGATTCTGCCATCATTTTATTAGACCCCTCATAGATCAAACTGGAGACATGTGAACAGGAAGTGTTTTCCTTTTTCATAAGTGTAGCTGCATCTGCTTTGAAGAATGGTTTTATAAGCTTCTCCTRTTACTAAATAACAAAGAGATAGAGATCTTCCACATCCATGTGTGCTGCACTCCAGATGCAGATTAACTTCATTAATGCCAGCAGTAATTTCCCAGTCTGACAGGTGTTGGTCTATATTCCAGTACTAATGTAGTTGCTCACTTTGATGTTAGATGAGTTAGAGCCAAGAGTGTGCTTTTGAAGCGTATCATCTCCAGGTACTGCACTTTGGCTTGAGCTTGAARTTCTTTCAGCTGGACCTCCAGAAGCTGCACTTCAGGAGCATGCCAAATGCCTTCTAACTCCAAGTGGGTGCTAGAGTCTGTAAGACAAGGCAAGAGCTAGTCCAAACTAACCACACCCTCCCAAAACTTACATAGTGGGAACAGAGCCTTCAGCATCAGATACTTTGATTTACAGATCTGCACTATTTGCTGATGTAGATACAGCAGTCATAATTATAAAAGAGATCAGTCTAATTTTCAGTTAGAAATGGATCTCAGAAGGGAGTTCCGTAGGAAATGGGAACACACTTGGGGAATTTTGATCCAGTAAGTCTAACAAGAGTCCCAAAGATCAGTTCTTGGGCTTTCCAGCTTTTAATGGTCTGCAATAATCTCTAGTATTTCTTGTATAATGTTGGAGAAAAACACAAATTGAGGGAGTAAACARGGGTTAGTTGGTTATACTGAGATCTAGATTGCTTGAAAAGGACACATTTGAATAACATTCATTTTAACGTAACATACAAAATCATACATCTGAGGATGGAGTAATGTATACAGGGTCTTTCAAATGTGGGAGACAACACTCAGGAATACAGAAATATTTGTATATACAGGGTGAATAGATTGCTCAACAAGATCTCCCTGTACCGGATTGTAGGTGGAAGGAATATCAGTCCTGGGCACATAAGCAGAGAGACAAATTAGCAATAAAGCAGGGTTTGATGTCCTGCTCATGGCATAAGAGGGAACGATGAAAGACACTGCTAGCATTAAAACTAGGCTCAGAACTTTGTTGAATGATYAGAAAGAGAACTGCAAGAATAGACTCTGGAATGGACTCTTGTGCTAGACAAGACCTATGAGGCTTGAGAAGGCATGTTTAGAGACAGTTCAATTGATCTCCACATAGTATTTTAGAGATTTGTACTGGGCTCAGTAGTTTTAGCCTGCCAGAAAAAAGCATGAATCGGGGTGAAAACCAGAACTGGAGACAGGTAAAATTCAGGAATAAGGTACATGTTTTCACAGTGAGGAGAACAAGTCATGGAACAGCTTATTTAGCAACACAGTRGTTTTGTCTGAAGCCTTAAAATTAGGAATGGGTATTGTCTTAAAAAAATCCTTTGAGTCTTCTCAGTTCAACACAGACATCACTAAGGAAGGTTTTTTGACTTACATACCACATGATCTCATTTTCTGTTGGCCTCTCCACAAAATTAGATTGCTCCAAAACATACAGTAAGCATCTCTTCAGAGGCCTTCCCTGAAAGTAGCCTTGCCAAGCAGCTGACAAGGTCATTTCTCCTTTCTACTGCCTCTCCATCATTATTCCCAGCCATAATAAAAGGGAGACTGCAAAGAAACATTTGCCATGCTTAATGGGACTACTGRTCCAGCAAGTATATTATTAATGAATATTCAGCACAAAAAGACACAGGGTATCTGTYTAAAGAGTATCATGATACTGTTCCCCCATGACTTAGGACATCAGGGATTTAACCTGCAGTCAAAAATTTTAGGATTAAATTTCTGCTATATCCCTTTACTGTTGTTTTTCCTTTGGATTCTGATAGCTTCAACATGGKTTAGGTCATATGCCAAGCTATGTTGACTACTAATTTTAAATAGATGAATGAGTGTTTATTCCACTAGAACTGGACAGCAACTGTCAGCACTTACAGCTACTGTATGAGTTCCTGTAAGAAGCCAGAGAAAACCCTCGGTTATATAAAAAACAGAGAACTGTGGCTGTCTAAGTTTAGTCCTGGCATCCAAGAACATTACCCTGGCTTCTACCAGAGATGTATATTAGAGGACAGCCAAGCAGGCACCAAGAGAAAACCAAAAGCCTGTCTGCTTCAGAGCCTGCAGTACTTTGTACAGCATATTAGCACAATGGAAGAGGGAAAGCTGCTGTACATGTGAATAACAGGGATTTTTTTTAAAATCACTATAGTCAATCTAGGGAACAGCACAGATATGATACCACTTTAGCAGAAGCGCTAGTTCGTTGCAGTTCAGCATTTCTACACACTACATAGCTGGAAAGCCCCCCTTAAGAGATGATATACAATAAATTAGTATATACAATAATATATATTATACATATACATATGCATATTACATTATTATAATATATATATATATATAAGTACGTACAATAATACAATAAATAGTACCTCTAAGATTCCTTATGCAGTACAGAGTAAGTTGAGAGATACCCAACAGAAGCTGGAACACATCAGTTGGGAGAAGACAAGTAATAGTTTACCAAGAGTCCCATTTACACCAACTAACATGCTTCAATTCTTTGAAAAAAAAATCAAACTGTTGTATCCTAACACATTTTTAAACACTTAGTCTCCTACSTAAAGTGTCTGTAGACTCCAACTGTAGAATGACCCTTCTTGACCCTGAAAGCTCTCAGGTGCCCTGTTTCAGTTCCTGACTCCCATCATCTGCTGCTTTTATCACCTTTCTCCTTAAAGCCTCACAG
>NW_028186779.1:2552172-2742893 GCF_003343005.1 Rhea americana
AAAAAAAAAAAAAAAAAAAAAAAAAAAAAAAAGTGCTCTTTAACTCTTTCTTTCCCAGAAATGTTGAGCAGCATGTTGCCCCTAGTCTTTCCCCTGTTCAGTATGGAGACCCTGATCATGAAACAGAAATGTTCCAGATTTTGCATAAGTAAAAATGAGTTGTCTGAATTTACATTTACTTCCTGTTTTTTCCAGTCAGAAATTAATTATAAGTTCTACAGGCTTCTGAGTAAATGATTTGAAATCTAGGGGTGTATATGGGTTACAATCCCTGTTAAACACAGGCTGTTTTTTCCCCTTCATTACAAAATCTTCAGTGATCACTATTTCTTCTTCCATTTAATTAGAGTTTTGCCACAAACTTAAGTTGGAGGGAGTTCAGGTCCCAAATTCATTAAAACAATGGGAAGATTTACTCCAAGTGTGGGATGTAGTAGAAAGATGATAGGAAGCCAAGCACTCCCTTTTGCATGACAAACATGCCCTAGCTTGATGAGGTTCTTTCCTAAAGCACCCACTCAAAGTTACAAACCTGTGTATGGGATGGTGTATAYATCTCTAGGAATCATGAGCAAAGCTAATTCTAACCTTCACCTCACCGAAGTTGGTGAAGTATTTTCCATGTACTTGAATGGAGCCAGGATTTTATAGGCTCTTACTCTCTTATTTTGCAGGAGTTAATGTATATTCCACAGTAAATGTCACTGAAAATTGTTTTAGCCACCCCTCCTCCATTTTCCTGTATGATAATTGAGTTTTAAAACACTTTCCTCAACCTTCATCATCTCCATTCCCCTTTTTATATGAGAACTTGAATAAATATCCCTCCAGCATTCTGCTTAAGCAAMACCGTTCGCATCAGTTTTACACTGTATTATCATAATGCACATTAGTATGATGTCTTCCATCAGATTTTCAAACACTTAACAAATATTAATTAAATACTGCATCTCTGTGAGGTATATGAGTAATTATTTTTATAATAGCATATAAAGGAGAGAGAAGGGTGGGTTCTCACATTAGTACATAGCCTTATATTTACAGTTACTTTCTTCACAGATGTCTCGATCTGAAATAAGTTCCTAATGCAACTTTGGTAGTAGCCACAGCAGCAGGAACATTTTGTGAAGCTTAAGGCATTGCAAGATGCCTGTCACCTTTCCATGAAGTGAAAGTATGTCCTTTCACTTTTGTTGTAAATTGAAGTTATGGAACATCAGGTCAGTAGAGGAGGTAGGAGAAGAGTTTGAAACTTCAGCTCCAGCCCTGCCTTCAGTTCRTTAGAGCAGATGTGCCTAGAGTTCTCTTGTTCCATAGTTGCTTTTGTACATGGAGAAAGGGAGTTTCTGGATGTAGTATGCTGCCTTTTCCCAGACACATTTACTCTTTCTACCTGAAAATCACATTTAGGCAGATTTTGAGGACTTCACAAATTTGTCTAGGGTTTCGGATGTCTGGTAGCTTTAGGGAGCAGATACTTCTAAACTAGTTGYTGCATGTCTGGAAACTCTGGACATGACTGTGGTAAGCATACACTGCAGTCACACATTATGAAGCAGCCCAGCAGGAGTAGCTGCGTGTGTGTGCTGTGCTGCCTAGCCATGTATAGTAAATACAGAAATCTTCAGAAACAGCAGACTCACTCTGAACATGCGGTACAGCTGCTTTGACTCTGTGCAGTCAGTGCAGTGCTTTAATGAAGGAACTACACAGTTATTTGCATACAGTTTATACATCCAGGGGTTCCTAGCCATACTGCAGTTAACTGCATATGCACGCATTTTTTTTTTTCCTGCCCAGGAAATCTTCTGCAGACGTATAAGATTCCTACCCCTTAGCTTTGCCTTCTCACATCCACCCCCTTCCTAAACATTGATCAGGACCTGCTCTTGTTCCACTTCTCCCTTCTACTTCCTTTTCCCATCCTATGACATGTCCTTATGTTGAGACTGTGCTTCCCCAAAACRCACATAGACAATTTCACAGTTCCGCACAAGACAGAGGCAGCCATCCGTGATCTTCTCCCTGCCAACTCTCCTTGCTCTCGGTCATCCTGCTGCTTACCTTGCACTCGTTCTGGCATTTGTTGCATCCTTCCATTAGTCCTCCATTTAACCAAGTAGCCTGGTTGAAAAAAAAAATGTAAAGGCAGATAGTTTTGTGCTGAAATAGTGAGATAAATCAACTCTCAAGATGATAAATGATAAAGGTAAATGGTCTGAGGAGTACCTGGGCTGCTGCAGGTGGGGGAATTTTGCAGCCAGGAGGCTGGGAAAGAGAGAGAGAAACTTGTCCTCTCACTTGAGCAACAGTGACTTGTTAGCTTAGCTGCTGCGGTGTTCAGCTTCCTTCTTTCTTYTGCAGAAGACAGGCCTTACTTTGCCTCTCTCTCCCTTGTCATTTACAGCTTTGTCATTCTATTTGGGGAATTTGGGGATATTCACAGTTTTTTCCATACTTCTACAGAAGAATTGTATTTTTTTTGTAGGGTTATCGGGGATTTTCTGTATCACGGTCTTACAAGCAATTACATAAGAAGTGTCTTTAATATACTTCTGTGGCATAAAACCAGATGGGTTGTTTTGGGGGTTCTTTTTTCCTTGCCCAGCTATTCCTRTATTGGAAGCTAAAAACCACAGCTACTGTGGTGTTCAGAAACCTCCCTGCTTTTTAAACAAACCTATTGTGATCCTAAGATACCCTCAAAAAAAGTTTTGAATCCTGTCAGTTCCCCACTTCAAAGTGTCACAGGTTTCTAAATTGGACTTAAAGCTGAATACAGCTCCCATATCTTGTGGAATCTGTGCTTCAAAATTAAACAGAAATTTGAGAAGCTTCTGATGATCGCCTCAGAAAGTGTCAAGCACATGATAGCTTCTCTCCAACCCTCTGCAAAATTAATAAAACATTTAAGAAACAACAGATTTTTTCTAACTCCTTAACAGATTTGAGTTAGAGCAGAAAATCAAAACATGATCAAATGCTGATTATTCCTTCAGTATTGTTTGAGAAATGGCATAAGGCTTCAGTATATTAATAAAGGAATGAGATAGCCATCTGCCACAGTGGTAGAGTGCTGAGGATCAAAAGCACATTCTCATCTGCTTGACACACGTACCCAGTGTTCATTCATTAGTGGCATACTTTTAGCATAGGTTATAACTGTACCCATCRTACAACAAAGCCATGCCGTGAAGGCCCTTGTCCATAGGGAAGACAGAGCAGGAAAAAAAGTTAGCTTGATTAAAGCATTCTCTGCGGCTGAGAACATCATTAACTGACAGAGTTTGCTGTGAACTTTGAAAGGGTGGGAAGAATAACTGCRCACCATCATCTCTGTTTGATGGTATTGTTCAGAGTGAATGCCCCACTGATAAAGTAATTCTTGATAAAACACACTGTAGCTTTCAGAAGTCGTACGATCAAAGCACACTTGGTGGGTATGCGTTGAAGTGAAGTATCAGCGTTCTGTAGAATATGCTCAAATTAGCAGTTTGGGCTGTCCATCTGTTTTGGTGGCAGAAAGTGAAGATCTAAGGATATGTATTTTAAACCAAATACCACCCATTTTGTGTTCAGCAGAGGAAAGAGGGGCCGTCCTTTCCTGAAAGCGACAAAACCCATTGTGTTTGTCCTTATATTTATGCCACAGGGATCTCTCTAAAGACCTAAACTTTAACTGGAAAATACAAAATATTTCCCTCTTGGTTTTGTGTTTAGAGAAAATGTATTTCCTCACCCCCAGTTGAGGCAAATCCCAGTTGTAAAGAGGCTAACTGGGCAGATTCCCGGTCAGATTTGTTCCTGGCCTGGTGGTGGTGAAAAGTGGCTCAGCAATGAGTTTGGCCCTTCCTTTCCATAAAAATGAAAGTGTGTTAGCCAGTTGTGTCGGAAGTCTGCAATGTAATATGCCTGTGGATTGTACACAGCTAATCCTCTTTATACTTTGCTGACTGTAACCTGCTTAGTCTTATATGAAGTCTATTCCTTGTCTTTTCGTAAGCCTGATCCAAAGCTTGTTGAAGTCAATGGAAATAGTCCAATTTTTTTTCAGTACTTCTGGAGCAGACTATATGAGCAGCTGGTCTAATATTGAATCTTCTAGCTGGAAGACAAGGAAAATAAGCAGTACCAAACCGCATTGGACTCAGTGCTTGTATGTAAAGATACAAGTGAAAGTAATGTGAAACTTGTAAAGTCAGACTGGACAAAACACTCTGAAACATGTTGCAGAGAGCAGTCTAGGGCTAGCAGGGGAATAGGTTAGATATTTAATAATTTCTTTTCCATAGCTTTTAGTTTTCCACATATTCTGTAATGTAACAGTGCTTTTTTTCCCCYTTAGGCAAATAGCTGCCAGACAGCAGCAATGGAATGAGAACATGTGTAGTGTTTTCTTTTATCTTACATTACAAAAGAAGTATGAATACCTTGTGATATTCCAAGTATAAAATTACAGGTGTCAAATCATTTGGTACTTTAGGTGCTGTGCCAGAAAAGTAATCCAGTAAAAATAGCTGTATCCTGTCAAAACTCGGCATTTAGTACTATTATTACATTTCCTTGCTTGCTTGGCTCCAGCAGTGTAGGATTGCAGAGGACAAGTGTAAGACCAGCAAGAAACCTGCCTGGAATTGCTCAGAGTGTGGAGAGACAGGCAGATGGACAGCAGATAAACTGAAGGGCCCAGTGTTAGAATCTGCCTGGTGTGCTTTACGGTTGGTTTGAACTTCAAAATACTGCTAAGCAAAAACTATTTAATATCTCAGAGGGAAGGTCCGTTATCCAGAGGTCCCAAAGAATTAAAGGAAAGGGCGATTCATGCTTGGTTCTGGATAAGTGCATAACCARCCTTCTGTCCTAAGAAGCCTGCCATTCAGAGGGAGAAAAATATTTAGCTGGAAAGGTTAAAAAATTATTGCAATCCTGGTTACAGATGAGGGTGAAAACCAGAGACAACAGTGGCTTGTTTGCCTTAGGAAAGCCGCTCTGTGGCCAAGACCCTCTAGTTGCTATCAAATACTTTAAATGCAAGACCATCCTTGATGAGCTGAACAAGCCTGTAGAARGAAGATTGCTGCAGACTTCAGCTAAGGCAGGAGGGGTCAGAATAGGAGTTGGCACAGCACAACACCAGTTTTTATGTGAACTTCCCCTCAGTAGAGCATGAAGAGCTGCACACTTTGTGCCACTGCCGGAAATGAAGTTAATACTTTTATTGTCCACTCCACAAAAGCTGGGTCTGGAGAAAATCTATTTAGTAGATTATTTCCCTAAAGAGGGCAGCAGAATCGCTGCATTTAGTGCTTCCTTCAGGCCCCTAGAGCTGCGATGAAACCCGGACAGAGACACTGCCTGGTTTGCTAAATTGGGGCATGCTGCTTCTATCAATATGGATGTTAAGAAGCTTATTAAAGGACACAGCAGCTGACAAGTGAATCTTTAATCCTTGGAAAATCCCTTAAATTTATGATCAGTTTAAAGCAGTTCATGTAAAAAAAGAAACTTTACTCATTACTTCACATGTGTTTCCAGATCAGATATATTTGCTTTCATGATGATCATCATCGCAATGTGTTTTACTTGTAATTTTTGGAGTGCATTTTGGCTACATTGGAAAATACCCGTAAACCTAGCTCTCTTCCTCTACTTTCTTGGAAAAACATGGGAGTCATATTCATTGTTCATACTGGTATTTTAAATACTTGGCAACTAGGATGTACAAGGCTACGTAGTATACAGCTGAATAGGAGGCCAAATTCTGATATTAAGAGCCTGCAACTGTGTTAAGACATCAGAAATTATGGAGCCATGTCATGCTCTACAGTTTGTCTGTCTTGACTGAGATACAAATAAGAGGTTAACAGTCACGTTGGTTAATACACAGAAAAACTTTTAATTTGATTGCTCTTTTTTTATTTGTTAGGCACATGACCTCACCGTATGCAAATTTCTTGTGCTGAAATGAGAAAGCCCCCTTTAGGTTCCTTTTTCATGCAAGCTTCTTTTTCCTCATGGAAAGACTCTGTATCGAAAAATAAACTAGAAAGGATAAATCAGTTCCTCAGTTTCTGAAAAAAAGAACGCTACAGTAGGTCCATCAGTGAGCAAATCAAAGGCTGCTTATAGAGTGCCTCAGTATGCTGCAACATGAGCTATTTGTTCAATAGTTAACTCTAGTTAACTAAAATGACTATTCACTCAAAAAATAAGCACTCCAGCAGTGTTTGCTCTAAGGCAAATACTTGCTCTGCTACAGTCCTCTCCTGGCTCAGTTGACTGTGATCCCTCTTGCAAGTGCCCAAGTTTTTAGCCTTTGTAGTCATGAGAGTTAATTGCCACTCATTTTGTTCACTTTTCTGCATGACTGAAAGCTTTTATGTCTTTTCCATAGGGCAGAGTAGAAAGACTAGCCTGCATTAAGGGCCTGTTTCTTAGGCAATATATGATTAATAGTTGCCAAGAAGTGGTGGGCCACATGGATACTGGCAGATAGGTGGCTACACAGCTGCATTGGTAGTTACTTAGCTCGGCTGATTGAGCATAGTATTTTGGACAGTGAAGATATGCCGGTCAGGAGATGGGGCTTAGGTAAAAACTCTGGGGCTACCTGAGAAAGAGCAGCTCTGGGGGACAGCTGGGATGGACCTGCTGACCATGGGGCTGGGGATGTAGAGAGTTCAGCATAGCTGTGATATGGGGCAGGGAGTAAGGAGCCAGGGAAGAAGTTCAGAGCAGCCTAAAGCAATTTATGTAGTAACCAGCTGTGCTCAGCTCTGGCCTTTGGTATTGGGCTGGACTTTCTTTGCTTTGGGTGTGGTTGCAGTAGTAATAGAGGACCATATATTATTGCTTAGCTTTCATATTGGTCCAGGAAAACCATATTTATATCCCTGGCCAAAAACATTGTCCTCATCAAAGTGGATATTCAAATACAGTGATTTTAGAGGCTATGGCCTGCCATAGCAAGAAAAGCAGCAGAGACCACATACTTTTACCATCTCTATTTTCTGGAGTTTTTTACTTGATTTTTTTTTAATTTCCACTTAAATAAGCAACAGCAAAGAACCTTTCACTGTGTGCTAAGATATTCTCAAGTGCTCTTGTTTCCAAGGGTGACTTTGCTGAGGGCAGCAATGCAGTCTCCGAACAGAGTTCTTACGTGTCCCAGTTACAGATGTACTTCCAGCGCTGCTGACAGCTTGATTTGTGAAAGAAAAAAGGACAAAGTACCAAAACAAAAACAAAACTCAACCCACAGCCTATGCAAGAGAGAAGAAACACAGACTTGTTGTGCTACAGCGGAAGAGTGTCAAACAGAAATAACATTTCAAAGGAAGAAAACTAGTCTTCATGTACATGATAAAAATCCTTTTACAAGAATAAGTCACATAGTTTTAACTATTTTTATACTTTATAAGTTTCCTGTTTTATACCTGTGGGATAAGTCTGTGTAGCTGGAGGCCAGTTTTAACCGTGAACCATTGAAATCTACTGACCTGTGGTTTGGTACAGAGCTGGCCATTGTTTATTTTTTTCCCCTGCTTTGAAATAAGGGATAGCTGGGAAATCTACACACACACACACACACACACACACACACACACCCAAAAAGTCACATAACTGATTGTAACTAGTCGTGTTTTACTTTAGCTGCCTGGTTCTGCAAAGTAACCAGATATTGAGAGGAGAATGTTGCTTAATTAAGCAGATTTCAGAAACTCACCATGATGCTTTTATACTGGACCAGACAGAGACTAGAACAACATTAAATGCACGTGTAATTCCAGAGCTGTTTCATTCTGGTTTGATACTAAGCAGCAGTTGCAGAGAGGGCYGGACGGGGCTGTTCTGCTATTGAACAAACAATTTTATTTCTAAAGCAAAGTCTCATGGCAGTGCACTGCTGGGCTCATGATTCATAAAGCTGGTCAAGTGCTGAAGGGAGCTGTGTCTTGATTTGCAGCTTATAAAAACACGAGTTTGCTAATAAATGCCTTCTTGAGAATTATAGTCCAACACATTCTTAAAAGCGGAGTTCATGGCTTTGTCTGGAGCCCTCGCCTCCAGTGACTACTGCATACTCTACCTCTATGATAGATGAGGCAGCTTCCTCCTAGCCACTTAGTTATATCACCATTACATAGAGAAAAGAATTAGGATGGCTCAGTCTGGAGGGGTAAAGCAAACAGCAAATCATTGCCATTGATGGAATGAACTTTCTTTAAGTGTATTCTCAAGTTATTCTGAGTAACTCTTCCTCAAAGGGGCCCATCTCCCCTTCTTAWTGTGGGGAATTTCTACTTTAAATTTAGTCTTGTGAGGAAAAATATATTTTCTGTTCTGCAATGGAACGGATCAAACTTTTAAATTGCTGCGTGCAGTTCTAGCAGGAAGAGCTGAGATCTGCAGAGAACAGGTTGGAGCCGAGTGCACCGGAGAGCGAGCCACCACAGTGATCAAACAGCATGTGACCACCAAAATGGTTATACTTTAAAATAAGTGCTACAAAACAAAAATGCTACAAAAAATAATAAGTGGTATAAAAAAGTGGTACAGGTGAGCAGATGTCTTTTGGTAAGGATTAACGGTGACATGGAGGAACTGACTTTACAGAAATAATAATCAAGGAAGCATTGGTACACAGTGTACAACTTTTCCTAAAGTCAGCCAAATAGTTTGGGGGATGTACATCTATTATGTGCTGAGTGTAGGAATCTGTCTTTGAAAATTTAGGAAAGACAGTCCTTTTAAATACTTTRTCCAATTCCCTTATTCCTTTCCAATTCCCTTATCAGAATGAGTTAGAAATGTTTTCTTTTCTTAGTATGTTTGTTATGTGTATGTGTGTATCCCATTAGTAACAGTGAGCATTGAGTGTATATATACATCAGGGATGGAATAGACTGTAAAATTTCCTTGCCATCTGCACAAAGATGAGACCAGCTGGATGGTGATGATGAAGTCTTAGTGTGAGGCAAAAGATTTGTTTCTCAATTGGCAAACTTTTTTGAAAATAAGAAGTTTCTGGTGAATGATTTGCTCTGTTCCAAATGCAAGATTCAGGTTTTCTGAATTTTCCATTCAAGTTCGTAACAGTTTTGTCAGAACATCACATAGACTGAGCATAACAAAGTTACAGTATGACAAAATGTTTTCATGTTTAGTCCTAGTTCACAAGAGGATTTCTTACCCTCCACAGAAGAGAGCTACTTGTCACCGTGGGCTGAAGCTGCAGAGAGCCCATATTCAGTGGCAGCATCTGTGTCACCRGAAGCTCTGCCCATCATTGAGAAGCACGAGGCAACAGCAAGACCACAGGCAGCGGTAGGRTGGCAAATCTGTAGATGAAAGAATACAAATTTGATTGCAGTATTTCTTATGCTGTTACTGAAGTTCAGCCAATCGAATTTATGTTGAGCAAAATCCAGAGCCTGATGGAGCCAGTGGGAGTTCTGCCATCAGCTTCCCTGGGGGCTGGGATTTTGCTCATTCTTTAAATTAGTAGTATCTTCACAGGAGCATATGGGAACAAATGCAAAGGTTCTGAATTGAAGGAACCAGTAAGCAGTTTTATACATTTACTTTGTTACACAGGTAAAAGCTTAGACAGCAAAACCCATCTGCCAGGCCTTCAACACATCTCTGTAAAACCTGTGTTAGAGTCACAGCATTCTTTCTTATTTTATTTATGGCTCTGGCTGGCTGAATGAGTGCATCTGGAGCTCAGATGCCTTATGCCCTTATTGTAAATTAGTTAACTTGAAAAACTGCACACTGTGTCAGATCTTTGCAGTGGAAATGCCAGGCTGTGTATCTGAGGTGCTTTTGTGTGTGTGTATGTTTTTTTACATGAAAAGGCTGTTGAACTTTATGCATAAACACTGTTTTCTGTCTCTTTTTTTCCTCCCTCTTTTGTTACAGACTGTGGACTAGCATTGAATATTCAGGGAAAGCTCCCCAGAGAGATTAGGGACACGGACAGATTTTAAACAGGGCCTTAATGCATGGACACGAAAGGACAAACATTCTAGTGGGAATACTAATGCAAATGCCTTGCTTTTGAGTCAAAATACATTAAACAGCTGCTTACATGCTAAGGATTCTTTTAAAATCCTCACRGAAAGGAAATTATAAAATGTATATATATAGAGAGATTTGCTATTTCCTTAGCATAGTAGCCAAAGAGTACTTTCTCTTAAAGCATGCAACACTATCAAGTGTCTGTACTGAAGAGCATCTATTTTTCTCATTCTGTGGGGCTCAGAATTCCAGATACTGCTGGAACYTATTTCAGATATCAGTTGTCAGTGTCTTTCCTGTCGCATTATAGGAACTAAGACCTAACAGCAGTAGGAATTAGAGACTTTGACTTGAGTAAACTACTGTTATCTTAAGTTACTCTGATATTAATTRTACAGTTGCAGAAAACATTCTGTTGCTATTTCAAGAAACCTGTGTTAAAAGATATCCAGTGAGATTATTGCATGGAGAAGCAGTAGCAGTATGTATATCTGGGCCAGCCCAGCTGCTCAGTGACTAAACTGAAATGGCAAAACAGAAATGGAGTGYACTATAAAAACTGACATCCTAGATCGGTCACCATTTCAAACTGAGTTACATAATCAGAAAGCGGCAATATCAAAGTCACAGTGGTGCTTTAATCAGCACGCAGTGGTATTTATCATTAAAGCATGTGCATGTTAAAGGAATGTTTGACAGGTTAAAAATAAATGTAATGAAAGTTAGAAAAATATTTCAAGAGCCTCAGGTTTCCTCCAGTTGCTGAAAYAAATATATTGCTGTGTCACTGCCTTATGGAACCTTAAATCTGACTCCTCACTGCTGTGTCCCAGTTTCTAAAATGAAAACAAGTTATCATTTGTGATGTGTAACAGCAGCTTCCATATAAAACTTACATCATTTAAGTTCCCACTGTAGACCACATTTCMTTACTAGTGCAGTTCATATGGTCCATTAATCCCGGTAGTATGCCTTTGTTGCCACCATCTCATTTTATAATAATCCCTAAAAAAAAAGCTGCCAATAAAATGAGATTCTTTGSTTTAGGTGTGTTTGCAGCTGCTGCAAGTGTTTGATGGCTTCAGTTTCCCCAGACTCCAGAAGTACCAACATTTCTTATGCTGCATCTCAGTTGGGAGCGGAAGAACTGGTCTCCAGTGAGGAAKGGTTCAGCGCCGCCCTCCCTAGCCTGTAGTTTTTCACAGCTACCACCTTTCTGCCTCCTCCCCTTATCTGTTCCTTTTGGCTTCTTTTCGCTTTCTAACAATTCAGACATCCTTCTCCAGCCTCACCACCTTTCCTGGTCTGCTGCTCCTAATTGTGCTCTTTAAATCAGTCTTTGGAGATGGCTTCTCTGTGTCCTTGAAAGTTGTCACTGAAGTTATTCTGCTGGCCTGGTTCAGAGACATTTTGTTGTCCACATCCTGTTTGCYGCTTTGGCTCCCATTCTGCAGCTTTAACACGTAGGTTGAGCTCAGTTGCCACTCGCTGAATATGTAATTTTGGGTTCTTTCAAGGCTGAAATGGCCTCCCTAACCCTGGGCTCGCTCTCGGTGATGGCTGTGGTATAACCCACACTCAACAGTTTGTGGTTTGGATTTTAAAGCGAACAATTCCCTCTGAGAACACGACTGCTGCTGACATAAATGGCAAGGCTGCAAGATGTCTGTGTTAATCCATGGCCACTAAATTTAATCTGACAGCAAGACCGGTCAGACAGACCCCTCTCGGCAGACAAGTGCTTATTGAAATTCGTATCTTGTGAACCCCTGAGACAGCTCCACTGGTGTTAATGCCGGTCCCCTCATGTGCTCCTGCCCTCCTTCCCTGGCCCCCAAAACCTCTTTCCTCGCTCTACTTTGGATGTGCTTGGCTATTTCACAAGAAGAAGTGCTGGAGGGCGGGGAACATTAGCTAGTAATACATTTGAAGGATGAGCTATGCGGAAATCTTAAATCCGGCTTGCAGTTGTTGCGCGTTTCCCTGTGTGAGTTATTTGCTACATAAATATGGATTAAAAAGGAGGGGAGGAATGAAATAAAGGCACTTTTGCCTTACTGCTTCCTCCCCACGGAGGGAGGACACGGGTGTGTGAGTCCAGCAGGTGGCAGCGACGGCCTGAGCCTGGCGGCGCCTCTGCCGCCCTGGGCAGGGCAGCCCAAAGCGGCYTCGGCATCACCGCGCCGGGAAGCCGGGCCCGAAACCTTCCTCTGCAGCCCGCAAAGCAACCTGTGCTCCCCGGGTGCAGCCGTGGACCTCCGAGCCCGCGGGGGGCTGCTGTTAGTGCTCCAGCGACAGAGTTGTCACGCAGCCCGRGAAAGGAAGAAGGCAGCTGAAAGAAATGTTCTCAAGTAACGTTTGTGTTTCTGATYAGTAAAAGGGGAGGTGGTGCTTCGTCTCCGTTTGGGAGGAATTTCTGTAGSTGTGAATGATGGTGCGAAAGTACAGTTTTTGTCCCATAACCTGAGGCTTTCTACAAAATTTCCAGCTGAGGTGGCACCAAGAGGAGACCTCTTGGTGCTGGGGAAGTACCAACTCAATGCCGAGCAATGAGGCCATTTCTGTGCAAAAGGAAGTGGGTAAAATTTGCAAGTGCCTTTGAGGAGCCAGAAAAGTTAGGCTTTTCTGTAAGTGAGGCTCTAGCTTTTTTTTCTCCTTTCTTTTTTTCTTTTTTCCCTTTTTTCCTTTTTTTTCTTTTTTTTCTTTTTTTTTTCTTTTTTTTTCCTTGAGATGCTTTCACCTCAAGAAGCATCCCGTGCATAGATTTCTTAACGTAGGCAATGGTAGTTCAACTTCTGAAACTACAGGTATCCGTGCTGGGTTTTTGGCACATCCATCCTTCCCTCTTTGCTGACCCTATTTCCCCATGCTAGCATTACTGCTCTTGGCCGCAAAACCTCTTTTCGCACCTCTTTTCTCCACCTCATCTCACCTCAGCAGGAGCCCAATCCAGGCTCGGGTGCCTGCCCTGCCAAGCCAGCGGCTGCCGTGCGGAGGGAAAGGCAGACGGACCCGGCCGGCTGCCGCCTGATGCAGGGGGACAACTGCTGCGCCCAGGCCAGCCCCCCGGCCTCCAGCTGCTGCCCTCCGCTGCTGCCACCACAGCCGTTGATTCGTGAGCTCCAGCAGGCAGCAGGAGATATTGGGGCACAAGCAGCGGGCTGTCTGCTGAAAGTGGTGATCACTTCTGGGGAAAGAAAAAATCCAGAATAACCACCRAACTCCCAAAGCTCTCTTCTTTGTTGGGTCTTTTGCACTATTAATTTGCATACAGTGGCAGAAAATAGAAAACAAAGAGGCTGTAATAAACTCCTGATATGTGGACACAGTGTGTTTACTATGTGTCTGTAGTTTTAATGATGCACTGAGAGCACCCTTGTTCTTTATAGACAGATATGCACTGAGTGGCTAAATGTAACTGGCTTTAAAATCTAGATAATTAAGTCAATTTACCTTTTAAAAAATGTTTTACCGCCAAAGAGGAAATGCACAGGTTGAAAATAAAGAGTAGAGAAAGTATTCAGAGCTGTGCAGCTAACTTTGTGACCAGCAGTCTCTTTTCTCCCACGTGTTTATCTCCTGTTGATAAAACCTGGCATATGCAGGAAGGCAAAATGTGAAACTGAACAAGAGAGTTACTTCTGTTCCTTCTCATTTCTGTCCTTGTGTCCTTTGCTTTCTAAACAGTCACTATGCTATACAGTGTCAGCGGCTGGGCTGGGCCTCTCATATTTTTCTTCTTTTTGTTCTGTTCTGTTGCTGATTTACACCACTTACGATAGATTCCTTATCACCTGCTCCCTGCAAGGCAAACTGCAGGGCTGCTTCCTTCTGTAGCAGCTGTGCTGGAGAACTGCTGATGAGGAACAAAATGCGAGTTACTGAGCAATCATTTGGAGACCGGCTATTAAAAAAAAAAAAATCCAGCTAATTAGAGCTTAGAGGAAGAGGTAACACTGTGCAAAAACAGCAGAAGGTAGGCCCTTCAAATCCCATACACTCCCTATAAATAGCTATAATTAACCCCATAGTGTTTACTTTATTAATTAAAATTTAATTAATGTTTTCTGTCCTTGACAATCATCTTTGAGGTGGTCAAGAAAACATAGTGGCAGCTAGGCTTCCTTAGAGCAGCCGTAACATTCAGGAAGACAGTTGCACCTCTGATATAACAGAATTAAAACTMATGACTAAATAGCAGGCGAAAAGCGGAGGGTGGGAGACTATGCAGGCCCACAGCCTTCCCCTACACAGACAGGCAGTGCTAAACTTCCAGGCACCATCCTAGAATTTTTCAAAGCAGTGTGTCCAGCACTTGGTTGGGTTATTTGAAAGTGCAAGAGGAATAGTGAGAAAACGAATGCCATTGCTAGTCATTTGCCCATACCAGCTGAGGACTGCTATACAGCACCATGCTTTGCTCTGTTTTGGGCAAAGCTTGATGCTTTGCCTTAGTGGAGTGAGCTGAGCAGAGGCAGCGCTCCTGAACTTGACAGGCCCCAGCAAAGTAGCATAGTTATTGCTAAAAATGGTATGTCTGCACAAGCAGTTTGGCACACTCCTGTTTTGCTCTGGGACCAGGTTTCCTGATCAGTCATGCTGCACATGGCAGTTAAGCGTCTGAGCTTTCTTCCACAACAGATTAACTGGTAGTCGCAAGGGGAAACCTCAGTGTAGTCAACAGTGTGGTTCACTCTAGGATCTATTCCACACAGACAGGATAGATGTGGAAGACATCAAGTGTAGTTACTTCCAGTCAGGACAGTCCTTCAGCATTATTCCAGGTTAGGCTASAGTGTTATGTGAGCCCTCCCTCATCATTTTTTCCTAGAATACAAAACAAGTATTTCTGACATTGTAATGTTTTTGATCCACCACTGTGCTGCTGGGCTGTAGCATACACCTTTCATTATTCTGTATATTTTGAACTTTTTCAGTTCAAAATTCAGTTCAGAAATCTTTTTCAGAACACCATGCCCATCCACAGAAAATAACAACTGTTGACCACAGGATCTCCAGAGAAGACCTGAGCTGAGTACTATGCAGCGTGGCTGCAGCCGGTCTGCTCAGTAAGATGTGAATTAGCAGTATGGATGTGAGCCATTCTGCAAAAACTAGCATGTGGGTAAGGATTTACACTACAGACCTCCTGAGAATGACCATGAGGTAAAGAAGGTCTGTTATTCCCCATTTAACAGAAGGGCAAAGACTGAATCAGCAAGAGAATGTACAGAGAGGATGTTGAAACCAGATCTCTCAGATTGTGGGGAAAAAGCTCTCAGTACAGAACTGTTAGATAAAAACAAGTGGAGAGAGGATGGGATTCAAGTGATATCATCACCACCATCTTCTTGTCTTCTCTCCTCTCCTCTGGGTGAAACATGATGGGTCAGGCATGTTTCTGATACACCTAGTGGATCAGGCCCTTCTGGTAATGAAGTGACATGCAATTTCTCAATCCCAGGGAAGCAGGCACCAAGCTGTTTAATGCTATGAGCTCAGAAGTGCTTCTGAGCACACCCAGAAGCAGAACTGGAGGTTCCTGGTGAGCGTCAGCATCAGGATGAGTGTCGCAATCTGAAGTCTCTTTAGGCTCTCGGCTTCAGTATGTAGCTGCAGCTTTAGGACCATCACAGACATTGATTTGCCCTTATGGTCTGTCCTGTGGTCACACAACCTCATGAGCTACATCTCCCACCAGTTGTGTGCTCCCAGGCATGGCCAACACTGAGGGGTYGAAGCAGTTCCCCGCTCCCATGAGAGAAGAAGCACCTCTGACACATTACAAAGGTGCTTGCATAGTGCTGTCCCCAGCTCACCAGCAGTGAGGTCAGAACATGGAGATGAAAATGGTCAATGTCCATTGCATGCTGCACACGTTATGAAACAAGTCTGATCTGCTCTTACAGTGTTGATAATTCTAGATTGATTTCAGTAGAAGTGAAGGAGATGGGTGCTCAGAATCACTGCCGTCTTAATACTAAGGTAAAAGTCAAAATGAGGACAGTAACTGTCCAACAATTTTTTGCCTATTGCAAGGCTCTAGTAACATCCTAGGTCTGCATATTTCATGTAGCTCTTTCTTTAATCTGGTAAATGATCTTTACTGATTTTTTTTTAAAAGTACTTCCCTCACCTTTCAAAAATTCACTAGCTTCTCTGCTTTTACCAAAAGAAGAATAAGAAGAGAGGCAAAAAAACCCTAGGCAACTCTCTGCTAAGTTTTGAATTTGACATTCAGAACAACAAATACATCCAAACAATCTCTGCTTAGTCATTTGTACTAACCTGCAATTAAAAGGCTCAGCATTTGTTCTCATCTCTTTCTGAAATTACGTTTTCCAGTTCCTAGGCCCTGGCCTCAGGCAGTGGATTTTTGAAGCAATCATGCCTTGATAATTAATGTTTAAAGATGAATGTTGCAACTTTTAACACAGTGTGTTGCTGAATAAACATCCAGCAGTCCCTTGCAACGAAAAAAAATACAAGGTTTTTACTGGAAACTGCAGGTTTTGCAGACATTGTCCGCAGAGCTCCCAGCTGAAATGTTTAATTGCTCCTTCCTGTATGTTCATGGATGTGGGACACTACCATGCTTTAAAAAAGACAAAGAAAATAAATACCACATCTAATCTGTCAGTTCTTTGTGCCACTGACTCACCACCCCAGAAAGTTTGCTGGGAACAGCTAGCTCATACCAAGAKGGAGGAGACAAAACTTTGACAAATGATCTCTAGTAATAACACAATCAATGTAAATTTGAGTTTTTGTAAAAGGGCTGGAGGAGGCAGGGGAGAGAGAAGAGGGAAAAGGTGAAAATGGAAGAGCAGGGAGAAGAGCATCGTCAGAAGCTCCCTTCGCCCTCCTGTCCTTCGTTTGTCCCTAGCCTGCATTTTCTTTGTAGATGTCATGACTTCCTTCTTCCCGTTACTAACCCACCTTGGTTGCACCTGTGATCTCAACCTCTCTTCCACAGGGCTTGTGTGTGGTGCTGGGTGTTCCTCAACTGCATATCTGACTTCCTTCTGGCTGCACTTTTGGTGCTTAGAAATTAAAGCACTGTATCATCCCTTTCMGAAAGAAATCTGTAGTACCAGGACAGGCAGGTGGGAAAAATCTGCAATTTTAGCATTTCAGAGAAGGTAATGGGTGGTCAGGATTGAGATTGCCTGCGTACTTTAGGCGTCTGACTTAGGCATTGCAATCCTGATTCAGCCCTTTTGGCAGACACACCTCGTACCTAACATTTCCTAATTGGTTGGCGCAAGGCAGCTGCCTGTTCACTTGAGACTCCTGAGCCAGGTGATGAAGAGTTGGAAAGATGCTCACACTATCTTGTGTGTGGTTTCTGTAAGTAGGGATGAGGAGGATCRCACTGTGGTGGCCATGGGAGGGGGCTAGATGTGCCAGGGATCCCATATTGCAGCTCCTGGTTCTCTGTAGCTTCCTCTTCCTCTCTGATCTCCATCTGACCTCTGAGTGCTGTTTTACGTATGCTGGGGCCTTTCCTGGTCCAGCRGGAGCCAATGGCAAAATTCTCCAGCCAGATTAGCTGGAACACAAGCACAGTTCTACTTTGGGCTAGTTTTCTTCTGTTCTGTTCTTTTCTACCTTCCAGAAAAGAGAAAGAACTTCCTGATCTGACGCATAACTGGCAGGTCTGCAAACCGAGTTCAGAGTGGGTGCTCTGGGCTTTGCTACTCATTGATAGTTTTTCTGCTCAAAATAAACCAAAGCCCAAAGAGCTCCTGGAAGAGCTCCACATATCTGATTCTGCAATTAAGTATGAAAACAACTTCCCAAATAATCTTGCCTTTGTGGAAGTGAAGTTCAGGCTCTAAGGAAAATGAAGAGAAACATTCAGCGCTAGTCATACTCACTTGGGTAATAGGCAAGTTTCTGCCTGTGTTCACCTCTAGTATTCATTATGTATGTATGTACTAGCGACTTCCTAAGCAGTAATCCCAGMTGAATAATAAATGAAGTATCGCCTTCTGCTTTAATAATTTCCTGTTCTTTTAGCATTGTTTATGTACCATCAACAGCACGCTGTTAACTGGGTGCCCAGCGCTTGGCCATTTTACTATCCRTTGCTGTAGTTAGCTGCCCTCATTCCTGATATTGAAAGGATTAAGCTAACTTTTACATGTTTTTGATTTGGACTGCAGTGGTTATGAATCTTTTCTTGGTTTATGGACCCACTTAAAAATTTTCCGTAAAGGTGCAGATGTTCATGCTGAATTTAAGCTTGCTTAGAATAGCTCACTCTTTTTCTGCTGCTTTTCACAAATCCCTTAAAAACCTGTGGTCCACAGAGCACTACTGCAGGATACAGGACRCTTTGGTTATGTTTCAAGTTAAACATGACACAAATTGTTTGGCATTTTGCTGAACTGAAGTCTTACTGGGTCCCATGAAATGGAAAATGATCTAGGAGCAAAAACACTATGTTTTTCAAGAARTGCTTAATCCTAAACAGATCGTGCAAATAGAATGTAATACAGAATCTTGTGCAGTTAATGAAAAGATTTTGTTTGACCTCAGTGGGCTCTCAAACAGGGCAAGAACATTTGCTTGCTATTGCTAGCAGCATTCATTCAGTAGCGTTTCCCTTACCAGCCTGGGAATTTGTTTTCCTTCTCTATTGTTTATGTAGAAAAACTGAAACCACTCAAGGAGATCATATGAGGACCACTGTGTTGAGAAGTGTGGAGTGCTTTTGAATAGATCTCCATGTTCAGCCATTTAGCTTTGGTCAAGAGAAACAGCATCATCAGGCTTTCTAGCTGCTGCCCTGAATCAGGGCATATTAGTCTCCAGCACACCCTGTCTTCCTGAAGCAAGAGCCTGCAAAGGAATTAACGTAAGCAAACAAAAAGCAACCGTGTCACATGCCAGCTCACTGTGTGTGTGTGTGTGTGTGTGTGTGTCTGTGTGTGTGTGTGTGTGAATGTGCATGCCGCTGGGGATGTATATTAAGGCTTTCTAAGTTTATATGTCTTAGGTGGCAAGTGTTTACCTTTCCTTTTCTCCTAGGCTCCACTCCCATCTACTCAAAATCCTGACCCCAGATTTAACACGTCATTCTTAACGCTGCCTACTTTGAAGTTTATGGACATGCACTGGGCAGACTCCCAACAGCTTTGTCTTTGGACTAGGTGTGCACTGGTACATTTTATCTAGAGGACACTTTGAAAGACATGCACCTGTTGACTTCTRAGGCCATTTCATAAGGTCCATGGTTTGTAAGGAGCAAGCAAAGACCCAGAGCTATTTGCTCAGGGCACAGTTGCCTATGTATCAGAAATGAGAGTAAAATCTAGGGCTCTGACTTTCTACTCCCACCAGAGCAAATGAATTTGCAGTCTTTCTTTTTGTTTTCTCTCTTCCTCTTTCTCTTCCCTACATCTTCACTGTTGGATACAAAATGGCCARTGTAATTTATGCTCCTTTATTTGTGCTGAAACCAGCAATGAGTGCTGTTGGTTTTCCTGAAGGAAAACCTTTCTCTCAAGGTGCCATGTGCTGTGATTTTTTCGCTGGGAGCATGGGGTGGGGAAAAAAAGTTTCAACAGTGACCCTTTTGCTATTTAACCTTTCCTTAAAATGCCAGCAACTGAGTTCCCACAAAGGCAAACAACAAATATTGAAAGAGGAATGTGAGAGCATTATGGAAGAGTAAAGCAAGAAAAGGGGATCTGCTCAGACAAGTTTCTCAGGGAAGGTGATGTAATATTTACTGTAGAAAATACTAGCAGTTGACATAACTTACTCTCTTTTTAAGTAGCTGTTGCTGGCAGCAAACTGGGAGAAACAAAACCTACAGGCAGGAATACAGTTGAGCAAATTGTTTTCTCCAATAGAAWTACAGTAGATAAAGCTTTGTTTTCAAAAGATGTCATTGAGGTTTAAATGAATAGTCCCCTATTAATTAAGGCAGAGAAACCAGTAGATGGAAGTCTCATTTCTCTTGGGGCCATTTATGGTGATATTGTAATGTTAAATTTTATGCTTTGAGAGTGCTCAAGAGGTTGCTGTTGGGATACCATGGTACACAGTTCTGTTACAAGCTTGCAGGGCTGTTCCTGTTTCAGCAAGGAGTGAACAAACATTTTAAGAGCTATCTTGAAAAGTATCTGGTTTTATATTGACTGACTCACAGATTTAAGCCTGGTTTCCTAARGAAATAAGATTGAAAGGACAGTTCTCTGTGTGTGAGTTTGTACATCCATGTGTGTATGTGGATGTGGAATCTCCTTGCCTGCTACAGCCAGATGTGACAGAGAGACACAGGGTCTTCAAGATATTGAAAATATTACAAATTTTGTGGGAGTAGGTGGTTGGATAATACAGAAGGTCCCTCTTGATATTCTCCATATGAGAGAGGCCGCAGGGAACTATGCTCTCAGTTGACCTTGGAGAACCCATGAGGACCAAATCTAGAGAATAACTTTTTTTTTTTTTTTAATTCCATTCCTCCATAGAGCCTTCTAGTTTAAAAATCTTGGATGCAGCATTAAATATTTTATCTTTAAAAACATTAGCTCCTGTACTGTGTTCCTCCTGCAACGTGTACAGCAAAATGCTGTTTGTACAGAAATGGATGCTATTAGAAGAATGAATGTATTACATTCAGGTAAGCTAGTTCATAAAAAGTGTATAAACTGGTAAACAGGAAGTCACATTACTGTAGATTTATTCTCTATTGCAAATACAGGAAGTTTTGCATAGGAAAAATGTTTATTATGAAAATTGTGTTTAGGATTCTAGGATTCATCTAGGGTTCATTCTAGGACTGAAATACATAATAATTTATTTTTAAAAAATATTGCTGTCATTGTTGAGACAGTTGGTAGATGTGGTTCCATGCAAAAGAGTGTATGATTATTTTCATAAAGATGTGAGTGAGCTCACCTCAGGTTGGACAAAGCTGCAGGAGATCATTACGTTGGCAGCTCCCTAATGTTTTTGATTGGATTACTGCCATGTCAGAATGTCACAYGCTAATTTCATGCTTTACTGTAAATTGATTAGAAGTAAAATATAGGCAGTAGGACTGACAGCACTACATATTGTCTTGGAGTGGGAAGGCAAGTGGCTCTGTTGAGTCTGTGAGAATTGTTTGAATGTTCTTTATTTCTCTCAGTACCTGCCCAGTCCTTTGCCTCTTTACTTTTGGTCTAGATGTAGTCTAGATAAGAGCTCTCACAAGAGCTTTTTAGCTGGATTGAGGCTACCAAGGGACAGCAATCTTGAACTGCTTTACAGGAGTGGCATCAAAAAGCCTATAGTTATGCCATGTTGCTGTACAGGATAAATAACGTTCCCAGCTTCATCGGCTGCCTAAAAGTTAAGCTATAGATACTGAACTTCAAGCTGAATATGCTAAGTTAGGTCTCAGAAGTCTGCTTCCACTGCATGACTGAGTTTAAAATAGTTATAGTAATCAGCCTATCTTAAAATTATTTTAAATCAGACCAGGAAAAAATCGCTAGAGCATAGTGCCTTGTAGCTGACATTTGTATTGCCGATTCTCTCCCTGTTGCACTGCAGCTACAGATGATGGGGGTCTTGCTAGGACACCTTCACGCTGTATTGACATTGAGCTGCATTTCCTGAAATCCCTCAGTTACAGCAATGCTGAGGTCAGAAAAGTGCAGTGGATCATTGGAAAAGCCCTGTCTACTGGCAAAAATCCTTCTTGCTTCCTGGCCATGGCAAAAGCTCAAGACTTCTTTGTGCAACCTTTTAGCACAATTTTTATAATTTACATCATTAACTAGGAAACACAGAAAACTCCTCTGAAGCTAGCCAGTTACTTAAGAGATAAAGTGGCACTCTAGTTTTTTTGCTAGAGAAGAAGAACAAAATCGGGAAATATGCATCCCTTTCCCATTCCCACATTACTGCCATCCATACTTAYACTTCTTTTTATAAAAGCCCAGTTGTAGCTTGAAAAGCTCATGTCAGAAACAAAACTATCATCTAAAATGCACATGATACATTTCTTCTTTAAGAGCCTGAGTACAGCTGCTAAAAGTCTGAGAATAGTTGCTACTCTCATTTGAATTTCTTCCGCTCCCTGCCCCCAAACAAGGTGACATTTTTAGCTTCAAATTGTATGGCAGGAAGCACATTAAACATCAAGTCTGCAAGAAATGGGAAACAACGTGATGGGGCTGCAGCTCTAGGGGTTGCAGACAGCATACTTTGTATTAAAATTCAGCCACTTTTTTGCTCTAAAGCATGAACGATCCATCAACAAGCTACTTGAAATCCATTTTCTGGGTGATGGAATGCATGCTGCCTAGTTTGCTTCCTATTAGGTTATTAACACTTTCTGCATCTGTAACTGCTGGTTACTGAAGGAAGGGCTTCTCTTCCTACCAGAACCCTGGGACTAATTAAAACATTGCCATTAATGTTTAATGAGCAAGTTGTTACTGACACCAGTAAACCCACTTAAACTCTCAGTCCTGTAAAGCACAAATGGCACATTCTGAATCACAGCTAATAAGCTGATTTGAGGAGAAATGCAGTCAGCAGAGCATAGCTTGTTGCCTAAGTTAAAAATGAGTGGTTGCTTTCTTCTTACTTTCCCCACCGGTCTGTGATATTGTATATGTGAGCCAGTATTCATCGCTCAGCAAGGCACCCAGACCTTGCAGGGCCAGTTCTTTCTTCCAGTAAGACCTTTGCATCATAAAAACGCCCAGACAAAACATCCCCCGGGGAAAATCCTGTGCTTGTAGGAACTTCCAAGCCAGGCCATAACAGCATTGCTAGCTCAGCCGCTTGTCCTGGGTCCAGGAGAGTGGCCTGGTAGAATGGAGCATTCAGCACAAACTGAGAAGAATAAAAAAGACATCTGAGGCTGCAGCTAATGGGTCGGAAAATACAGGGCAGRAAAAGAGAAAATTCTGCCCCTGTCCTGCACCATCCTTGGGCAGAGGAACAGATCTGATAAATCTTAGCTCTGTGTTTATTAGCCAGTTTTGCAATCTTCTTGATTGTACATCTGACAATAAGCTATCCGATCCATTTGTCTCTGGTGTTGTCTCTGGTACCATGTTCTACCTTGCTTAAAATGATCAGATCTACACTGAACAAGTGTTACATGAGGAGAAAAGGGTTCAGAGACTATGGGTCCTCACTGCTGATGTTAAAAAGGTTAAAATAAAATTATTTTCTGGCCATTTCACATTTCACAGATTTACAGAGGGAATGGTAAGAGAAGTGAGCAGTGCATTTTATTCCAAATATTTTATATAACTAAGATTAAATACACATCTGAACACTGTCACTTTGAGGTACATTCCTAATCTGTTTTTGCTTTTGCTTATAGTGGTATAAATCAAGAATAACTCTGTTGAAGTCAGCAAAGTCATTACCTTACACAAAACTCAAAAAAGAGAACAGGTCTGTGCTTTCTATCCATACAACCAGTCCCATTCAATTCAGTACAAATACAGCAAACTCATAAGTATAGTGGAAGAACAGAGCCAATTGGTAAATTTGTGCCCCAAATTCAGTACAGTTCTCGAGCTAAATTTTCATCTGAGCAAGCTTGAACACTGCAGCACTAAATCTGCTTTTCCTGCAGCGTAATCTAGTTTCTTTTTTCCCACAAGGAATTTTATTTTCCTTTTTGTAAATAGAGACCACATGAGATTCATGTTTTGACTTAGGAAAAACCTCGAAGACCATGGCTTATATATATTAAAAAAAAAATAGATCTTAAAAACAATAACCCACAAACCTCTGTTCTGAAGTTAAGTGCAGTTTTTAGGTCTATCAGCATTTTTGATTCCCTACCAGTTTTCTGTATACTGGAAAAAACACGGCCTTAAAGAGGCAAGACAGCTGTGATAAGGTATTAAAAAAAAAAGTTAGCTAGTAAAGTAATTTTTCCATTATGAAGGTGGCTTGTCATAYGTTAGTGAAGTGAATTAGTCACACAGCACACCTTTCACCACCTCAAAAGACTTGGATTATGGGCTCGCTTTCCCAAATGTAACAGAAACAGCTCTGCATATTCCTCCAATAAGAGGAATTTACACTCCTTTTTTGCACACACATTGCTATCACTTTATGTGTATACACTGCTATCACTCCACAGTTTCTGATTATGTTTTATTYGTATGCAATCATAAATCACTCACAAGACAGTCCTTGGCCGAAAACTAACCRGACCAGTTCATATTTTTGGAGTGAGCTATTCAATTTGCACAGCTCTCCAGATTAAAATGTTTCTTGTAGTGATCTAAAAAAGTCTACGTATGTGGCATTTAACAGGGAAAGGTGACATCATGCCATTTTAGGAGGTGTGCATTTAGGGAAGGGAGGAAGACAGCATGGTGAGGAAGGAAAGACCCATTTGAATGTATTTGTTCTTGACCCACTCAACAGAACAAGGTGAGCTGAGCAGTACTCCATTCATCTTGTGATGCGATGCTCTGCCAGTGAGGAAAAGAGGCTCCTCACTGTCTGGAGTCTCTCTTCACTCAGGAATAGCAAATTTTAGAGAGGCTAAAAGTGCTTTCCAACACCTTGCAGCACTGGAAGGTGCTGCCACCCAAGCAAACACAGAGAGTTTGCGGTGGGAAGGAATAAAATGTGTGTAGGGTCAGGATGGGTGTGCTTACATCTGGCAAATGAAGAGGAGCAAAGCAGGTGTTCAGGTGCTATGTATTGCTTCTGCTTCAGTCACTACAAGTAATGTTCTCAACCCTTTTGTGTCAGGGAGGGGGTGTGACACAGCTAGTAAATATACTTGAAGTATCACCCAATGACTTTTGTTTTGTGTCAGTGGCATTGGGACCTCGGGAGGGATGCTGAGAATTACCATGAAAGGACTTGTCATGTACAAAAGCAAACTAGAGAATTTTGGATGCCTGAATTTTATGACATTTATTTTCAGTGCAGACTGTTGAGGCAATGGTGGTTTTGGGRGTTATAAACATTTCTTCAGACTGATTCACTAAGTCATTCTCCTGCATAAGATAGAAATAAGTATGTGAAGGGGTGCTAAGGGCCAGGAGCTTTGCAATGCCATGGCTGGTGCTGCAAGCTGCAATGCTTAGTTCTGGGCATAGACAAGAGTCTCAAACTATGGGGCTGCACTATGATCACATTGGGGGGAAGACATGCTAAGAAATGAGCAATATGGATTTAATGCAGTGTTGGGCAATAGAAAAAGTGAGAAGACTAGTTAAGTAAGGGCTCAGCACTGCCTTTTCTCAGGACTTCATATTCTTGGAGCAGTTTCCCATCAGCAGGAATAGGAAGATGGCAAGACAAATTGCTAATTTTTTTTTTTAAGTCTGTTTAGCAAAAGGGCAGGATAGTGGAGGTTGAAGCTTTCATTAACTTTAACTCTGTAATGCTAACCCAAGTTCAAGCAAAGGTGCAGTACTTTCAAACCAGACCTGGCACACTAAGGCAACAATAACAAGCAAGATGCAAAAGTGCAACTGTAGCTGTAATGTAGAAGTGGCGAGTCTATGCCTCTGCCATACTGAAAATACTGTGTCTTGCCAAGTTGTGAAGATGGCATTTTTTCAAGACAGCCCAATTATCAAACAATAACACCTTCATCTTCTGAGGGTGCCCTTAGAAGTTCCTTAGAGAAGGAGCTCTTTTAACATCTTGTGCTAATCTACCTCTGACTCTAATAAATACAAGTGTGTGCAGCTGGAAAGCTCTACACTAAAGTGCCTAGTTTCTTTAATGTAAACCTCAGAGAAGCCCTACTAGAGTTAATGTTGTTTTGCCCAAGCATATGCAAGTGTATTGCAGAAGGCACTATGCAAATAATGTTCACAGAGTTTATAATTTCCTGTTGAAACAGCAAAGCAAAGAAGGTCATTGATTTAAAGCAGAGAATACAAATGATTTCCTGCCCACAAAGCTGCCAAATGCTTGGAGTTATTGATTTTTTTTCCTCCCTGCTGCTAACCAAACACTTCTGGTCCTGTCATAGGCATCATCAGCTTATTGACTAAGTAAACATACCCCATTAAGTTGAAAATTTTAAAAATAATAGAAAATTATTGTGGCTTTAGTAGCAAAACATCTACAGTCAAAAAAAAARGGGGGGGGGGAACAGGAATTGTTTTATTCCTGAAGTTAATTWACTTTTATGTAGATTCAAGCTTCTGGAGTTTGGATTTGTACCCAAAAGAGAGGGAGTGGAACAAATTGAAAGAAGACTGAAAAAAACACTTTCCTACTGATGCCAAAAGGGGGGGGGCACAGAGAAATGGATACTTGAAAAACAAATATTGCAAAATAGAGATTGAAAGGGTAAAAAGATGCGACAGCAGCATGGTAAAGGCATGTGTTTGTTTATGTATTTATTTATGGCAGCAGGAGGTCTCTGCTCTTGTCTAATATTTTTTTTTTTTTTGAGCCAGTGCTGAGCACAGCTGAYGCCTGGCCTTAGAACATGTCATTTTGAAGATCGCACGTACAGTATTAATAAATGTAGAACAATACTTGCTGTCAAGTTGGTTACAAGGCAGTAGTTCACTGAAGGGGGTCTGACAATGTCAAAAAGCATTAGACCAGGGCCAGCAAACGCTTTGTACGCTACAGCTGAACCCAAAAGATGAATTGATGCCCTGGATCTGACTTTAAGGCATCTGTCTGCTCTACAGAGCACATGTTTGTTTGAAAAAGCAGAGAAACAAGTTGCTTTTCTCTCTTCCTTCAACCATCTGCCATAGCTCCAAAGGCAAGGAGCAAGACGTGGCAGAGCAAATTGCAGCATGGTGTAAGCAGATAGAGACGCATTGCCGATGGAAAAGTCTTCAGAAGTAGGRGAGCACACTCAGAATGTGCTCAGAAGAAGCTTCTCCTCCAGAGGAGCATGGCTTCGCTGGCAGAAAGCCAGGCCAGAAGAGATGGCCCCATCGGGGAACCTCTGCCAGGCTGGGACACCTGGGATGGGGCTTCCTTTCCCCAGCTCTCCGCTGCAGATGAGACTGCTAGCTTTCCTTGCAGAGAGCTTCGTGACCCCATGGTGAAAAGCTGTGTGGCAGCTAGCTATTAGGGAAGAGGCCCTGGGAGGAAGTAAACAAGCAGATTACAAAGTGATGAAAAATAAGTGTATCAGCCTTCTCCGGGGACTTGCAAGAAGGTGTGACCATTTCCTCCACCCCCTCACTCTCATGCCTGTTGTCTGAAGAATACTATTAAGGCAGGTAGTCACAGATTATTAATGACCTGTTAACAGCTTCTTTAATTCTCTAATAAGTGCCAGCTGTGGCTGCTATAATTATTCTGCTAATCCTAAAACACACCCTATGCCTGGCTGCAAAATACATTTTTTTCTGGAACTTGTTGTTGTACTTCTTCACATGTGTATGTCGCACCTGCACAATTTTGTATCTAAGTGAAATTACATCTTAGGATGTTGGAGCATTTCACAGCCATTAAATGTCACTATTTTCCAGCAAAGTAGGAACAAGGAAGTATTTAGTCACTCATTTTTACACGTGTGAGTTGAGACACCCGAAGTTTATGGTTTTAGCCACAGTGACACAGTGAGTCGGTCCCCGAGCAGCTTAGGAAACCTGGGAGCACTGTCTTCCGCTTTGCCACACTGGTGTCACAGGAACGGCAAAAGCACAGGTAGATTGGAAATTGCACAGAGCAGAGGCTTTTTCTATCCCAGCTGAAATCTCTGGCAGAAACGTTTTATACAAGTGATGGCGTCTTTTTATCACCCTTCCTAATTTCCAGTCAGAGAGCGAAGTAGCACATGATGGGAAAAGAAAACAAAAACATATGGAAAATAATCTCCTGTGGTCAAAGGCAGTGTTTCCTGTACAGTCTGCAATTTAGGGAGTTTGTGGGCATGGATCCCTTCCAGTGTCATTAACAGCAGTGATTCCCAGCTAACTGGTCCCATTTTGTTTTCTAAACATAGAAAAACTGTGTCTCATGGACACTACGTTTGTCAGCTTTCATTACAGTTAGCCCTTGGTAATCTAGTGTCTGATGAACAAACATTTACAACCTCACAAATATTTGAAGGTTACTGTAGCCAGAAGTTTATGAGGAAATAACGAATGTTATTAGCACTCCTGAAAGCTACCAGTGAGAGTGTGTCTTAAAAATGCCATAAAGCAGCTTAATTTCCAGAGATCTCAGCACATCTCTGAAATGCTGGTCCCATAAAGGTACCASCAGTTGAACATGCACAAATCATTCAATGCCTTGGAAAATCCATCAACAGTATGCAAAAGTATGGTTTGTGAACAGGAGTAACAGAAGGAGCTAAGATTCAGTGAATACAATAAAAGGTCATCTAAACCATTAAATTGAGAGATTTTTCCCTCAATTTTTTTCCCCACACGTGTTCTACAGAGGAAAATATGGATTGCACTCAGCTGTTCTCTCAAATCTTTGACTCATCTGTTGGAAGAGAAGCTGATTCACACCCAACTGTCTTGTGAGCAACCAACATGTATCTTTTTATTTTTCCTATGAGAGGATGGATAAAGCAATAGCTGTTCCTTAGATTGAGCTAAAGGTCTGAGTCCAGATGCTGCATGTGCAAATCCCACCACTTCTATCACCCTTTTGCTCTCCATCTTTGTGTCACACAGCTCAGCGCACAACTTAACAAGTTGGGTCTGTCTGAATGGAAACCTTTAAGTCCTGTGGGAGATACTTTTTTTCATCCCTTTTCTAAGTAAGTGGCTCCCACCATAACCTTTTTTCTTTTTTCCTCTCAGAATAGAATGTTTCTAGGTCAGAATCCCTGCTGGTCTTGTACTGTTTTTGATGTTCAACACTTATTAAAAAATGACAGGTATTTGAGGCCATTTTTTCCCCATATCTTAATTTACATTAGCAGATGTAGCTGATACTGAACCAGTTCTGCTCATGTATGCAAGGATCAAGTTCTGGAAACAATCCAGGTGTCCAAGATGTTTGAAAGTAATTAGTTTTTCTCAAAGCCTTATATTTTTCGTGTTGCTCTGATGTATTTCAAAGGGGCTTGACTTTCAGAAGAAGGGCAAGGTCAGTATTTTGTGAAGAGCGCTTATGGTAGAGTGTGAAGACGAGCAGCTGAAATAAACTTACTGCTTCTGAGCATCTTGGCGGGATTGAGAATAGCATTTTATTTGGTTTTGCTTCTCAGTAGGAAGACTGAATAAGAGCAGGGTGTTTGTGATGTGACAAAAAGTCCGTGCTGCTCTACTCCTGGGTAATAAATGGCATTATACCAGCAGTATGCCTGGGCTTAGGGCTGCAAACCTTCCCCTTTCCCCTTGCTATTTTTTAAAAGCTTTGTAAATCAGACTCCARGCTGATCACAGCAGAGTGGATCACATCTTTTACTCCCCAACTTCAGGAAGCAGATGCATTATGAAGGCACAAGCATCGTAGTATTTACACTATGTTCCTGCCTTAAATATTTTTTTCCGGTGACAGCCTCCCCTGGCATTYAGTTCCTTTACATTGCTCTCTACTGCATGCCTATTTAATGCATTTGTGTGAATCATATTATTGAAGTTAATAAGACTACAGGCAGGTGTAAGTCTTACCAGGATTGGAGTTTGAGACTRTAAACTTTCAGGCAGGGACTAACTTTTAATGTAGCTGTGTACAGGTCCTAGCTCAGTGATGCCTTCTRTGAACTTTGGTGGCAATATATTTTCTCTTTTCAAGGTAAAATTTGACCTTTTACCAAGAGGGATATTATAGATCCCTTGTACGTCTGGATTTCCTCTCCACCATCTCAGGATTTGCTAAGTTGAATTAGAGCTGCATAAGTCATTGATTTTAGCTTCGGAACTTGTCAGTGTCTTTGGTATAATTAATGTAGTGGACACAAATAAATGGCCAGAGACTGGGTCTGACAGCCAGGGAGCTACTGTTGCATATTAGGTATTGCAGACTCCTTGATCTTTCCCTTAGAAAAGTTTTGGTGTTCTCCATTGATGACTTACCTTGCAGGTTGAGTGAACCTATTCTAGGAAACTACATACAGAAAATATACACTACACTATGAAGAGGTCCCTGCCTTGACAGTCCACTTTTGCTGAGCTCCTTTAACACRCGCTGTTCCTCCCTCTCCTCTCGAGCACACAAGGCAGCTGGAAGAATGAGTTTGCTGTTTTCTTTATGGGACTTCTTGTTTTAATGTGGCAATTGGGAAGCTGGGCTGTGACGCAGGCTGCAGGGAGCAGCTGGTACAGAGTGGAGCAACTCTTCTGAACCCTGTATTGCAGCTCCAGTGACCTCACTCATAGTGGCTGGGAAGCCAAAATGCTGTCCCATAGGTTTCTCAGGTAAACCACTCGCTGTTTAAATACCATTGGTTTCTTTCCCCCACCTCTAATTTGGATGCAGCACTTTCATTTATCCTTSTTATGACTTCTTACTCTTTAAATCCTTTGCAGTTCACCTTTCAAACACAAATAGGTGGTGAATTTTCCACCTCCCTCCATTGTATCCAATTCCAGAAGAGTACAATTAGGGACATTAATGACAGATTATTCGGCAATAGCCTATAAAGCCATATTAGTATGCTCTAATAACAGCAAAAATGGGTCACACTGTAGGTCACACTATCCTGTTTCCCCAGTAGCACACCTAGCTTCATGTCTCTTTTCYGTGATATCCCCTATGTTTCAGTACAAAACATAGGTAGCTACATTTGTCCTCAAGGATCACCTAGCATGTATTGTTCAACCGGCTGGTGCATAAGCCAAGCCTTTGAAAACACTTARCATTAACTGAGATGTAGCATCAAGGGGACTTGGGAGAAATGCRAAAAGGACTTAAGTCCCTGCCTTCATTATCTGCAGATAAGTAGACAAAATCCTTTCTCCTGCCAGCTAAACTGAGGCACGATGACTCCTCAGACACTGGGAGAGGTGCCTCACCATTTCTGTCTCACAGCAGTGGTCGGCACGGGGGAAACCGGGGCACAGGAGACACACGAGGAATGAAGGTGGCAGATAGGAGGAGATGAAGCAAAGTGCAGGCAAGCCAGTCAGATGAGACTCTGTAGTTGGAGAGCATGTGGGGAAGTAGACCATGGTAGTGACACACAGAAGATTTATAAAGATATATATAGATATAAAAATGTGCAAATGAGAGCAGTCAAAAGAGGAGAAAAAGGAAAAGAAAGTAAAAGCTCTACAGRCCCCATGTTACGCTTCTGTACTCGCTGAGCGAGGCACCTGCATTGTAGCATGTGGCCCCAGGAGATGTGATACAGCTACAGGAAGAAGGTGGCTGGTTAGAGTCCTTAATAACTCTATTGACCACCTTCACTTTCCTTGTTAATTAGCTAGCAGCAAAGGCAGGGAATAAACTGACCACARTTTTCTGGACTACTAGTAATCTTCCTCTCATACAAATATTTGTCCCTTCAAATCATTTTAACCAGGATAAATTATACTTTCTTAGGAGCCAGTCCAGAAGGAGACCCTTGGGGGACCATTTCAAAGCTGGCAAAAAAAGATGTTTTACCTCCTTAAATATCAAAATCCTCCTTCTGAGTGCAGTTGAAAGAGAATCACTGAGGAAAAAAGCATTACTCCTACTTTTGCTTTTGACTGTAAATTATAGCAAAATGCTTTTCTATCTTTCCACTTTTCTGCTGAGCGTTTCGTAAAGGCGCATAATACTTTGAATRTACTTAGTATTTCTGGCATTTTGCTGGCAGGGGGCACAATTTATGCTGTTGCCACTCCAAAGTGTGGTAAATAGTATGCTTAAGCTCTTTCCACGAAAAAGGGGAAAATAATATGCTGAATTGATGATCCTATCAAAAAAATTCTGCTGTACTGTCTTCTCTTTGGTCACAATAACRAAGAAAAGATATTTTCTAGAAAGTGTCAACAAGCTGTCTCTAAAATTTTGTCCTGGCATGTTATTAGTATAAAAATTGAATCAAACCCAGATGTCTTATGGATCTTAGGAGATCAATGGGTGGGTTGTATCTATTCATCTGAGTAAACCGAATAGCAAGAATGTGAAATACAAGTGTGTACTTGTGTGCAGTTTCCCTGACATTCCCCTCGTCTTCTGAGGCTTCTGCACTGATGTGGGTGGTTTTAATAAWAGCCGAATCTGGGCCAACTCAAATCCCACCAGCTCGAGTGAGAATTTTTTTTGCGGAAAGGTTTTTGGAGGCTCCCAAGAGGGTGGTGCCAGTCTTGGAAGTTAGATGCTTAGATCCAAGTTTAGGCATCCCAGTAAATTATCTGAATTTAATTGTAGTCTTCTRTCATGCATATTTAGCACAAGTGTCATGCTGACACCTTAGGACTACAGTGGTTTAAAGACCTGTATTAGTGGCCTGTCAATATATTGTCTTGGCCAGGTGGGTAGTCAGTGGCCTAAGTGGAGATAATCAGCAGTGCTCACCCTGGGTTTGCATTGATCAAGCAGCTGCTCTCTGAATTTGGTGCAATCTTACTGTTGGGACTGCAATAGCACCTGGAAGCTGGAGGTGCTGCTGGAATTTGGTAGTGCCGGAAGGAGGAGGAAATGCCTTCTCTGGAGAACCTGCAGCCCCAGGTTTCTTGCTCTAGTGGCTGCAGTCTGAGGCAAAAAAAAAAAAAAAAAAAAAAAAAAAAAGAATACTTGTAGCTCTGGGAAAATGCCCTTTAGTTTACTGCCACCCTGCCTTTGTGGAGGTGCCCAAGACTGACCTTTAGCACCGGCAGAAAAATACTGACCTGCATGAACTGTAGAGATCAGAACGTAAGATCTGAATTTGCTGGAATTAGGGAGAATCTCCTAAGCCTAGCCAATTTTTAGAAGATCCTCTGTGGAGAAAACAAAGTCTAATTAAAAGCAGACGTTTTTATTGCAGTAACCCACCATCTCACATGTGACCCTGGGAGTCTTCCACCTCTCTGGGTTTGTTAAATCTCGTCGTTAACTCTCTAAGGCCTGCTAAACTTCAAAGCCAGGCCTGAATGCTAGCTTTTCCAGTCATATCTTCCTGTTTTCAAGACAGGAGATGAACATTGCCCTTATTAGGAAGTTCTGATCTTTAATGCTGTCTTTTAGAGGGCATTAGTTACAATGATTCCCTTCTTTTGATAATGAGGCTCTTCTTTTGATAACTGTGGGTTTAGTGGGGTTTGTGTCTGTTAATCTCCACCAAGGCTTCTTATGGCAGTGAAAGACGTGAGGAAAAAATTCTTTTCTCAGACCACTTTGGCTTGGAAATTGTACTTTTTTTTTTTAATTATCACTTGTGAAGAAATCTGTTTTTCCGCAAGTTGACTTGCATACTTTTTAGTGGTACAACAGGTTCTGGGGAGAGATCTCCATCATAGATAGCAATCTGAGCTTCCCTCATTAAGAGGCAATCACATCTTTCCTAAATAAGGCTTTCCTAAATGCATTGTGTTACAATTACTCCCTTTGTAGCAAATGATGTTTTAGGGTTCCCCCCCCCCCTTTAATACTCTCTAAGCTTTTCAAGCTGTCAGTAA
This sequence comes from Rhea americana, assembly GCF_003343005.1. Taxonomy (NCBI): domain Eukaryota; kingdom Metazoa; phylum Chordata; class Aves; order Rheiformes; family Rheidae; genus Rhea; species Rhea americana. The sequence goes on from NW_028186779.1 coordinate 2,585,673, forward strand.
CTTTCAGAAAGCCTCAGGATGTGAGGGTCTCTCAGCGTGCCTTTGCTCCCCTTCCCTAACACGCCAGCTCTGCAGCACTGCAGCAAAGCAGCAGACAGGAGCAGCACGTGCCGTCAGCCAGAGACCCTAGTGACAAATGCTTGCAACAATTCCTCACTGCGCTTTGGGCTTCCATAAGCTTACACCATTAGTATCTTCTGTGTCATCACCGGAAAGTCAGCAGCTGTTGCACACAGAGGGGTGTTGAAGGAGTTGAATGCACTATCTGGACATCCATGCCACAAGGGACTGTGACAGCTGGGCAGAGGAGCTGCAGCCCCCACTGTGAGGGATATGGTGGCTCTAAGGATATCTGTACACTTGCTTCTGAAGCTGATAGGAAGTTGTGGTAGTGAAGAAAAGGTTTATCAGGTCTTTGGAGACTTGTTAAAATCTATAGCTCTAAACCTCTTCCTGCAACATKCTGTCATAGGAGTAGGTCAGAAAAACAGTGGAGAAACAAGTGGGAGGAGAGCACAGAAGTTAAAGGGCTRCTCTGGGGCTTTCCAGGATAGCTGAAAGCAAGTAGTGGAAATACTCTCCCTGTTAAGGCAATGGGGACCTTCACAAGGCTTCAATGCAAGTTAGGTGACCAGTGACTTTTCTGGCACTGAGTGACTAAATGTGCACTCCATTCCTCTGCTTGGCTGCCTCACAGGCACCCTGGGGAGCCACTGCCACTCGCCATTTCCTGGTGGCCAAGCCGCAGTCCCGGATGTCCCCATTCTGAGATGTCGTCATGAGGGAGCTTGTGGTTGGTGACCCTCTTGCTCTTCCACATTTGCGAAGCAGCTTGTCTGTGCTTATGTGGGCTGGCGGGCTGAGATGTACCATGAGCAAAGGTGGTGATTAAACGGGTACAAGCACGCAATGAACTGGCAAGAAGTTCCTCTTCATTTCCGTCAGGCTTCTTTGAGTACAACCACACCGTGACACCAAGCGAACCTCAAACCTGCTGACGGCCAATTGTGCATCCTCTAATTTCAGCCTTTCATCGTTAGACAGTTCCCTTCAGCCCCATTGAAAAGCTCCTCACTGGAGCTAGGGCTCCCTATCTTTCCACTTTTACTCAGCCAACTGTCAACAGCACCCCCCCTCTCCCCGGGGCCCAGACACTTGTGTTCAATTACCTTGAATTTCATCACAAAAAAAGCAAATTTTKCCTGGCAGTTTTAGGCCACAGCTTTGGAAGGGGCAGAACAAATGCCTCGGGTCACAGCATGTTATATCTGATCAGTTTGCCAGATTTACGACCTTTTGTTTCTGTTGCGTGGTGTTGGCATTGGGCATGCGTTAGTGGAGCAATCAGTGTCAGAGGCTGGTGAGAGCAGTKGGTTGCACCTCAAGCTAGATGTGTCTTGCTCCTTGCAAGATAGATCTTACAAGAAAGTCAATTATTATTCAGATTATGCACTTTGAGAAGGGAAAAAAAAGTTGTAGACTGTTTTTTTTAAAGAAGCTTGAAAACACAAGCCAGCAAACAGAAAGCTTGAGTGTCCTTGTGAACAAACTATCACCGTTGCTCTAAAAAACCACTACTTTTACTTCCTCTGTTGCAGCTTCTCATGCTACTGAAGTTCCCCAGGGGGAACAGAAGAAGAAAACTCAGTAGAGAAACAGATCAGGAAGGAGAAGAGATAGAGGCTGGTTGTACAGATGGCGTAATTTGGGGATTTGGGGCATAACGTAGACACAGTCTGTATTTCTTTCATATTACTGGTAACTGGTTGTTACTAGTACTAKCTATTGATAAATTTTCCTCAAAAACAGCAAATCCAAACATTAAGAGCTCTTAAATTAACTAGGTAACAGAAGAAGCCTTCAACTATGCTTTACAATTGAAAACTAGTACCAATGAGGCAATAGGTGAAAGTTATATCTGGGTTACATTCATCATTTCCCTCAGGCTAGAGCATGTACGAGATTAAATATGGGCATTTTGGCAAGCAGATGAGCTCAGGTAGGTTGCGACTACCACACTGACCCAGCACATCATGGGAAGGAGTCCTGACATTGCCTCTCCACCCTCTCTAAACTGTGGCTTGCAGCTGAGCAATACCTGACTAATGCATAGTTGAGGGATACTAGGGGCGATTTTCACAACAGGACTCAAATGGCCTTGCCTAGGTCAGACTTCTGTAACTGGTTAGGCACTTTGCTTTGTCAAGGAGTCCGTGCTGAGCAGAACGCTTGTGTCATGTCATCAGGGCACAAAGATTTTGTTTGGAAGCCTTTGGGGTCAGAAGTCCGTTATGGCTTCCCCAAGCACTCAGATATCTACACTCCTACGTCAAAAAGTCCTTTGCTGGCTTTTCAGTTTTTAAACGCTGTTGAGACCATTCCTCCTTCTCATCCCAGTTACGAGAGAAGTTGAATGTAAGCAAATACTCGGATAYTCGAACAAGTCCTGTGCTGCCACAGCCAGGCCTGAAACAACGTCCTGCTCTCACTGACAGCTCTTACTAACCTGCTATGGCCAGAAGCGTTAGATAGGGCTCTTTGGCCCTATGGCCTCACTCTTACCCCAACCCTGGAAGCATTTACTAGATTGACTTTCTTGGAGGTATTTCTTACTCTACTGTGTWATTTGCTCAGATGCCACAGTGTGACTCATTACAAGGGCAAGCTGGGGCAGGGGGTGCAAGAAGAAAAAAATTACAGGGAAAAATAGGCTTGCAAGAACTTTCCTGTTTGTCCACAACTTGGGAGGGGGGGGGGAAAAACACAGAAGAGAGTACACACACCCTGGCTACCTTGTCTTTGCTGGCATAGCACTAGCTTGGCTCCGCAGCTGAAGACTGCAGGCCAAATTCACCCCTGCCACAAGTGTGTTTACATCAGAGGAAGTGACTCGAGAGAGAAATGCAGCCCCTCGAGCCTGAACGCCGGCAGCACGCTCATGAGCGTGCATGGGAAGCCCTKGGAGCAACGTGCCCATTGCTGGCTCTCCACCATGATGGTGAGGTCATTTTCTGCTTGGCAATTAGCAAAGTGGTAGCATCACTAAAAGGAGCAAATAAACTTAGCCTCAGTTTGCTCTGTTCTCACCATGGGTCCTTCTGGGGATGCTGAGGGGCTCCACGAGAGCGAGCCAAATTATTGCACCTTGTGCTTTCATTCAGGCCCACTTGGCTAGGGTGGTGGAAAGGGCTTTTAGGGGAAATAACCCTTTGGTTTTCTTCTTCTACAACAAATGTCTCTCCTTTTTCTTTTCAGGGAGGAAAATGCCTGCTTCTTTAAGAAAACTGCAGCAAATGGCTATTTTTATGGGAGTGTTCAGCACTACGGGATGCATAGTTATGTACACTCTCATGCAAAGTAAGTCTCCATGCTGTTAGCAACCTTGTTTCTCCTCTGCCTCTTTTCATTTGCTTTTGTGCAATGCAAAAAATAATAATCTTTAAGATCTGAAAAGCTTATGAACCTGAGGGAACTGTGGCGGATCTTCAGGGATCTGCATGTGTAGGCTCTGTTGTATTTAATCACAGGGCTGGTTCTATCTAAAGCACTGCTGCGTTCATTTCCCGAGAGCACACACCACTGTGGTCAGTGGAAAATCTGGCTTTGGGGAGGTTTCCTTCAAGGGGGGCTGGGAAATAMAAGGTTGGGCAGTCATGTAGGCTTAGTTTCTTATTGAGATTTTACTACTGGGCAGGAAAAGAAAACCACATAAAGGACATATCTGTGAGGATGTGTCCAAGCCTAGCAGTTTTATCAGYATATCTCTTTGTGGTGCTGGCCCTGAAACACAACTCACCGGTGAGGTGCAAAGGCATCACCAGTTTGCCCAGAAGACAATGAAGGGCAGTGAAGAGTGACCTGCGCAGAGGAGAACAGGACAGAGAAAGACCACTTAGGCAGATAATGTTGCYGTTCATAGATGGATCTAATAGCTACATGTCTTTGGCTGAGAATTCATATTATTAGTCTAAGTGATAGTTGTTTATTTTTTCTCAAATTGCTTCTAGATATTAAGCATCAGACCAGAAACGGGCTTTRTCTCTCTTTCTGGGGGTACTGTAGGCCTCTTGGCCTTTTGCCTCTCCTTGCTGGTATTATCAAACRATATTGCTTTCCACCTACCCTTTTATCAGACAAAGCTGCCAGAAAAGTGTGGCCAAGCCTGTTCCTCAAGCCSTCAGATTAGTTGTGAAACCTCCCCTTCATTTTACATGTATTAGTAACAAAACAGACAAGGCTGGAAAGCAGGCTTTAATTTTAGGCAGCTCATACCCTCAAGCTCTGGAGTGCATGACAGATATACGATCCTCTTATGCTTTAAAATATTGAATCTGGCTTTAAGGAGAACATTAGCATTTTTTTAATTTTCCATTGCAGCACTGTGATCTAGCAATCTCTGAAAATATTTCACCTCCTGTGCTAACAAAAGTAAAACAGCTCCTTGCCCAGATCTATACCTAGCTGTATAGTCAAATGACTCAACGTGATGGTTGGTTCTTGTTAAAAAAAACATCTTGCCCTGCTGCAATATTGATGGTCATGCAGTATCTCTCTGGGGATGTCATTCTCTAGCTACCAACAGKTCAGGGAGCTGCCAGGCCATGCACTAGCATGGCCCTCTCCCCCTCACCTTGGAGGCTGCTTCACCCAAGGGGGTTAAGCATCAGCTCTGTTCATCATGCTTGTGTCTCTGGGACACTTGCGTAATCAGGGGAAGAAAGGCACATTTTGGGGTAGGAATGCAGGGGCAGGCAAGGGGTGAGTAGCTGCAGCGCAGGGCTCAGCTCTGGGGAGTTTCAACCGTACTGGGACTTGTGAGGAGCAAGTGCAGCAGTGGGAGTAGGGGCAGAGAGGGGCTTCCCTCCCCTTCCTTCAGGCTGGAAGGGTTTGTGTGTACATAGTCCCACACTCGAGTAGTCACGTTTCCGCTCCGCATTTTCACCTCTGCTCCTGCTTTATGGCAGCAGTCTCCCTAGCCAACACCACTATTCTTTCAGCTTTCCTACCAAAAACATGCAGACGAACAGATGGATTGGGCGCTTTGCAGTCAATACTCAGGCCAAGACACTAAGAAGGTACCAACATCTGCTGGGAAGAGCTGAAAAGGGGCACCGTGAAACTGGCACCAGTTTCTCYGCCAGCTTGGAGGACAGGCATGACACACGCTTAACGTGATCATGTGGCTGCATGCCACACAGCCTGTAGGCTCTGTGGTACCTTGTGATGGCCCCAGGGCCCTGGGGCTGAGGAGGACCAGCAGAGCTGTTTCTGGGCCATCTGGATGCTGCCTGCTCACAGGGGAAGCCTCTAAATCGKGAGAGCAGGCAGCTTTGAGACCAACACGAGAGGGGCAGGACCAGGAAAGGGATCCAACCCCTTGTTTTATAAAACTCCTTGTAAGGCAAGAGTAAAGTTGCCTGAGTCAGATTTTCACACTGTGCACACTCCTAGCCCAACACTGCCCTTCTTGATGTCAGCAGGAGTGACATTAGGCTGCGGAGAAGCACATATAAAAATGGCAGCAGGCAAGCCTTGAAACTTTTTAAGCAAACCTCTGCCTCCGTATAGAGGGCCAGCTGGTTTCCAGCCTCACAGCTCCGCACTGTGCAGCGGTCCCCGACGGACAGCTTTTCCCAGCTATCCATAGTGACCAGACATTGATAAAGAGCAATTTGCTACAGTTGTGCTCCATATGCCAACGCTGCAGTGTCCGGTCTGCTGCGCTGTTGTTGCTGGTTGACCATTAACTTTAATGGCACTTCTTTGTGCCTCCCTTTTAGCGTCGCCTTCCCTAGAGCTGCAGCTTTGCGGCCACCACTTGAAAAGCTGTATCAAAACCACAGYAAGGGTTTCATAGCAGCAGCAGCTGTGGCTGACCTACATCAATGTCAATGAAATAGTCTCCATTCTTAAAATATTTTCTGTACCTCTTTAAACAAACAGTGAATTACATTCAGAATGTTTCCAAATGTTCATCCTTATTCCTTTTGTCTTTTTTTTTCCTTTTAGATGACCTGCAAACATCTAAAAAGCAGGGACACTTGGCCATAAGCTAAACTGTGTCAATACAGAACKGGCTATACTTGGTACCCTTTTCACTTAGATACACTGAATAATATTTCGTTTCAGCCCTACTTCTCTGATGTAAGCGTTGCTTTCCTCCTTCAGCCAGATTTCTCCTAGTTAACGATTTTGAACTGTTTTTCAGGGAGGATGTGGGAGTCTGGAGGAAATGTCTTGCTTTTTTCTTTTTTTATGTATGTTTTGATTCCAGGCGGACTGTCTCCTCACTATCCTGTTGTTTCTCTCATCTAGAAAGTTTTGCCAGGACCCAGTATTATCAGCAGGCTTTGGAGCAACTGAACAACAACCCTGCTGCCCTGGAAGCCCTGGGTGCTCCCCCTCTTAAAGTTCATAACATTCGACTGACAGATGGAAGTAATCGCGTGGACAGGGAAAGAGCACAGGTAAYGGTGGGGAGGCTGTGACACAGGATGGCTTCCGAAGGAGGCAGTACGGGTGACGAGAGATCAGCAGGGGCATTTCCAGCAGGTCTCGAGTGGCTCAGAAGCACAAGCCCCGTTGGGAGGCAGTAGCCTGGGGTGTCAGCAGATCTGGGAGAGGGACAGATGTCCAAAGCAGAGGTCTAGTGGGCTAACATGAGCAACTGGAAAGAGCAAGAATGATCCCTCCGTATTGTGCTGCGTGGGCACGTGGCAGAATGCCAATGGACCTCCTAAGTCATTGTATCCACGTCCTGGTGCTGTAGCCCACAAAATCCTTTTTAGAAGTATATCAAGGTCCACCATTAAAATAGTGGACCCTCTTCTTCCCCCTCTCCATTTGGTTCCTGTTGTTTTTTAAAGCTTTGTCCAGAACAGAGTTTTTATAGCCACTCACAAGCTGCACTATGGTTCAGCCCACATGGTATGTTTTTAAAAACACGTGCAAGTCTGCAACTGGGAGGCCGACTGCCTTGCGTGGGGCTGAGCCCTGAGATTACACAGTCGCCGGAGAATGCTGCCCTGGRTGCTGACACATTGCACAAGGCTGACTTGCGTCAGCACAGGGTTGGGCTGAGGCAAACCTCACAAATACGAGCCCACTTCCACTCCAGGCTGCTGTCTGAAAAGGACATCCGTCCTTTACAGCAGTGCTGCTGCTCAGAGACTTAAAAAGGAAGTTCTTAGTCAAGGACTGGCTGTTCCTCCCCAGCCTTGCTAGAGATCCAGGAGGTGACTAGAGAGCTGTTCAGGCAACTCACTGCAGGAGTCTGTCACATTTGAATCATTTAGTTCCTTCYAAATGTCTGAGAGTCCTAGCTACCAACCGAGAGCGGTAAGGAATGGGGCAGAGAGTGCAGGTGAAGGATGGGGACTGTCAAGGGCAAGAAAATCAAGCTTTAACCAATTCAAGTCAAGTTCCACTTTCCATCTCTTGCCAGTCAGGCTTCGCCTGCGCAATAYCCAAGGCCAAAATGTTTTCTTGGTTTGCCAGGTTTTTARAGAATTTACCAGGCAACATTTATAAGACCAAAAATAYGGTGAAAATGCACAACCTGTTATGTTGTTCAAAAAGAACAGAACCTTTCTCACTAATTTTTTCCTGTGTCACCTTTTAAGAGTGCTAGTCATTCAGGTGACTCAGGGTGAAATCAAAATCCTGCCTTCTATGGACCTCACCCAAGACAGAAACCACCAACTTTCTTTTCTACTTTTCATGCTCTCGGTTGCAATGACCATTCAGGTTCCTCATGAAATAAACTAGTTAATCATCATTACAGATGATTTCATAGATGGATTTACTGACTCGACTCCACAGCATTCCTAGTTCATGCCTGCTGGACCCATTTGAAAGGCTTGGTGTTTTCCAGTTGTACAACCRGCAAATGCTGCACCTGGACCATTTATTCAAACGTTAGACTGTGTGCAATTAGCTGTGGTCAGTGCTGCAGCTCTTTGCCTTGTTTATTAACTAACTGAATGGTAGAATTTGTGACGTTGACCAAATGATTGAATGTCTCATTGCCTTGATGGATGTTAATGGACCGATCTGTAGAGCATCTCAATCTACAGGCCTGTTATGGTTATAGGAAGGTCTAACACAATACAGGACACCTCTGAATCACCACACATTCTGGTGAGGAAAGGTGTTCACTCATAAATATTTCAGAGAGTGAGTGACTTTCCCAGAGGGGTGGCAGCTATCATGCAAGAACATTCTTTCAACATAGATTAATGTATGGCAGAACAGATACACTCATATAGCCATGCACATGTTAGCCATTAGAAAAGCATAGTGAAACTCTGAAATACATTAAAAAKAAAATCAGAGTTTAAGTTAAGAAGGAAGATGGGTGTGTTGCTTTATTGGCTGTAGCAGGAGTAAATGTCTATTGTAAACGCTTCATTGAATCTTTAACACTTTTATACCTGCAGATAAAGTTACCAGTGTCTGGAACAAAATCAGCAGGGTACCTCTACATTAATTCAGAAATGGACCATTCCCGTTGCTGGTATGTACTGGGGGAGAGACAGAGAATCTTACATAGACGCAGGCAAAGAAATGGTAGGAGAAAAAAGTGGAGGAGGGCAGGATATTTGGTTTAGTCATCCGTGTTGCTGAAATCATGCACACAAAGGAAGAGGAAATTCAYGTCTGAAGATCTTGTGAAAGGTTATTACCATCATTACGACAAAAATGTAAATTACTTGAGAAATACATTGAATGCATCCCTGCAAGTACTAGTTTAAAAAACAACTGGGGCTATTTATTTATGTGAAGTGTYGTGTCCCACAGATGAAAGCTTAGTGCACATGATAGTACCAGGGCTAACGTAACACACWCTTCCCTCTCAGCCCCCCTCCCCAGGGAGATGCAGAGACAGCTGAACAGCAGTCCTGATTCTAGTCTATTACCAGGCACTGCAGTAGGGGAATATCTTGCATATTCTATCAGAGCATGTCAAGGTGAGCTAAAAATTGTGCAGTTTTCTTCAGGTTCCTCAGTCAACTTGGTCCTTATAGTCGGGGRAAAAAAARRAAAAAAAAAGTGCTAGAACAGATATAGTAGAAGGATGCTCTGACTCCGTATAGTGTATTAGCAGCTTTACATTTTGGCACTACTGAAGCCTGAAGACCTCCCTTTTCAAGCTAAAACTGATTTCTAGAACTGAACAAATAATCAGTACCTGAATTCAAAGTCCAGTTTCCATTGCAAAAARGGAAATTCTAATAGAAGAAAACCTCCTCATACTTGCTTGTTCTTGGAGTTTGTTAGATAATTCTGTTAGCTCTATTTAGAAATCCAAAGCAACAACATTTTGCTCTGCTGCCACCAGCCACATGGTATTGTTTGCTTTTCACAATTAGATAAGCACGACTTACTAGATTTCTGTTCAGAAGGTAAGTAAAGTTCAAAACTGTGGGAGGAGGGTACTTGCCTGGGAGTTGAGAGACTCAGCCAGACCTGGCCTCCTCCCAAGCAACCAGAGGTACCACCAGAGGCTTCTGGAGAGCCTTCTTGCAGCTCTGCACTTTCATGGGGATCTGGGCTCTGATCTCCTTGCTCCTCGTTATCCYCCAAGGACAAATGGAGGGAAACAACCTGTCTCCTGCTTCAGAGTTACTGCAAGACTAACTGAGGACTGCAAGATGTTAAAATGGAGCAGTAATTGAAGAATATAGGTATCTAGCATAGTTTTAAAATGAGCTCTCCAAGCATTCCCTATATGCAAGCTTGAAAAGAAAGAAGAAAATGTCTCTTACAGAAACATTTGTGGCACACAAATCTTTCAAATTCAACTATCATAGCTCAGGTACAGGGCCCTACACACTGCTCCACTTGGTGATGGACAGGACTTAACGTCCTTGTACCCAGGTGAGGAGCTAAAAGTAAAAYAGGTTGTTCCCCACGGTGGTCCGTGGAGAGGAGCTCCTGCAATCCGTGGGAGGAATAGCAAGGCTGTAAGTGGGCCACCCTGGCGCAGCTCTGCAGAGCGCAYAGGTATCTGCAGCCAGCAGAGACCCAGGAGACAAAAAGACCCAATATTCAGACACAGCTGAGYGACGCCAGGAGGTTAGCTCTCCGTACAGAAGTAATTTAGGCTCCTAAGCCACTTAAATGCTTCAGGCTGTGAGCGAGCAGCCTGTCTGCTGGGGTTGTTGTTCTCCTGTCCTTTTCTTTAATTTATTATTATTATTATTATTATTATTATTATTAAGAGGCACCTGAGCAAAGGAACATTTGTAGGAGATGAGCTGATGCAGAGGGAGCGTTAGCTCAGGTGCCGGCAGCGCAGGGACCAGGGGGTGGGGTGCGGGGCTCATGCGCTCGTGGGCACAACGATGCTCACAGCTCCCTGACCCAAAGGCAGCCAAGAGCAGGAGGGGAAAAGCCAGAGCCTGGGCTGCGCTGAGGAGCGCGACCGGCTGCTCTTCGCTTGCCGAGTGCTGGATCGGACGGAGCCGGAGGCCGGTGAGGGAAGACCCCGCGGCAGATTCATCGCACCAAGGTGCGGCCGCCTAAGTACCTAATTGCACATACTCAGCATCGGCTCCCGTAAAAGCAGGGCTGGGCGGGCACCAGCAGCTTTTGAAAATCCCATCTTAGCATGCCGAAATAATAGTCCGTCCCAGCTGGAAAACCAACACGAGCAGGCTCGCAGAAGCAGGTCTAGGGCAGAGCTTTGAGGAAAGCAAAAGGCTCCCCCGCCATCTCCAACAAATGCAATTTTCCCCTCTCCTTTGACTAACCACCATCCTACCCTGTCAGTTTTTCAGTGATCGCGTTGAGTGATCACACGATCTTTAAACTCTTCCAAGCTAGGATAATTCCTTAGCAACACGGTCCGGCTCCAAGGCTGGAGTGGAGTGAGGCGAGGAATGCACCAACAGGATGAAGAAGAAGAAAGGCGCGGGGTGGGAGGGAGAGAGGAATGTCCTATCTAAAAATAGCTGTCAGGATTTTATTCATGTTGCAACAAATAGGAACACACAGCCCAGATTTAAAAATCTGGGCTGTGGGAAGCTATTAAGGAAAATAGCTGTTGGAAACTGGTACTTGCAAACCAAGTTTTAAAACACTTGAGAGAATTTAAGAGCAGTGAATATATGGAGAGATTTGTTTCTCCACGCCAGCTGTTTCTAGACCTAACTTTATACTATATTAAAACTGATTGAAGCAAGTTAAAAGCTCTTTTGCTTTGTGGCAGCTGGTGCCTCCAGGATGTCACCTTGAAGCTCCGAGATGGTCAGAATATTCCAGTTTACCACTCCTCTGTGGAAAGCATCAGCATGCAAGAAAGCTAAAAATCAAAAGCAGCTGTTTCTCCACCTCCCACTGAACCAAAGAGCCATTAATGGATTGCATCAGGCTGCGCACGTGGATGTACACTGTTGTCACAAACAATCTCACTTAAGCAGGTGCTCTGAAGACAATTCTCTCTCTAACATTGACCTCATCATTGCCATAGTTGTCATTTCTTTGGTTTGTTGGTTTATTTCTCTGTACAGCAGAAGCCTAAAATAAAGATTTTGCAACAAGAGCTGCTGTTCCAGAGAAGTCATGTGTTATGTCTTGTATGTGCTGGTCCTGTGAATTGAGTTGGAAGTAAATAAACAAACTGCCAGGAAACTGAGGTTTTCTCCAACTGCAGACCTCAGTCTGGACAACTGGATTGCTCTCTCACGACTAGAAAACTAAATCAGCTTCTCAAAACGATTCCCACACTCTTCTGTTTTCCACCATTTCTTGACAAGGCATTACCTAAAGCAGAATTACATAAAGCAGGCAGGGTGACGCTCAAGCAGGATCCCTCTCCTCTGCACAAGAAAGAGTCACATACCAGGTACATCTGCACCCTCACAAATTTCGTTAAGAAGATCAGGAGATAGCAGCTTAACTCATCCTAGCTTATGAATTCTAGGAATTTCTCAGTGCTTCCACTGTTAACGCTAAAAGTTGCTCAGGATACACCAGTGTCCCATATAAGCACTATCAAACATGGGTTTGGGAGAGGTACCACAACGGGCAGAGCATTTACCAGCTTAAACAAGACATAGCTCATGAAGGCTTAGAGCTTACACCACTCAACTCCGGTTTTACTCCATCTCAACATTCAAACGAGAGTCCTAGAAATCCACCAAAGGCACAGGCAGTGCAAAACCTTTCATGAGTAACAAGCATGAGGTGACGAAGGGAGAGCTAGTGCAAAGGATTGTTAGAGAGCAGCAAGCATTCTTCTGCTCTACAGTGACCCACCGAACTAGGTGACATGACTTTTTGAGTAAGCATAAACAATTGCAGAGCCCCTGCCAAAGCAAACAAAGGAAAGAACTAAAGTGCCGCAGCAAATGCTTCTCTAAAAACCCTGCTTTTAGAAAGAAAAAAACACATGAGATTTAGTGTGGGATTCACAAAATGCTGCCCAGGATGAACATTGCCTGCACAACCTGATCCAACCTGTGTGTGCCCAACGCACCGGGGAGGGATTACGGTGAGTCAAGGAGAGACAGTGCGACCCAGCTTTAAGATGGTAATCACTGCTATAAGGTTTCACAACAAAACACAAAGGTTGAGATTTAAAAACGCCGTCCTGCGCTCCTGCTGCCCACCTTGCAAACGGACCGCCTGGGAGCTGAGGCGATCTCCGAGCTGCCTGCTGTCGCAGAGCACGGGGCCTCTGGCTTTTGGAAATCAAAGAGTCAAGGAGGAAAAGCCAAACCAACCACATTACACCTATCAATTTTCACTTCCCCCGTTGCAGCTTTGACTCCTACCAGACTCCAGAGAAGCAGCAGCTTTTGAGAGCAACAGCTCCGCTGCAATGCCAGCCCGTTCAGTGCCTCCCTATTTCTGTGCTGTGAATTCACGTATCAGGCCCATACTGCAGGTCACCTTCAGTTTGTCACCACTGTGCACTTCATCAGCCTGGGATTTCCTGTGGTTGGGAGGTGCCCAGATGTCAAGGAAACCTTCCTCACCACCAACCCGTATCTTGAGCAGAGGCTCGTGATATCCCAAGCCTGGCTTCACAAATCCCTGGAGACTGCACCACCACTGCACCTAGCTCTAACCTTTCGTTGTCCTGGGCCTGAGGGAAACATTCCCACACAAACCTTCCTCGCAAAAGAGGAAGTTTTATTATCTTGCTTCAGGGAAGCAGAGCTTATGAACAGGCTGCTTCTTTCATTCCCCCCCCCCTTGGAAACCTTGCAGGGCACCCCCTTAACTTCAGCCATTTATGATCATCCCGCTTCCTCCATGGGTTCACACAAGCCATGAGAAAAGGCAGCACCATTGTATCTTATCAGCATCCCCACAAACCAAGTCTTTAAAAGGAAGAAAGCATTGGAYGGAATTGGAGACCAGCAGAGCAGGGGAGTGGGGCAAGAGAAAAGGGAAAAGCAATRTTGCTCATTTACATTAAAATCCCTGCATTTATTTTATGTATCTAACAGCAAACACAAACTTTCTTACCTCTTGACCTTGAAGAGCCTCGGCAGCCGCTTCCTCCCACATTTGAGCTATATTAAGATGTACATATTCAAAGGGGAGAGCAGCAAGCTGGTTTGTTCAGTGCTGAGCTACTTCAGCCATGTGGTTCCCATTAGGCACAGCCCAGGCGAGCCCCGAGCGGCCGCTGCTTGCGGAGGGGACACAGGTGCGGCGGGAGCAGCCAAGCGAGCCAGCCCACGCCGGGGCAGCTGCCAGAGCAAGGGCCTCTGAACCGGCAGCAGCTGCTGAAAACCCCAAGAGGGCTCCTGTGCACCCTCTTAGCCCTGCGGTCTCTCCCTCTAAGGCACCCCAGAGCAGAGTACCCTTCGTTTGGCTTCTTCATTAGGTCAGCAAAGCTCTAATTTGCAGGCCACTAAAAACTAGTCTAGATAGTCCATTACATTTTGAAAATACTCATTTTTTGATAAGAGACCTTCAAAAGACAGTTAAACTCCTTTAGAAAGCCATTCTTGTCTAATCACAGAGTAGTTGGGGCTGGAAGGGACCTCTGGCAATCATCTGGTCCAACTGCCTGCTTAAGCAGGGTCACCTGGAGCAGATTGCTCAGGGTTGTATCCACAGTTTGGTTTTGAGTATCTCCGAGGATGACGACTTCACAGCCTCTCTGGGCAACCTGCTCCTGTGTTCCACCATCCTTAGAGTAAAAGACGCTTTTTCTTCTGTTTAAACAGAATCTCCTGTTTTTCAATTCACATCCATTTCCTCCTGTCCTGTCACTGGGCACCAYTGAGAGGATCCTGGCTCTGTCTTCTTTACTACCCCCCACCAGGTATTCACACACAGATAAGATCCCCCTGRGCCTTCTCTTCTACAGGCTAAACAAACCCAGCTCTCTCAGCCTCTCCTCATATAACAGGTGCTGCAATCCTTTAATTAGCTTAATCAGTTAAGYATGTTAATTTATTTTAAGTTTGCTTGAAACTTTCCATGGCAGTTTTGCATTTGTTGGTGTGGTTAAAGCAACCGATATCTCTGTGGCCTTTGCTGGATTGCATATTTCTTATTCTGAAGTTTGATTTGAATAGCTTCTGTCATGCAGTCCTAACCYTGAAGAGAGTTATCAAGAAGGCAGACTGATCAGAGCAAGAACTTTTAGTTTACAACACAGGAACAATAAGTAAATAATGCTTAGAGCTATACAATATTTGCACTTACTTGAGTTGGAGGTGACTAGTGCATGGGGGGCTATATAGTGCCATGTTCTTTAAGAGTGGTAGCTTCCTACAGCCTTAGCAGGCAGACGTGTTGCTTTTTGGGCACGATTCTCTAGGCAGCAGTATAATTTTGGCGAACTCATCGGCCTGTCACCACATTTTCTAGMTCGGTCTGATTTTTTGTCATGCACAAGGAACATTAATCATTTCGATTCACTTCCCCATTTGGAAGTGTGGCTAGATCCAGTGCTTTCCCACTGTTCGCATGCGTCTTGTCTGCTGTTCAGAGTGAAACCGTTTTCCTACGTGCCTTCTGTACAACGTGCTACAAAATTCCCAGCAGCCAGGTCCAGGCAGTCCCACAATACCAGTAGGGACGGAGACCAGTCAGTCTCAGTATGTTGCTTTGGAAGACACATCACACCTGGCTAAAATACCTTTGGTTCCCTTTCTGCAAAACAAAGTATATAAAACAGTGAATTCGTGTCATTTTTGTATCTGTCTGATGTACTGTCTGTTAACTGGCTTGAAAAAAGAAAAAGCTCTAAAAATGGGCACCTTGATTTAATGACTTGTGTGAAACAGCCTTTGCCTCTCTGCCTGTTAAAGCCCAAGATAAGAACTTCCATCCAGCAAATGAGCCAGGGGGATTTCACTGGTAGCAATCAGTAAGGTAAYATCCCCCATGGCTTAGATCTTCTCGTAAGGGATTAGTAAAAGGCCCCTGTGTTACTCAGTCTATTTGCTGGGACTACAAACTCATTTAAAAGATGGGGTACGTCTGATTTCAGTACATAGCCAGATTTTTGTGATTGTGATTGCACAAGCAAGGAAGGAATCAACTCAACCTGATTTCCCCCCTGTTCACAGAAAGGAAGATAATCCCCTCAAGGGGTCAGTCCCCTCTTTTCCTCTAACTTTGCGCCAATTGTTGTGGTGATGCTGTTTCACTTTGAAAAATTGTAACCTTTTCTTAAAGCTTTCAGGTTTATGTATATATTTTATGTATTTATGGAACCAAGTTGCTTTACTGTTATAAAGCTATACAATTGTCACTGTCTTATAGCAGGAACAATTAATGAAATTAAATAGCATTAGAGAAGGAAATTCCTTTCCGTAGAAAAGGAAATACTTGTTGCACCCAACGTCTTATTTGATGTTGCGACTTTCCCCACAGAAAGTCACAGAAGCCAAACATATAGTCCTGGATACAGGTTTTAGAAGGGATATTGAAGCTTCACTGCTACACAGTACACGTTTCTGCATGCTTTGTTAAAACTAGACTGATTTGCATCTGCTCCAGCATGTCCGTCCTGGATACACACACATCCTAAATTACATACCATCCACTGACATTTAACTGCCATCTATCCAATCCCTTACCTTCAGCCCAAAAGGTTTCCCCCTCCCAGATATCTGAAATAATGGTCCTGGATTTAATGGCAATACATTTCTAGGACACACCAAGGGAGGGGGAAAAAACACAAATAAACTAAGAACATTTACATGAGTAATATGACTATATTTATTAATCCCAATGACAGCTTAATTCACCATCTGTAAATGTTGTATCATGAGGATCTCTACAATGCAAACAACAAGTATTGCTTTGGAGTGGAAAAGATTATTGGTGCACTTTGTGCAGCCAATACCAATTGAACAAATGCTTAATTCAGAAAACTAAAATATTAATTATCTTGTTATATGGATGTTGAGAAAAATACGAAGGTTCTTGGAGAGAGGCAAGGGGATCTGAACAGAAGACTCCATGTAACACATTACCACCCAGTTCTGGCCTTACAAATCTGAAAGCCAAAGTTGAAGGTGAACAGTCAGCAAACACAGAAGAGAATCAGTTTTGAAGTTGCCATAGTTCACAGTGCAACATCGTACTTGCTTTAGCTTTAATATTGAATCATTCACTCACTCTGCATCAGATAAGCTAGTGTTACTTCTGGAATTTTGTTTCAAAGTAGAAAGTGTTGATTTTAAAAAAAGCAAGCCTTCTTAAGCTCATTATGTTTTAAAGTATTTTTCCAATGAAGAACTAATAAACTTTGCAAAGGCCTGCCTGCTGYTCAGGAAGAAAGTTTCAGTTATTATAAAGCTTCTGAAACAGTAAATATACTGACAGACGTGTAATGAGCTGGCAGCATTTCTTTAAACTCTAGAATTGTCTTCCAAGACAAGTTCCTGGAGCATCTGAAGAGACATCCTGAGCCATGGACTGAAGCAGCCCAAGGCCCACCTTCCTCCCTGTCCCTCTCCCAGTAGAGAACACAGGCAGTTAACTTTTGTTCAGGTTTCCTAACTGACTGATACCAAGATTCATCTGGTAGGTTAGAAGCTGGAATTCACTGCTTTTGCATTTTAGGGACCCTTGATTGAAGGGAAAGAAAAGTAAAGTAGCGAAACAAATCACAATAAAAATCCTGCTTTGAACAAAGAACAGTCATTAAACTAAAACTCTTAAAACAAAAAAAAAAAAAAAAAAACCTAAGGCTACAACATCTTCCCCCCGCAAAAGCCTACCCAACGTAGCAGTTAGCAGCAGAGGCCAAGCAACAGGCCTGCAGCTTTCAGCTGGACGTGTTTGCTGTTTGTGCCAACAACCACAAAGGACACGCAGGCCTGCAGCTTTCAGCCCCCCCCTCCAAATCTCCACAGTGYAGAGGGACGCAACAGTTTAGGTCTCTTGCATCAGAGCCCTATAATGAATAGCTCTCTGGCAGTTCCTTAGAGCACCTGCACTTCCCGTCCGTTCCTTTGATTCCTCCGTTCGAGCGRGCGGCAGCCTTGCTCCAAACCTCGCGAAAGCGGGCTGTGGCACTTGTGCGCACAGGGCCCCAGCAGGTGCCGAGCGTAGCTGGCCGAAGATCTAGGAAGTGTGGGCAATGCTATTTCAATCCCAAAGGCATGAAGGTCAAGGAGTTTATTCCTTCCCTCCCTCCTCCCACCAAGATAAGCATTTTTTTTTCCCCCTCTTAGATAAACTGTGTGTACAGGCAGTCCTCCACGATCAAGGAAAGCTAGTGATTTGTCCTCAGTCTTAATAGCTCAGTTTGCTGGAAACTGAACCTCTCGAAAACAGTAACCTCAACAACTGCTTTGTACAMTGTAGAGGAAGAATACCTCATTTACAGCTTTACCCACCCTTATAATRGAACAGAAGGAGCTTCAGATGCAGGTGGAACTGGTTGATAGTCCTGCAGTAATACATTATAGAAACTTTCTTGTATTATAGGGCCAATTTAGGATGCCCTGCTTATACTATTAAACTTTCACAACTTTATACGAATTCTTAATGATATTAAAAGCACTGTGAAAATACCTTAAGGCACAAGAAGTTAAAAGAAAATGCAGCACACTGGAAACCTTAAAGCAGCCAATTCAACAGAAACTGGCCTTGTAACAAGTACATCCTTCATTTATACACGGTAAGCTTCACCGTCACAGATTACAAAGTAAATGCAGGACAAAATGTACGCTGCTCAGCATCTACTTTTTTCGTTAGTACCAACCCACATCCCTTACTATGAGGGCTAATCTGTGGTTACACGTAGGAATTAAAACAGCTTACAGACCCATCAAATGATTTGCCATGAGCAACCATGAACTACTAATATGATTTAAGTATCCAGATATAGCAACACAAATTTTTGTTTTGTGACTGTGGAAGGTGGCCTGTTTCAGCCTCAGTGCTTTGCACAACTTGTTAAGATCAAGGAAGTTCAGAAAAAAAAGAAGAAAAAAAAAGGTTTCTAGCTTCAATCACTGCAATTTTAATTGAACTTCAGAAGTTTATGTAACCCAAACAGATTGCCTTAGGCAAATGACTGAACAGTAAAAGAGCCCATGAAGAATACTGGTTTTAACAGTGGTCAACACTATGGGTAGAAAAAAAAAAAAATGTGTGATGTAGCTACCATTCCTCACTTTCATAAATGGAACACATCCAAATTGAATAATTCAAGTCCACTGGATGTTTTATTATATAAAGGTCTTCATGGAATGAGGTGTTGTCCTACCTCATGTATATTCAAATGTATGATGGAACTGTTTAACTTGGGTGCATTTTTTCTGACATGACTTCAAATGAAGGCTACCAGACCACTGCCAATGAAGCAACATAGAAAAATGCACATTTCCTCCCAGTGCTTTTCTTMATTTTTTTTTCCTGACTTTCTCCCACCTTTATAGTAATACCAATCAGATCACACCAACACTGTGTTATTAATAAGCCATTTACCTTTTGTGTGAAGGAAGAACTGTAATAGTAGCACAGAACACTGAAATCCTGTTCATTAAAGAGTAAGAGCATTCCTGGTACATGTTTGAAATTAGGAAAGTTTGTTGCAACATGGGRAAAAAAAAGAAAAAGAAAAACTAGCTTAAGAATTTATATTCATTGTTTTATAGCAAGAAAACTTTTGTCAGGGTTTATTATAAAGGAACAGCATAAGGAAACCAAATAAATAATTGAACAGTTAACAGTATGCAATATAATAGCACTAAAGTTCAATTACATAAAAATTAAACTTTGGAACAGCATCAATACGAAAGATTTCTTAGAAAACTAGGACTCCATCCAAGAGCCTCAGATCTGTACATTGCAAAAAACAGTTTTGATGCCCAGGTGGTCCCTGCTTTATCCTTTAATAGGGGACCCTGTCCACTGAGAACTATGACCCATCCATACAGCTCCCTAATCCCACTCTGCCCCATCATACACATACCTTTTTATCAAATGTCTATGGGAGAGTGATTGGGAAGCACAAGGTATGAGATGTGCTTCGTCACTTGAGGAAGGGGTATCCTCTTCCTTAGCTGATAGCTATACTGAACAAGGTTATGCAATTTAGCCTAAGGATGCTTCTTTCCTCCTYAAAGCAGCGACTAGAAGGAAAGAAAGAAGTCAGCAATGACCTCATGCTTCCCAGTAAAACCCCAGCTGGGKCCAGGGCAGCAGGGGGAAAGGGGACACTCCCCTCAAGGGCTTGCTCATCATTAGTTGGACCAATATTTTGAAGTCAGTGGAGAGAACGTCAATAATTTCAGTAGAGCCGGTGTCGTTCTTCCCTCCGATCATCACACGTGTAGTCATACAGAGCTGGATTTTACTAGGGCCTCTAGCCCAACACAGGAGAAGGGAGCAGTCTCTGCTAGTTCTCAAGAGCGTCTTATTTATGCAGACCTGTCACCCTCCAGATCAGGATCTTACCTTGCTCCCAAATCATGAGTCATCTCCACTGTGATCTGGGATTGTTCACTGATTCAGATTTTTATTTGTGGGACACTATCTCTTGCTAGATAAATCCAGCTCACAGTTAGCTTGGCTCCAAGCCAGATGAGTCTGGGTCTTTGACCTGACATAAACTTAAAGAAATATATACATGGTACAGCTTCAAAATCTGTAGGTCAAACCAGTCAGATTCTCTCCTTGTACAACTGTTAAATCAGTAGATAGATCCACTGAAGTCAGGAGTGATAAAAGCTGTTTGAAGAAAACCCAGCATCATATAATTGCATTAAATGGCAGAATGTATCCTAAAAAGTACTCCCTTTTTGGCATCTGTCACTGAAACACTTCCTCATGTCAGCTTCTCCAGAACACTGGAACAATTAACAAAGACTCTGCTATCCAGAGACAAAGATCAGAAATAAAAATGCAAACAAAAATACGTTTTTATCCTTGTTAAATTCCTGTCAACCACTTGAAACCTTGTTTAACTGTTCCACAAAATTAAAATTGGCACATTTTCCTTAGTTGCCATTTATGAATGTTTTCCTTTATCTAGAACATCTATTGCATATCAGAGATTCTCCTGGCTAAGATATTTTTGTTGTTTAGTAGAAACCCCTGCCTTTCAGTTACAGCTATGAAGCTCCATACAGTTCAATAAATGAATTCTCCTGGTAACTCTTGCAGCAATGGTTCCTCAAATTTAAATCGTTTGGAAATGGCCTTCTGCTCAGTTACTTTTTCTTTTTCTGACTGCCTACATTGTCCCAGTGTGTATGAAGCCACTACAATTAGTTCTTCTGTCACGATTGATTCTTCCTCTTCAKTTTTCTCAGCATCTACAGGTTTTCCTGAGGCAGAATCTGCATCTCTCTGGACATCACTGGTCTCCCCTCCTGTATTCTTACTCCAGACCCTGTGAGCAGGATTATCACTTTGTTCTAGCCATGGATGTTGAAGACATTCTTCAGCAGTTGCCCGCTCCCTGTGGAGAAGGAAAATGTTAAAACAAACATTAAAGTAAACCTGAGATCTAATACTTTCAATATGAAATTCATACAAATTATTCCAAGGATATGRCTACTTTAAATGCTGACTGATGCTACTATTAAAAGCTGTGCTAATTACTACCTTTTGCTTGAAAAGGCCAACAGGAATCCAAGGAAATCAATTAGTAAGTTATTTAAAATAAAGAAATTAGTAGACTCTCAATAATTTTATATATATAAAATTTATATATATATAAAGTTATCCAACTTGCATTCCTTGCATTCTTCAAGTATCTCCATAGAGAAACAGCAGGCAACTTCAATAGCTGACAAGTCCCATGAAGATCTGGTTCTACATATAACATGTCCTGTTTTGAAAACAGGAATTTTCAATTTGCCTCCCACTGAGAGAAACTAGTACTAGGACACTAGTAAACCAGAAAAGAGTAAGGTACATCACCAAATCATTAAGAATAGAAGGCTCAAAGCACAGTTCATTTACAAATGCCACCAGCAAGGTGCATATAAAGGAAGTGAGTATACTGTACTATACGTCTTGCTTCATTTCTGGTTTTCCAATATGAATTAGTAATTATAGCTAGTTATAGCTATAATTAGTTATTATTACACTTGGATACATTCAGAACATAAGTTTTTAGGGAAATGGAGAACTTCTGTTGTCAAATACATAAAAATTGATAGTACCTAATGAAATGTAAATAAGCAAAGTACCCTTATACTTTAAAAATCAAAAGGAAATATGGACGCATTAATCATATTTTAAAATGAATGCAATCTGACAAATAAGCATATACAATTGTATACTTCACTTACTCAGGTTTTTTAACCAGCAGAGTTTTGATGAAATCCACAGCAGACTCTGATATAAGGTCAAAGTCTTCTCCAGAGTAACTTATGTTCATCTGAGATATATTTAAGAATGTTTCTTGCTTATCATCTCCTAAGAATGGTGATATCCCTGTTAACATGACATATGCCAATACTCCAATGCTCCTAAATTGGAAATAGAAAATGGAAAAGAAGGTAATTAGACAAAATCCCCAAACACTTTCAGTAAAAGTATGACCATTTTTTTCAACTTACCACATGTCTGTTGCTGTACTGATTGGGTCGTAACTCAAAATTTCAGGAGCTGTTYGGGGAAACAAAAAAGCACTATTTTTTGTCATATGCAGATATCACATTGTGTTGCTATATWGTTCAACAGCCATGTAGTGCAATTTAATAATATGAGCCATCTGGAACATGTCAGYCATTTGAAATAAATAATTTGAATAGAAATATCTTTAAACAGTTACTGTCATTTGTTGGTTTAAAGTTTATTTTTTTCTTTTTACTGTCAACTTTAGGTCAGACCAGTCTCTTTCCCAGTTAAGGAAATTATACCAGAAATTTCTTATGGAAATACAATTTCAATATCTAACATTCCTCATTCCAGCACTGAAACCCATAAAGAATATACTACACAACAAAAGATATCTTCAAGTACTTTTTCCCAAGGTCTGGCATGATTTGATTTTTTCCTAGAAATGAAATGAATGCAAGCCTACCAGGGCTAAAATACTGTACTTGCTAAAAGGCTGAATTTGTCTTTTTCAACCTTTAATCCAAGTAGTATTTGTTATCACTGTTGTTCAGAGTTATCTAAAGTGTGTACTCCTCTAACAACCGGCACACAATTACCCCTCATTAGACTGGCAAGGCATGTCACTTCCAGCTTTACAGCAGTATCACATCCAAGTAATATTAGAGTMCTTCAGCACAGGAACAACTCATCCAGCTTGGCTTTCAGCAGATTTGGAGGTAGTTTTTAATCTCAGCTCCCTCCAAGCCCAAATATTTCAGTCCTCAAAACATTGTTGTTTTAGTAACAACTTACCTACATACTCTGGAGTTCCCATAATTTCTCTCAGTTCCTCACTGCTCTTCATTATTCTGGAAAGACCAAAGTCTACTATCTTTATGTCACCCAGAGGGGATTTACTGGTTAGTAGAATATTTTGTGGCTGAAAAGCAAAACAAGTAGACTTTCAAGATCACCCAAGTCTAAAGTCTATAACAACACAACATTGCATAATTATTTTATATTGTAAGCAGCAATGATGCATTCAACAACAATACTCAGGATTTATTTTTCCAGGATGAACCTGAACAGACATGTATGCAAAAAAGGAGTGGCAGGATTTTAAGCTTATGACTGAGGAAAAAAAAAAAAAAAAAAAAAATCACACGCCTGCCTTTCTTAGTTTAGAAGACAAAAAAAGACATCCAGTAGCTATAATTTAAATTCTGCATATGAAGACCTCCAGTTCTGTACTTTTATTCCTTCATTCCAATTTCCTCCATGCCCTTTTTGCTTCCTTCCAACAGATAGTGTAAAATTCCTCTTGCTGAAGGGTCTTGTGCTCTTGCAGCCAGGAGGGCCAATGCACCTGGGGTACATTAGAAAGAGGGTTGCCAGAAGGTCGAGGGAGATGATCCTGCCCCTCTACTCAGCCCTGCTGAGGCCTCATCTCGAGTACTGTGTCCACCTCTGGGCTCCGCAGTACAAGAGAGACATGGAGCTACTGGAGAGAGTCCAGCAYAGGGCTACAAGGATGCAGAGGGCTGGAGCACCTGCCCTATGAGGAACGGCTGCGAGARCTGGRCCTCTTCAGCCTGGGGAAGAGAAGCCTGAGGGGGGATCTTATCARTGTGTACAAGTACCTGAAGGGGTGTATYAAAAGGGGGGACTCTCTTGAATGGTGCCAAGTGACGGGACCAGAGACAATGGGCAAAAAATGAAACTCAGGAAGTTCCACCTGAACATGAGGAGGAATTTATTTCCTGTGAGAGYGACAGAGCCCTGGASCAGGTTKCCCAGAGAGGTTGTGGAGTCTCCTTCTCCGGAGATATTCAAAGCCCGCCTGGATGCAACCCTGTCTAACATGCTSTAGGTGACCCTGCTTGAGCAGGGGGGGTTGGACTAGATCTCCAGAGCTCCCTTCTAACCTCAAACATTCTATGATTCAAAAACCATTTAATCACATAAAAACAAAAGAAAAACCYACAGAACATGAAACTACTTTGACTACACCTGTTTAAAGAAAGTCTGTTGCAACTGACCTCAATCTTGTTCRAAGTATGAACAATTGTATTATAAAACACTAACTGAAGAACAGTTTAGAAAATACAGTGGCCTGAAAAACAGGTTTAAGAGCATCACCTTTGGATAAACTTGTTTGGTTTGACGTCACTAGATTCTGGCTGTCATTCTTCAAAGCTGACTTTGTGGCCTTACCTTTTATTTTGAATTCTCCCTCAGTTAAAATATGTCTGAAAGCTAACCTCAGACAGTAAGTTTTACAGTTTTTTTTTTTTTTTTTTTTTTGCAACCAAAGCACGTTGTGGGGGATCCCCACCACCCTCAAGTCATTTCTCACATTGGGTTTTATCATCAACTTTTCCAAAAGATAAGACTGTCAGTTTACACTGCCTTTGTGTCTCTGGTTAGCCAGAGTTCCATAAAATAGASGAAACCTTTATTTATTGAGGTCCTGGATCATCTTGTATCGGAGATCATTGAGAAGGAAGGGCGGGCAAAAGGCTACGAACACAGAAGCAACTGCTGACTGATAACCCAACTGAATTAATGCCATCTACATTTATTCTTTTCCCCTAATCACTGGGCCAGCCCCTCTTCATCCCCTAATTAATTATGATGTCACAATTTCACACTTATTTCTATAATCAAAAGCAAAACTATCAAACTGTAAAAGAACATTTTAAAAAGCTTGGCCAGTTCTCCTTGCTGCAAAATCTGAATATAATTAAAATGCTTTCATTCCTGAAAAGTTAAGCCATTGGTATTTAAAACTCCATGAAGCTGTCAATCTATTTTCTATTTGTAAATGTACGTATTAAGAACAGCTTATTTTTTGCCTACAAACTGGGATCTGGATTCCATACAAAAGCTTTTGGAACTACACATTACCATATGCTTTATAGTTCACATTTGTTATTCTGTATTTGTATTAGAAAAAGTAAATATCCAAAAAAGCTGTTCATGCCTCCCTCATTAGCCTCTCGAATGTACTTCCCAATGGGAAATTTAGTTACTTTGTGAAAAGACAAATAGAAAGCATGAGAAAAGCATTCATTCCCTATATTTGAATGTAGAAAGTTTTTAATGAAACACTTCACGAAACCCTTATGSTGTACTAATCAGTATTTCAGTAGCTAATGCAGTTGCCAAAAAAGTTTGTGTGCGCTTTTTTTGTTTAACCCATTATCCATGATGCATGTATGCGGAACAAAACCCACCTATAATTCAAGCTAAGTCATAATTCTAATTCATACTGAAGCATCGGTCACGTTTTCTTCTTTTAAAGAATCATTACAGGGTTGAAATGAAATGACATTCTGAACTTCAGCATAAAATTTTCATGATACTATAGCCTTTGATTTTACAATTTTCAGCTTGACATAATTTTAAAGCTTTAAGAAAAGGAAGATTAATCTTTTTCCTACATGCCTATAAAGGCATTTCTTTTGTTTTTCTACCAATACTTTTATAACATCTATAACGCTGATAGCATAGAAAGAGTAAATATGCCTGGGCCAGAAGCTCTTATGCTATTCTTTCTAAAAAGAGTCTTTTACCCTCACCATTAAGTAATAATAAAATGGCAAATTAAAACTGCCATATCATAACACACACAACTCTCTCATTTACCTATACTAGAGCAAGGCTTCCAGGTTCCAATTTAGATTCTCTTTTGCATACGTATCAAAAAAAAAAAAAATCAAATAAACCAACCACAATTCCTAGCTGAATAGATGATAGTGGATGTACTTCATGACAATATTTTTAGATTTTTGTCTACATACCAATAGCCAGTGAGTCTAGCCCAATGTCCTGTTAGAATGGCTAGATATAAATACCTTGTAAAAATTATCAGACAAGGCAAATTAAGTTATATTCCCCTCAGGCATCCTGTCAGAGGTCTGAAATGTGGGCTTCAGGACTTAGATACAGCAGTTGTACCTGCATCATCCATGCTTGAAGGAGTAGCAATGGAAAACATTGTCTGTGTTCACAGCTACTGAACAGGAGTCTTAAGCTTTGCACTTTAAAATGGGACTAAACTACCATCACACAAGAAGAGCACAGCCTTCCTGGTGCTATGAACTTCCACAAAAAGGCCCTTTATAAAAATCTGAAAGGAAGCTGCAGCAATACATACAAAGATCAGTTCTCATCTAGGATTTTACTCTTCAAGTTGTACAAACTATTTCAATTAGTATTCTTAAAAGAATGGGACAAATAATGCTGCCTTGCAAGTAGAAGTTTTGAAGTCTGGTACACTGACTGAATAATGGCAAAATCTGCTGGCAAGTTTGCCATTATTCTAGAGATTTTATAAAGCCTTAGCCCTAATATTTCTTGTACCTGTAGCTGTTTTCAAGAAGAGTATGATTGAGGATGTATAACAAAGACCATCTTTTCAAAAAGATCAGTGCCTCACATTAACCTGTAACAGTAATGAAGTTAGAGATYTAACTTCGTAATACTGTAAAAGAAAAAAGGTATCAGAGCCTTAAAAGACAAAACAGGAATTATCCAATGAATAACAGACAGAAAAAACAGGCTAGTCAGAATACCCTGGTTACACTGTTTGCAAAGATAAAGCAGGCTCAGTCTGCTTAAAAAAAAGTTTAAGGACTCCTATATGTTTAAGCCATTAAAACAGAACAGCAGTGGAAAAAAAATACAAAGTCACTAAAGAGTAGACATAGTGAAGTGGCATTGTATTTTATTCTGCAAGATAAGCAATACAAATTTCAGAAACTGAAAATTAAAGTTATAAATAAAATAATAAAGTAGATTCCACAGACACCCAGACTCTACATCTGCTTAAAAACACAGGGCTATGCCCTAACAGTTTTAAAAATTGAATTATGTATTAACCTGTTTCTCCTAAAAGAAAAAAAAAAGGTTTAACTCTTTCTTAATTTCTTGAATTTTCATTTTGATAATACATAAATTGCTACATTTCTGTGTAAAAAACATTTATCCTTAATCCACCTGAAATATTCAGTTGAGAAAACCAGTCTACTGTACCTTGTAGCAGCCACTTCCTTAGTAATTGCATTAATTTACTTCCTGAATACTGGAGAGTGACATCATTCAAATAATGATTTCGCTAGCTGTCCTCATTGTACATAACATTTTGAAAACAATACACAAAGAAGGGAAACAAAGTCTGTTGGATAGCCAGAGTAATATACACACCGTAGGAGAATGCTACTTGACACACTCATTCTCCCTGACTCCAAGGCAGTTTAAGGCTCTACACTTACCCTCACTGCAGGTGAGAGGCAGCGAGTCCTCTACTGCAGGGAGGAAGTTTTCCCATTCCTCCCCTCYCCCCCCCCYYYTTAAWAAAAAAAAAAAAAAAATACTTCTCTTCCATTYCTAATCATCTTAAGTTTTACCAAATACCAACTGAAGATCAAGTCAAACAGASGAAGAAAGCAAAGAAAGTCTCCCTTGGTCTGCAGCTTTTATACACTACTAAGAGGAGATGAAAWAGACTCCACACTAGAGTCCATGCACACTGTGCAAATTTAATAGAATTAACCCAATACTATTGAATGATATTTAATTTACACTTAGTAGCATTATATTCATTCACTCTCCAAATTGAAACTAGATGACTGTATTTTGCCATTAAAAATGTCAGGTTTCAATGACCTTTCAGGAGATCCAGCCTTTTGGAAAGAAACGGGTGGCAACTCTAAGCCAAGTCAAAAAGCYTTTTTTCCTCCAGTATAGAACATAGCACCCAGTCTCACAGAAAAAATCCTGTAGCCGACTAGAGGTCTGAGAGCAGTCAAAGCAATCTAGCTGTTAGTGCCACTGATCCAGTTCATTAAATTTTTAATATAATTGTAAGACAACAAGCTTGGTAAACAGTAACAACTACAATCACATCCTGWCAACTATTTTGACTTCAATTCTTCTGGGGTAGAGTCTGACCTTATCTGAAGACATCACAGAATGAACTGGATGGACCTTTCTAAAGGTATTCGAGCAAGACAAAAGAAAGGGAAGCCCTACGTTCAGAGATCCAAGTGTAAGACTAGTATTATAGCACAACGAAAACATTTGAGCAAATATTTGTAAGCTTTGATATTGGCTGACACATTGTTTGCCAGCAATACACTTCATGCAAGTCTTCCAAACRTTACTCTGCAAAACAAAGTATTTACTAAATTCTTAAGTGTTTTAAGATATTAAGGTAAAGCATCATTAGGTATATCATAAAAAATTTGAGGCCAGTGCGTTAATTGGCATGCAATCAAAAACAGCACCCAACTTAAATTTTTTAATTCTTTGAAACATGGGCCAGTTTTCATGTCTTCCAAGGCATGTAGGTCAATCAATCCTCAGCAGAGTTTTTAACTCCACAGATTTAATCATTTTTATTTGCCAATATTCTGAAGAGTTCCCTAAATCTTACTTCACAGAAGACCAAGAGTCTTACATGTCACAAAATAAACCACAYTGTAATTAGGATCAAAACCCTTTTACTTTCCAAAAAAGCCAAACAGCACATGCTACACTAATGTATAAACATACAAAAACTCCAGCATACAACAAATTAACTTGCTCTGCTAATTATAAAATTATGAGCCAGTAAAGTAACACTAGATCTTTCAATCAGTGAGAACTAGAGATGCTCTATTTCTTACCATTAACTTTCTGATTTGTCAGAAAGTTAAGTAAGCTTTTTCTAAACTTCAAAAAAAGCCACCTTTATGCAAGCTGTAATGAAAATTCCAGTCTACTTTGCCATTAATAAAAAGTTGTTGTCAAATAATGCATTTCTGATTACATATACCCAGCCGGTGTTATGTTAAGGAACACCACAGATTTAACTACAGAAGCTATGAATATATACTGTCCACAAAAGACATGTTTTAATTTTACCTACTTTGCTTCAAGGAATCTAATGGAAATACTTTTGGCCAAGTACAGTACGTGTACAGACAAAGTGCAAACACCACATATCTTGTGTAAGCTAATTGCTCGTTTTCAATCCTTTTGAATCCTTATTCTCACATCAYTTGCTAGAAATTTCCCATTAGTTATTTTAGTACAACTATGAATATTCTATGCATGTGTGAATAAATTCATGGGCTACAGAAAATATGAAGGATTCCAGAAATGATTTGAATAAATAGTTGGGAAACAGCTACGGGACATTTGCKTGCAAATATTACCCATTGTCTGCTTTAGCAAGTAATGAATCATTTATCAGCTATGCTATACATAAAGCATGTATAGCTTGATAGCTTTGTAYTACTGCTAAAATACAATGAAATACAAATAAGGATCTCTGCAACAGAAGAGAAAAAAAACATAGTATCTTATAACATATTCAGTAATCAACAGGGGAATTAGAAACGTAAGAAAATATTATAAAATTTTAATGGAAGATGCTTTTTATRTTACCCTGCTTAGTAGTAAGGTAGCTCAACCTCAAAATTGATTTATACTTAGAAGCTGATGAAAACTAATTACAGCTTTCTACCAAAGATAATCATCTTCTGGATTCCTCTTACAGCTCTCAACCACATACAATGCTCTGAATTTCTCAGGATAACTGCAAACGAGCTGTTCCCTTGTTTTTGTCAAAAATATTATTCCGTTAGAAAACAAAGCTTATTCTAGCAACTCATGATAATTTATATACTAATAGGAATTTTGACAACTGCTTGGCAGTAAGTGACAGCATTTAAATTAATCAAGTTTTAAAGTAGTTTCTTAAACAACTACTGAAGAGTTACAAACATCCTTAATGCATTAATATACTGTTCAGTAGTCCTCTAGAGAAYGCTTTGTTCTAAAGCATTAAACTTTATATTGCCACTGTCTCTGCTATCCTTCTGCTTCATTATAACTCAAGTCAATGCAAAAATCAAATATATTTCTAATTAGTTATATAATACCTAGACATATTTTTACCACGCTTTGGTTAAGACCTGAACTTATTTTTAAAGTAATCATTCCTGAGTTAAGGTGCAATGAAAATTCAGTTTTAAACTTTTATTACTTAACCAATATAAGCTTACATTTGATATGCTCACAGAAATTTATATTGAATAATATGGTATGCTTATATATCATCAATGCAAAATCCAAATCTATTTTAAAATGGTTATATAACACCTAGACGTACTTCTACTGCACTTAAAAATTCARGTCTTTAATATGGGGATGAGTACTTTAGTTAAGTGCAATGAAAATTTGCTTTCAGATTCATAACACACTCTTCAACAAATGTAAGTTTACATTTAATATGCTCATATCAACCCATCAAAAGCCCAGCAACTTTAGTTATGTACTGCATCCCCAAAGGCTGAATTTTATTGTTTGAGGAATAATCAGCTTAAAAGTGTAAGGTATAAATTAGCATTAGTACAACAAATGATCAGTAAGGAAGTTGGCAATAGAGTCAAGAAACTCATGAGAAAAATACAGCAATAGTCTTACCTTTAAGTCAAGATGAACCACATTGTTTCTGTGCAAGAATGAAACTCCTTCTAAAATTTGCTTCATGAGTCGTTTAACATCTTTTTCTTTGAAGGCTTCCTCCCTTTCAGCCACACACTGGTCAAAAATTTCACCTCCAGCAGCACTATGGAACAATATGCCTTTTATTATTTCAAAGAATAAGCAATAGCACCCATTTTGTTCTACACACTTTTACTTAAGATAAACAAATAAAGATCAGCAGGTGATAGTGTCCCATAGTGATTTTTTTCCCAATTATTAAACATTTGGCAAGCTTTTATAGTCTAGCAAGAAGACTTCTATGATGTATGGCAGCCTTGGAAAGAAAAATCTCTCACTTARAAAATATAAACACCACAGAAACTTTGGGGGCTTTTTTGGAAAGATCAGCATTCATCTCAAAGCATAGTCACTACATTTCTTTAAGGGCAATATTTACATCAAAAATGTGTCTTCTGCCATTTCCATAAAAATGTACTGTAATTTAACCAAGACGAGGCTTTGTAAATACAAAACAGCCCCCCTCCATCATCCTCCCCACAACACTGTTTGAATATACTCAGAAAGACTAATTGTAAAGTTTATAATGAGATTTATATGTTTGTGAAGTCTCTGATATATAAGGATACATTAAGTGGTTCCATCTAAAAAGTGCTTCTGAGAATTTTTAGGTCTCAAAGCTTGCTTTCTTTTTTTGATATTTAAATAAAGAAAAACGTAAAAAKAACAACAAAAAGGAATAAGTAGAATATTTCTGAAGTACTCTGAAGCCATATGCAGTACCACCTCTGTARAGCAATGACTCTAGAACTGGTTCACATGACCATGTCGCACCAGAAGTAAAACAAGCAAAGTACATGCTCCATCTTGAAACAAGAATGGGCATAAGAATATTAGAATGGAGCCATTTGGTACACTGACTGCTGAACTATTATTTATCAAAGTATAAATGAAATTTACATGTACATATTTTGTTTCACATCAAATCCTATAATCATCCCTTTGTGAAAGATAGTGAAAACCTGGGAATTGTTTCTTCAGTTGCTCCAAACCGTGACATGTCAAACCTGACTTTCTACAAGTGTCAAAATTTACTGATRTATAACCACCTATTTGATACCTTTGCTCAATAATTTTTACTAAATTAGACTAGCTATACCATCAAGAGAGAGAGGCATATTCAAAGATGCAACAGTAAACATGACAGTTCTAAATGAATGGTGTGTTTGCATTACGTACCTCCAGAAAAGAACACTTAAAATATACTCAGAATTTTCATTATGCCAATATTAACTTTGTTGCTGTCACCCAAGTGTGGCATGAGGCATTTTAAGGTACAAGTTCTTTGCTTTGACAAATAGCCTCATTACCACAGATCACCTTTTAAGAAAAGAAATCTAGAAAAGGCTTAAGTTGCAAGTTTTTCTTAAGAGTTTTATATTTCTATTCTGTATGCTGGCAAACCGGTACAGCAGTATGATTTGCTTTATTGAATGAAGGGTTTCTGTTTTTCCTAAGTCCATTAAGTAACCTCTTCTCTTTATGTTGTATGAAAGGYGATAGCTCTGAAGGATAAGTTTTCATGAGTTTTCATGAAAGGAATAGTAATACTTTCATTCCTCTAGAAAAACTGCCTAGACCTGATATTCTTCATTATAGCTTCCTTCAGTATGTTATTATCTAATTCAAGGAAAATGGTAGCAACATTTCAGCTTTGGACCAGATTCAGGTATCAAAGACCTTTTAACAAGATGAACATTGGATACTATATTCTAATATTCTAGAACAAATTTCTTTAAAAAGAAACATCACTTGGCTCAAGATAGTGATAGAGAGGCGACTACTGTAGTTATGAAGGAAACAAAAATTAGCCTTTCTCCAAAAATGCCACAATGTGCTACTGGGAAGACTCATTTAATTCCTTGTAGCAATAAATTATAATTCACATACAGTTTTAAAATCTACCAGCAAAATTATCATAGATCTATTTTACACCAACAACATGGATTTTTCTGGTACAGCTCTGCCACTTAAAATAAGCAAAACAGTATTTCTGCTATTTAATTCTATGTGAAATAGGATTCTTCCTCACAAAACAGTTAATGTCAACTAATGATCATACTTCATTTTTAATAGACCCAGCTGAAAAATCAAAGGGGAGACTTGAGCCTTTTGTCTACCACAAGTCTGCTCATGTAGACATGTATTACAATTAAGTTACGTTAATGAACAGATTAAGAACACAGAAGTTCACCAAACTAAAATGTATACTCTTCAGAATTTTAATACTACACTCCAAGAACCTTGAATTATATTTGTTAAATGTAATTAACAATTACAATGAATGCTGAAGCAGGCATTGTCTCATCACTGAAATCAAGAGACAGCTCTAACATATGGGGGGGGAGGGGAAAGGATCCAGAAAAGTTTTCAAAAGAGGTATTTAAGTAACTTGCAGGATTCTGAAGATGCCTAGGTTCATCAGCATCTTTGACACAAGCAGATCTGGCCCTTGCAGAAATACGCATYCATTTAATGATTTATAAAATGTGGCTCTTCCCAGCCACCACTGACATCAACATACTTAGCTTTACATAAGTTTCATGTGAATAGATGGTCTGATATGAAATGTTTCTTTTTTATATTGGGTTTTTATTTGGGATATAGATATGACAACTTCTTCCAGAAAATTCATTCTATCAAAAAGATATCTATTTCAGAGAAATAATTACTGATCCTTTTCACAAAGGCAAGAGGATAAATTACTCTAAGACTGTGGAATGAACATAATTGATTTCCTTTAAGCAAAACAATCAGCTAGCTATGAGCCGTTACAGTCACAAGTGGTTGGAAACACAATGTTAAAACGATCTCAAAGAACATTCTTTTGCATGTTTAAGCAAAATTTCACCCAGGCTCCTTAGCAATAATTTCAACTCCATTTTGTATTTCCTAGCTATATATAAGCCAGGGAGGAAAGAACCCCCCAAACCGAACAACAGAGACAAGATTAAAATACCTGTTATGACAGTGTTATCGGCATGTCATTGCTATGATTTCAACACTCACACACACAAACACCGAGTTCTATGTTCGTCATTTATCCATTTCTCCTCTAGAATACATCTTCCATTAAGTTGTAGCTTTCTGAATAGTCATTATGAAATAACTGCTTTGCCAGCCACCGGACCCCACCCACCTCCACAGAGAATTTTCCTAAGATGTAAAAGCAAATAAATTTAGCAATGTTTTTAAGGAGAACAAGCCTCCCTAATTTGAAAAAACACATAAGAAACTTTCAGAAATAGTGTTGTTTACAATGCTTGATTTCACTAGTACTGACTCCCTTAGATAGCTGTAGTAAAAAGTGTGAGAATAATTCTTTCCAAAACTTAAAAGCTACAGCAACTGGAATTCCTCCTCTATTTTAACTTCTTCATGAAAGTACTGCTTTGTTAGTAACTTCTCTCTAATCTCAAGTGAAATCCAGTTGCTCTTCATTGATGAAAGTCATGCTAACTTTTTTACTGCTTATCAGCATAAACAAGCTAAAAATCATTTGGAAAGCCTGGAACATTAATCATGGTTACAATCAAGTCTTTAAATTCAACTGAGATAGTTTTGAAAGAAGCTGAACAATCTTAACAGTGGACTGTACAGAAGTCAGCTCATTTTTTTCAAGTGCACTTACAACACACCACCTATAGTCATTTAATGTATCATCAGAAAAAAAAATTTAAAAAATCTCTATTTCAATGTGTCTGAAAAATTCAAGTCCTCTAATTTTAATTAATCTATTAAGGCAGACTCCGAAATGCTCAACTACAAATCCTCAGTACAGATATGTAGATAAGTTCAAAGACAGTCATACCATCCTTTTCTTAGCTAGGCATATTTAGACAGGAAGCAAGTGAATTTACTGAGAATTTCTCAAGCGCGAGGCTACCATAGCGTACCAATGTCCCCAAAGTCAGAAGTAATATAAATCCATCTCTGATGAGAGAACATATGGAAAGAAAGTACTTAAGATAGTAAACAGTAAGATGAAGTAACTAATACAGTGTAAGTTTTTTCCTACACCTTTCAGAATAACTCCAGTTTTGATTAGAGACTATCTATAAAACTTCAATTAAAGCTCTAACAGACATGGTGCTAACACTGGAACAGAACAATTACTTCTGATTGGAGTGGTTTTGCTTCAAATTCCACCTGTTCAATCCTATATCAAATGTAGTTTTCCACCAGCAGATCCTTACTTTATCCAGTTGTGGGACAAAGGATAAGAAATGCAACATCGCACGTCAAACCATCTATTCACATGTAGGACAGTAAGTAATGTCCAAGATGATGCAAAATAGTAACATTGTCTGGGTCCAAACAGCTCATAGATGGAAAAAACACTTCATTGAGCATATCAAATACATTCCAGTGATCTTTTCAAAGACTGCAAAGACTTTTAAAAAAATAAAAGTCTAAAACATCTACCCAAGTTTATGTACAAATATATCTGCAAATACACCAGATCCTGCCACTCTACTTCCCAGTTACGAACAATCCATAACAGTCTAGATTTTGGAGGTCCTCATACAAGTTTAGAATCAGAAAAAGATAAATTCCTTACAAATATTGAGCCCAGAGGTTAGATTAAAGGAAGAAAAAAAGTAGTTTTGAAATATGCCAGGATTTTCAGATTGTATCTCTACCTTTTTTAATATACATTTGGTTTTCTGTCATTCAGTCCATTTTTACTGAAATAATGACTGACCCACAGATAGATTCCAGGGTTCACATATTACCCTTCAGATTAGTTCTTACTCAAATTCTCCAGTCGAGGTTTTGTGCCACAGAGAAATCAGAGAATGTTGCTAGTTAAACTACGTGAATGTTGTCAGTAAAACTACAGCAGATAAAGTTAGTGGGCAGCAGTAAGATACCCGGTTTTCTCCTTTCCCTGATAAAGATCTCCCACGCAGACCATCAAGCTTAATAGAAACAGAACAGTCTTATGCCCTAGAGAAGTTTGCAGTCTAGATACATTCTTTAATCCTTTGCATACAGAATGTCAGAAATTTACAAACATTCATACCTGTTTTGTTGCAACATGTCTCTGGAACATGCTGACATTAAAGAAGCATCCAGATATATTTGCTGAAGTCAGTGAAAGTTTTTGTAATTTATAACTCTAACACACAGCTATTTATCTGGAACAAAGTATGACTGTTTGATGCATATAAAAACAATAATGTTATTAATTATTGAACCACCTGGTTATTAGTTAATACTCTGGATTAAAAATGCATTTTGTATAATAGAGAATTGTGCTCTTGAAGAAAAATAGCAATTCTGCATTAGGAACATTACAAAGCCCATTGGTCAACACAAGCTTTCAATTCCAACATTTGGATAACATTCCTTCAGAAATTTAAACTGTATTTTATTTAGACATTTGTTGCTCATGTTTAAGGCATATACATGAGTATTCAATTTCTACATAACAGCATTTACTCCAAAGGCTCCATCGAATTTTTGCATTGTGATTTGCGAAGTTCAAATGTCTGCTATGCTTCATAAATCATTAATACATTAACTGCACAATAAAGTTTTAAAAAGTGTATTCTAGAAGTCTCAGAGAGTCTCATTCCATTTCACTGCACTTTAACAAAGTAGTTTCTTCTGACTTCTAAACAAGATTCAGACTGGAACACAAGATTTCTCACCATTCATTTTTATTATCAGGGAAGAAAAGTTGTATAAACTAGATATATTTGGCAGACACATTAAGAGACTTCTGAACTGTTAAGTCTCCCTGCTCCTTTCCTAGTTTTTAAAATCCATAAAGCTTGAGCAAGATCTTCACTGAGTTTATTAGCAACAAGCATTTAGCTATGTCTGGGTACCTAGATGTCAAAGATTTAAGCCTCTGGAATGCTAGATGAATATTTGCAGCTGCACAAACTCCGAGCTGAAGAGAATCAATGAGAATTGGAGAAAAAACGGACAAATGTAGCATCCCAAGCCAAATATCATGCAAGAGAAACTATTCTAGGCCTGAATTCTATCACTCTTATAAGTCTTCCTCCCTCCACCCCTGCCAAAAGACAACGGACAACTGATGTTAGATATTAGTCTCTAGTTCCTGCACAGATGATCTTCAAAGCAATATTGAYAGAGAGCTCTTGCCTTTTTCTAAAGGGTAAAAGAATTTTTTGTTAGTAATACCTTAAGAAAAAACAGTCAAGAACTTCTAAAGTTGGTCTAGTCCTTGAGAAAAGTGGGGAATTRCAAGTGAACATAGGCATTCAAGCTGGATTACTTGGATATACCAAATAAAGTAGGGTGCAGGTGTTCAGTATTGAGGAGCCTGCCATTCTAAGTTTATGTATTTCCTGAAAGATCATGCATATGAAGATTTAGTTTAACTAAATGCAGTAGCTAAGAGAAGAAGGGTTGCTGCACCAATTATCCTAATATTAATTGTGATAGGATACCTATGACTAAACATCTGCTCTAAGTCCCAGCCTTGCACAATTCACACAGTGACATATCAAACTGAGAAAAATGAGAACAAGATTCTAACACTTGTCAAGCTCCTCAGCTTCAGCTTTCCTCAAAACGGGCCTCTAAAAGCTAAACATTCTGCTTAGATTTAATTTTGAAGAGAATTCAGAACAGTTGCACTGAGATTGAAAAAAAAACACTGTGATCACAAATTAGAGAACTTTTCATTGTAGATCACATTGTAGATTTTTTTTTTAAGACAGAGTACGCATTTCAACACGAGATTGTTTTTTTCCAAAACTGGACTTTAGCCAAAGACAGATTTCACCCCACCTTTGGCACTGTCAATGAAACAAACTTCAGAATTAGAACAGATAATCAGTGTTTCTTTTCCCACCCTCTTTTACAAGTASGGAGTGTACTGAGTTCATATTTCACTGAAGATTAACTACACAAATTAAGGTTCAGCTTTGAAAGATGCTATATAATTGGAGGAGTTTATTATATTATGCAGCAGTTGCAAGATTGTACATAACCTACCKATTTTCTTAGCAATTCCTGTCAAACTCAAAGACGATAATTTGCAAGCAATAAAATCTTTTGTAACATTAATCATTGATGCACAATAATTTACATTATTTGTTTTGAGCAAACACTGCAGAATGTTACTAAAAAAAATAGTACTTACTATTCCAGGACTAAAATCATCTCTGTTGCAGTTTCATAAACTTCATGCAAGTTAACGACCCAAAGGTTGCATTGTGCCAACTCAAGGACTGCAATCTCATGGATTATTTCCATCCGACAGTCTTGGCCCTTTCTTCTTTTTCTCATGAATTTTGCTGCAAACTCCCTTTCAGTCCCTTTCTGGATGCACTTCTTCACCACTGCAAATTTTCCTCTGAAATCAAAGAAGAATTTCAAGTTAAACGTAAGTTGGCCAGTTACAATTTAAGTACTGTGACTCTTATAATTCAGTATTTCAGGAAGCTTCAACAAAATCACTGTTAATGGACTCATTTAATATATGTCCTAAATTTAGACATTAGRAGTAGCACAACCTAGAATGCTCTTCAGTCATTTCCATAAAAAATAAAAATAAATAATAATAAAAAAAAGACTTATCCATCAATTCAGGAAACCTACAATTTCAGAAATATAGAACAAAAGCCGTGCTAGTTAGCAAAATTAAGATATCCCCAAACCCTTCATTAAAAACCCTTTTTTTGAAAACCAGATGTATGAATAAACAATTTGCCCTTTATGTGAGCACATTACAATAATCTAAGTATTTGATGCTTTACTGCTTTCTAAAGCATCCCATCCTATTCAGTGCAACAACAATTAGCACTCTTACTGAATCATTTCTCAGTATCCTGCTCCACTTACCATGCAATATCCTGATACTGCTCTGCAGAATGAAAAATAAACTTGCAGACTTTTCTGCAATTGCTGCTGATACTGAAGCACTTCCCAAACCAATCTCCAGGAAACTACCGATATCAAAGTGTTGCCACATACAAAAGGCAAATAGAAGCCCAAAACTTAAGGCCTCAAATAGCTACCAATTTCAGGTACCCTATTTAAAAAACTACAATCTGCATTTTCAAAGATGGCACATGGTATTTTTGTATGCTATGCTTTCAGTGATAATAGCTATAGTTTTGATGGCTTAATAGTTCTCAAAATCCCTTATTCTTGGTCTCCTTGTCTGAGCAAGGAACACAGAAGTAATTAAAAAAAGCAACTTGGCCAAAAAACGCTAACAAGATTTCTATGACAATATTAATATGAACACATACATAGGAGAACTAAGCAGAGCACTTAATGAGCATTGTTTTCTCCAGAACACAACTGAGTTACACYGGGCCAGCAACCTAGCTAGAATCACATTGTAGCACTCAGGTTAGAACTCCTCTCCTGTAACATTTTGCACTGAAATGTCTGTTAAAACTTCTTGAAATAAAATGCTCAGAGCCATCTGCCTGCTTCACTTCAGTTCATAAAGTCTTGAGTATTAGAATGAAAATGTCTACTATTCTATCATTTAATGCAGTTATGAATACTTATACTATTAAGTACAGCAATCATTTTTAAATTCTGCCCATACAAGTACAATGGTTATCAAAACTGTACTTGCGT
This sequence comes from Rhea americana, assembly GCF_003343005.1. NCBI lineage: Eukaryota > Metazoa > Chordata > Aves > Rheiformes > Rheidae > Rhea > Rhea americana. Next base: position 2,624,799 of record NW_028186779.1, read on the forward strand.
GTGTGTGTGTGTGTGTGTGTGTGTGTGTGTGTGTGTGTGTAAAAGACTCTTCTAAAGCTGCACGAATAGCTTGGAAGGTCTTTATTGCGGTTCTTTTTATTTAACTTATTGTAGGATAACCAAAACCAGAGTCTTCATCACGTTTGAAAGAAAACTACATGGATTTTGCCTCTCCTCCCTCCAAGCTGAAGTTTACAGAATTAATTCACTCAACTTGTCAAAATTCATTCGCTCTCACAGATCTTAACCTATTGGCAGGCTGCCTCCCATGAAAAGTTACAGAATGATTAAAGAAGTTGCAGTCAGTTGGCTTAAAACAGATATTTGTTTCAAAGTTATGCAGTCAAAATGTATTAAAAATCAAACAAACATCCACAAAGTGGGTATTTGGTAGATGATCTCACTAAAATAATCTGACTTGTAACTACTGATATAACCACAGTTACTCCTCAAGGAATAATATGTTGCATAAGCACACATTATGTTCAGCATTATAGATACTGGAATGGAGCAGAGCCAAGCCCAGACACCTGTGAGGGCAGACACAATAACAATATGCTTTAAATGCCTTTAATTTTTTTTAGAAAAATATCTTAATTAACAATACAGGCGTTATGGCAATATTACAGCTTTGCAAATGCAGGAAAATACTATTAGAGCTTTGCAGTACCAGGAAGGTTTGGTCAAAAGATGACTAAAAAAGCTTTAATCAATATGGAAGTTACCACAGAATACCATGAAAGGAAGAGCCACCCAAAGCCTCAAGTAAAGGCTAATAAATTACCAGGTACTTGCTACAGGTAAATCAAAAAACAAACTGGAAGAAAAAAAAATGCATTCAGGAGGGACAGCTCATCAGGAAACATACAAATAGCGTGAAAGCCATATGCTCCAGAGCCCAAAGAAGAAAAATGCTGTACGGTCAGTGTTTCTTTTAAGTAGAGTTCTGAGAAGCTTGCAACGTTTGTGTCCCAACTACAAGTATAAACACTTCCCCAGTATTGCCATCCTGTGATAAAGAGCAATCATGCCTATGTAGCCAGTGAAAAGGATCTTAAGGTACTCCAAATGGAGACATACATCTGTATGACACAAGTACAATACAAAYGTATGCATTTACCAAGGTGTTACAACCTCTACTGAAGCTTCATTTCTTTGGCAACAAAGGCAGATAACCTCCATGGAGAAAAAAAAGTCACATCTGTTCTGATGGAAGAAAAAAAAATCCAAGATCCTTTAACAGCAAGTTATGTTAATATCTAGTGATAATAAACTTTTATGCCAAAAATCTAGATCACTAGGTTCAGTCTTTTTTTTTTTTTAAAGTAGCAGTCTCTGAATGTATGATTTCTCTCTAAATTTCTCCTTACTCCAGAGTCAAAAGCTTTTAACTCTAGCACCAGTGAAGTGTCCAGAAAAAGTAGTTTAGAGAAGTTTAAAAATCTAAAATTAATACTGGTTTCAAGAAGCACACTTTCAAGTGTGTTTAAATCACAACATCTACCTGGAAGCAAGCAAGTAGTCTAATGGGTGGCATCACTGCTGATTCATCACGTGAGTCACTGGAAATAAAACAATATTCATGCTGCTGCAAGAAGCAGTAAGAAAGAGACACCCCTGTGTGTGGCCACGCATGTGCTGGATAGCTGAGCTGGACAGAAGCCCAATATGTAACATAATTAAAAGGGGAGGTTCAGCTGACTGACAAATATTAACTCTTAGTTGTTTAACACTAAGAATCCTGCCCAGATTCTTGATGGCTATATCTATAATTAGAGCCATTATAGCTACTGTCTGCAGGACTCACCTTTTCTGAATACATCCCCCCCATAAGAACAGAACTCAATAAACTTCATAAGCTTCATTAGTTATAAAGCTTATTATTATGCAGTTACCTAGGTTCCTGTCTGAGACAATTTCAGAGCTAGGATGCAGAAGTATCAGCCACTGGATAATCAAAGCAGGAAGTTAAGCCAAGGGATACACTTGTATTTTTTTTTTTTTTTTTAGTACACATAACATACATGTAAACAAGCTTTCTGATACAGTACAGGCTGCATATACTTCATTGCTACCTTTCTTAAATACTTTCATTAATCCTTATAAAAAAGAAATTTGCTATTAAAAGTAGTATTAGACCACAGAATTGCTAATTTAACTGTATTAAGAACTAYAGTGGGAATGTCACATTTAAGGAAGAACAATTTTATATACATTTCATGTTTATGAAACGTGAAAAAGTTAAAATCTGATTACCAGACACCCAAGCACCACATACAAAATGCTTTCAGACAGACACAAATAGGAAACCAGATGTGGTTCTCAGTCTTCAMGGGAGTCTTGTTCAAGAATTCAGATTTAAGATAAATCATATTGACAATCTAAAAAGATGACACTGAGTTCTTCATAATTCAATAGAATCAGCATCATTTCATCTGGCATACAACACAGTTTAAGTGAAAAAAAGAACTCAATCACAAATTAACTGGTATGACRTAARYGTTCTTGCTTATTTGACTMYAWWTRKAGTCAAATAAGCAAGAACATTTATGTCATACCAGTTAATTTTGGTTGCCATAGGCTGAGAAGAACAGAAAATTAAAAAAAATTGAAGGTTAAAGTGACCTATAAAGCATTTTGTAACAAGTACAGAAATAGTATTTCTGTACAGAATATTCCACCATTGTTTTACCCTAGCTGTGCTGCTGCAAAGAACAGTTTAGAATAAAAATGGGATAGCATATACATTCYTAGTGTTGCACAAAATCATACAAGTATCTAATAGCAAATAAGATGCAAGTTAGAAAACTACTTGAGGAATAAGCAAGTTCAGTAGAGTTGGCAGAAAAACCCGAGTTATCCGCACATGAAGCTGTCAGATCAGTAGCTGAAAAACTTCCTTAATATTCAGTTCAGTTCCTCAACTGATTTAAATACTTCTCATTCTTAGCTCTGAATGAAGAATGAGATTGTCTGTTTTAACAAAAAAAAAAAAAAGAAAAAAAAAGAAAAAAAGGACAACAATCAACAGGGTTGCACTTGTAGAGCCTGTATATTTCGCAATGAGTAGACTGCTGTTTTTAGAACTAATCATTTATTAGCATTATTACCTACTARAGAGAAGAAAACAGGTCTGCCATTTATTTTTTTCTGTACACAAATTATGAGCACCAATCTGAACACAGCTTGTTTAGATCAATTCTCAACATGGCAATACCCCATCAATGAGCTTGATGAAATAATTAACTGATAACTAGTGTTTTGTTCACAATTAGTTAGGAGGTTCTTTTATAGAGGAAAAAAAGAAAAGTAAACAAATACAATTAACACTAGATATTTTATATACGCTTTAGGTAATATAAATCAGTCATGAAAAATTTTCACTGGAGCCATGTTTCTGGAATATGGAGCTTAAGCATACCGAAGGTCCCACAAGCATACTCACGAGTGTCCTTCAACTCTATTAAAAATATTGTTTCTCATTCTACAGTAGATCTTTTGCTTGAATGCAGATGGTTAGGGGAACAGTCAACCAACCGATGCCTGCCTTGTCCTCTGCAAAGGATTACACTACTTCAATCTAATGCAGCTCAAGCTAGCGCTTCTGTAGAAAAACGCAGAAGCAAGAATGAGTTGACCAGCAATGGCACCCTAAAATGCCCATAAGACATAAGTTTGATTTTAAACAACATGCAACTTGAAATGGAGATTTGAGAGAGAACATTCTGATTTCTGGACAATAAAGTCAGTAAGACTGTGAAAACTAGTCCAAAATTTAATTTACTAAAATATTTAATTAAAAAAAAGCCATTTCCATGTTAGTTTAAGCAACTTAAAATATTTTTTCCAGAGTAGCCATCGTATCCACACTTTTAGTATTTTTCCTGAATTAATCTGTTTTTGCCTAGCAGTTGTTTTTAGACAGACTTAGAAATGTCTGTTCAGCTACAGACATAGCTGAAGCTATGAAGCATATAAACTTTACATTCTCAAAGCAATTTTTTTCCTGTGAGCAGAACGAATGAAGCCTGACTTCCTATGGCTTTGCGTTCAAGTCTCTCCACTGACATTATGACTAGCTTGCTCCCATGCTAACCTGCGACTCTTTCAGCAGTATCCCCCCCATGACTTTCRCCCCAACGTGCCTTCATTGGCCTAGTAGCTCCTATACCTTCCTTCCTCACATTTGTAGTGCTAAAATGCTCTCAATGTCTTCCCTCTTTCTCTCCCTCTTCCCACCTCCTCCACACATACATGAGAAGGGAACACAGGACAAGGGCCCCAACTGCCATGGCCAGTTCCAACACACGTGTTGACTGACTGAACTGGAGGCCAAAGAGCACATACCYGTTGAGCTCATGCAGCTGCCTTGCTCTCAGCAACAGTACTAAATCTGCTTTCTTTTGTCCTTCAGCTACCAATTTTAAACACAATTTATAGGAACAAAATTATTTTTGAAACCTCTATCCAAAGTTCGTCTACCAAACAAGAATTAAATAGAGCATGTTGCGTGCACAAGAGCTACTTTTTGTCCAAGACCTAAAAATGTGTCCTCTCTGGTTGACAATCTGTCCAAGTCCTTTGCAAAGATAACTCAACTTGTAAGTAAAAACTTGCACACTTTATGAACAAAAATGAAACAATTTCTGCTAAGTGTACTTTCTCAATAAAATATGATTCAACAAGACACTTAGAAGTGTTAGAGACTTTCCATTTCAACACCTTTGCTTTGTCACAATGAGTTAGCAAGAAATCATCTTTATGGAAGTGTGCTGAAAAATCCACTGTTCATTACAGAAGTGTAGTAAGAACCCCTAAACATTCCAAATGGTTGAGCTAAAAATAAGCATATAAGTATAGAAATTTATATATTTGAATSTAAGAGAAGATACTGAAAAATATTTAAGTGGAGAGAAAAAGAAAAGTCTGAACTAAAATATATGCAAGGATAACAAAACATAAGACAAACATTTAGAACACAAAACTCAYTTTAACGTAACTGTAGGTACAGAATAGCAACCACCATGGGAAGATCACCTTCATATACAGTTTTGGTCAAGAACAACTCCATACAGAAAGCCATATTAAGACTTCTTTGTTCAACCTACAGAATGATATTTACTGTAGTACGAATTGCTGTTTGCAGCATGGAAGCCATTATTTTAGTTGTAGTTTTGYGCACCTGAAGGAACCACTACCTTTGTCTAATATATTTTGATTAGGCCAATGAATATCACCCAGCTCATAATATAAGCTCTCATTTCATGGCAGAGCTACAAGGTATTTTCAGAAAAGTCATCTGAGCTCTGAATRCAGAAATAATAATACACCTCCCCCCACCACTGAGCAACAGCAGTACTAACACATCCTGTTACGTTGCTCCAGTGCTCACTTAATTGTTTGGAATTTATGCTGTTCTCTAGCCTGTACTTACATAGCTTTGRCTTGCAGGCCCTGGACATTGGGGTTACATCATACTAAAAAAAAGTTCTCTCACTGTATGGATTCTTTCTCCCACCTGCTTCTCAATGTGAATGCTCTAAGCTACTATGTTTAACCAGGTATTATTCTGTTAGTATATCAGAGTTACTAAAGTGAACATTAAGTTGACAWCTAGACATTCTCAAAATTCGTTACAGGTACTTATAGCAACTACACTTGCTCTGAAACTCTCCTTTCCTCTTTCTCTCCAAAAGTTTACTTCTGCTGCCACATAAACTCAGCTTTATGGCTACCTTAACTTGAAAAAGAATCGAAAAAGAATGTAGATTAGAGTGTATCTTGCAGTATATSTTGAGGTACATCATCTCATGTTTTTGATCTGAATGCTCTTTATCTAAACGACATGAGAACCTAGGAGTACTGTCATTACTATGAGAAGTGACAGGCTTTCAGACAAAAAAAAAAATATTGTTTAGTGGTGCTGAAATTCAATGTACATTGCTTCTGAGATGCAAAACCTTTTAGCAAGCAAGGTTTGAGGCAGAAAGCCTTATTATCTGTGAGGTGTCTTTTTGAAGTTGCACACTGATCAAACCTTAGACGCAAGGCACCACTGAAGTCGCTTTCAGAGTCTGAATTCTTTAACTAACTTTTTAACTCTTTGGAGAGCTCCACCGTTAAATTAAGCTTCATGTAGATATGACCATGAACTAGTCTCCTGTATACTTGTTTTTCCTCCTGCCAAGAGTTTACAAAGCTCACGAGAAAGCCTAGCAGGTCTCCATCTCCACTCCAAGCCTGGAGCCTCACGCTGCGCTCCACACTCGCTCRGGGGAAAGACTGCAGCCTCCTCCCGGCCAGCTTAACGAGGCTGACGAGGGCTAGTCCGGCAGAAGCGAGGGCGGTCAGCGGCGGCCAGCAGGAGTACAGCTGCGCTGACAGCTGACACCCAGCACCCTGTCTAGCTAAGCCAGCTTCTGCCCGGCCAGCGCGACGGGCATTTCCTCGGAGCCGACCTACAGCGGGGCGAGGCCAGAAGGGATGCCACTAACCACGGCTCCAGCACGGCAGGGACACTGTTCCCCTCCCCTCCCCTCCTCCCCCTACCGCCTGGTCCTGCTCCAGGCTACGGTGACTCAAGCCGGGCAGGGGAGGAAGGCGAAGCAGGTGAAAACGCTTGCCTGCCTCGCAGCTTACTGCGGCAGGCGGTGCACATCGGCTGCAGGGCGGCAGCGCGCGCGAGCRGAGAAAGGAAAAGAAACGCAGAGCAGAGAGGAGAGGAGGCACCAACTGGGACGCAACATCCCCCCCCCCCAGCCGAGGGGCAGGCTTCAGAGCTCTGCCCGACTCGAGCGGGCTCGGGCTCGGGCTCGGGGGACGGAGCCGCGGAATGGCCCTCAAGCCACCTTCCCCGCATGCGCTGCGGCGCCAAGGGCGGGCCGGGAGCCACCCCGCTCACCTGCCGAGCTCCCTGCCGGGGCTGAGGCTGTAGCGCTCCTGGAAGGGCTCGGTGCGGATGGGCGTGCGGATCTCGGTCAGCAGGCCGCCCCGCCGCCGCCCGCGGCCGGCAGCGGGCTGGGGCTGAGGCAGCGGCCGCTCATCGCGGCAGCGGCTCGGCGGCGGCTTCTCCTCGGGGCTCATGGCGCGGAGCTTCCCGCCTTGCGCGGCGGAACGGTCTCTCCTAGGTCCCCCTCCTGCTCCTGCTCCTGCTCCGCTCCGCCGCCAGCTCCCTCCTCCCTCCCGCCAACGGCCGCCGCTGCGCGAGGGAGGCGGCCGGCAGCACGCGCCGCTCCGGGCGGGCGGCGGGGCGGGGCCTCGCGCGGGCCCCGCCCTTTCGCGCCGCACCTTGGTGGAAGGGAGGGGGGAGAGGGCGGGGCGCGGCGCGGCGCGGGGCCCCGAGCGGCGGTTGGGCAGCGCCCCCTGCTGGCGCGGCGGCGGCCGTTGGGCGGCGGCGGCCGTTGGAAGAGGGTTGGCGGCGGCGGCGGGTGCGCGCCGGTGGGGCGCGGTGGCGGTTTTACGGGGTGGGGTGAGGTGTCCCGAGTAACGGCCGAGCGCTGGAGTTTTCGGTCCGCCACCGTTTCCTCGGCGGTTTTCGCCTCGTGTCGGCCTGGCCTCTCGCGCAGCTGTGCAGGGAGCGGTTGGGGGGAAGGAAGGAGCCACCGTTTCGGAGCCCRGAGGTTGGAAGGCGGCCCCCAGCTCCTGCACGGGAGCGAATTAAAGCTCTGACAAAAAGTCAGAAGATTTAAATGCTAATAAAGCTGAGATAGGCTCTTGACTTCAGGGTTTTGGGCTGGGGAAGCACCACTGTTTAGTTTTTTTCATACCCGCTTGACTGAGGAACTGAACTTTCATGAGCTCACGTGTTCCTTGAGGGAAAACTCAGGAAGAAGGCGAAGCCTGAGGTAAAACCACAAGAGCTGGTCATGAAGCACCTGCCCTTGTGGGGAAGATGTTTGAGCCTGTAGTGATGGCTGTGGAATGCAAGGCTGAGGAAAGGCGAGGACAAAAAGGACAGCTGCCTTAGCGCTGCTCACAGGCATCGGGGCAGCTCTGAAAGAGACGGAGGTATCTGGGCCCCTTGAGTGAAACCTTGCTTCCTAGGGACCTGTGCCTGTCGGAAGGTTCTGTGGTGGCCAYGGTACAAGCTCCAATTACAGCCTTTCTCGCAACTGGGGCATACCGAAAACTGCTCTCCTCCGTGCCTGCTTGAGCTCAGGACTAGGGCTTTCTCCTCTAGACAGCCGCTTGTTTTTATGAGGTGTGTAGGTGCAGCCTCCCAGTTACCATTTGCCCAGTTTGGCTGAACTTGTCTCATGGATTTAGGAGTTCTTTGAGAAACCCACATACTCACAGAGGCTAGGAAGGCCTCGTTTCTTTAGGAAACGAGACTTAACAGTGACTAGCATAAACAAGTTCAGTCCGAAGGCCTATTGTTTTAACATTTTGCAGTACTTGAGCAAGAGTGCATCTAATAAGCTGAAAAGCAATACAAAAATACTTGCAAATTTCCTTTATAAGAATAATATACTTTAACTAAACTTACCACAAGACACAGCAGTAAACAAATCTAATACAGTTTTTAAAGGGATTATATATCAATGACTATTAACATATATTAACATTACCAAGATTAAAAATTTAGAATGTAAAACTTAACATCATAAATCAATTGCAAAGCTTTGTCCTGCTTATATATAGCTATGTACATAGTCCATAGTTAAGAAGTTAATTTTGTATTCATGTGAAGCTTCTAGTTTTGGTCACAGTATATTATATATAATAAAATAATGGACAAAATCACAGACTAAAAAGAGGATAGCTTCGGTATAGTGTGAGAATTTTTGCATCTCTAAGCACATTCAGATCTGGCAGGGCAGACCTATTGTACTCTATAGTTTTATTGTTGATGGAGTTTGTTTCTGCGGTTGTTCAGTTGATGAGTATTAACTGGAAGAGGCTTCAGAAATGGCCGTATTCGTCTCATTTCAYAAGTCTTTCACTGTATGGCTTACTTACTTAAATGAACATTTTTAGGAGAACTGTTCTGTGGGGCACTTGTATAAAGACAGTGCTGCAAAATTTGTCTCCAGTGACGGCACAGAATCACTGCCACTGCCTGCCAATATGCAGAGCATGAAGGAGAAAATAATAAGGAAATAAGCCAACATACGGGAAGGGATTCAGGCCAAACCGCAGTCATTGATCAATGATGATTCAAATGTAAGTGAGTACAACTGCTGACAAGGCATTTTTCTCAAATTCCACCATTTACTTAATGCCAAATCAGATTTCCTGAATTAAATAATTTAGGAATAAATTCCAGAACCAATATGTAGGATAATGGAAATTATGACAATGACAGTATCAATGTGTTTTTCTCTCAGAATGTTGTTCAAATTGTAGCAAGGTCATCTTATTACTGCTGAACAATAAAACTTGGATTAAATAGTATTTTAAAAATGGTTACATCTGGAAGTGCATATCAGATGCATTTACTAGTATCTGGAAAAAGAGATTGTTTCTTTAAAAATAGTTCTGTATCTTAAAAGCATGTTAATCCTGAATGAATACTTCACATACTTTGTTCTTGTCATATTTTCTACTTCTTTACTTATTTTCACATTTATGTTTTCCAAGGAATAAAAAGAAAATGCAAATGAAATTTATGGAAGTGACTGCAATTACTGATTCTGGAACATGGAACAGAACTTCCTTGAAATACTTCGGGATCGCTAAGATCCCCTGGCCAGATTTTAAATGAAATCATGGGTTTTAGATTCTTAAAAGCCTTAAAAACCCTAGCCCCTTGGTTCTGTATAAAATGAAACATGGGCTCACATTTTTTCTTCATACAGTCATTTTATTTAGATAAATTTAAAATATATCTGCATCTAAATCATGGAAAATTCTGAGTATATTGTTTCTTCCTATCTGGGTAAACATTAAGTAAACCTCATATTTTACTGAGCTTTTTACTCCCTACAGTTGTAAATTTGTTTTTTCCTTCTAGAGGTAGAATATACCAGACATCAGAAGGTCAGCATTTTTCTATAACAGAAAAACGGACTTGTTGCATCACTAAACAGAATTCTCCACAGAATAGAAAGACAATGAAAAATTCTGCTTCACTCTCTTGAAAACTGACTGAATTAAATTTTTATCCTACTTTACTACATACTAACTGTAGAGTAAACTCTAATTGGCTCAGCCATACCAAAATACTATGGAGCTGATTTCATGCTGTATTCATTTAAATTTTCCCTGTGGAAAGAATAAACCTTATGACTGACTGTAATTTTACCTATGTATTAAAACAGTGCTTATCTAAGTCTTACATAGTGCAGCATAACCTTATATGGGCTATCCGCATAAGGAAAAACTGGTATATATGAAGAATGCTTGATTTATTTAGAGATAAGCAAATAGACATGTCTAAGGCTATTTACTATCATTTATTATGAGAAAATATATGTGCTTTTTTGCTGTTTGTATCCTTGGCTTCAGTCACTGAAATATTAGCTACTGTATGCTCAGTTGTACTCAGATGGCATAACAAACATTGATCTTTGCTTGTATGGGTAATATTAACTGTTTTATATATTTCAGTCTTTCTTTTCTGCCAGTAGTGTCCAAGGAATTCATATTTATGAGCTGTGTTTGGCCTGCAAGCTATAAAGCAGGAGGTGAAGTGGAAGACAACACCACTGGTACTCTGTTAAAAGGATGTCCTTTCTGATCTATGTTGGCGTGCACTGAAGTGAAAGAGTAGTGTCAGTTCTGCCCGGAAGAGCTGGATCAAACGTGTTTGGGGACATAAGATTTGCTTGATTCTATCAGTCTCACTCTAGCTCAAAGGTCTTACAGGACCTTCCTCTTCTCAACATAAATACATTCAGGCAACTTGTACGTGAAGTAACAATTCCCTTTATGATCAGCATGTTGGTCAGTTTATAACAGAAGCATGAAATCTAAACATCCTTAGCTCAGGACACATAACTTAAGATTGTATTACAGGTGTTAAAATCCAGCCTTTAAATTTCTCTCATGATAGAAAACAGTGATCATCTTTGGCTGGAATTTCTGCAGGCTGCTTGAGTTCTGTATGAATTTATTTCTTTTGCATTGATGAGCTGCTTATTTCTTCATGTGATTGTTATATATTTGAGGCAGTAGGAAAAGAAGTGGTACACATTCCTCACCTGAATTGCTTCATTCATGTATTCCTGAAATCTGTCTTGTCATCATGTAAAGCAACTTACAAAAGAGCTTTGAGTACCCAACACCACCRAGAAACAGTCTCATGTTACACTTTTTGTACAACGTAAGTATTTGAGAACTGAGGTTTCTCATGAGCTGCAACAAAAAAGTGTTATTAATCTTCATTTTTCCAATTTCAACAGTAAAAGCATAGATCCACTAAGTGGCAGCACTAGGCGTCAGTTTTGCCAGCTTCCTTGAATTATTGTTTTATATATGAGAAAGATTAAATATAAACTGCTATCCACCTGCCAATACTATAGATCTATTTTTCTCTTACAACGCTTGATTTAATCATTTTCAGGACAGATGAATGTACTTATTGTAGGGGAATCTAAGAGTGTTCTTTCCAAGACACTTTCCCATGTGAGCAGAGATCCACATTTTGCAGAAATTTCCACTTCAATGTTTTGCATACATTATATAATAACATTAATTTACCAGTAGAGAAACACATAGTATAGATCCCCACTCATTATATCAGGTGTTCCTCAGATCAGTATCACAGCTTCTTCAGCGCACATGTTGTCCCACAGACTGGTTCATCTTTCACAAATAAGGTAGATTTTATATTTTACAAAATCCAGGATGGAATGCTACTTTTTTATGTCTATGTGCAGAGCATAAAAATAATCTGTCTCAGTTTGTACAGTAGGAGAACTTAAATATGCATCAGAAACACAATTAATATGTTCGTAAGCTGTGTTGTGTGCTTTACATACCATAGCAGCAGGGGTTAAATTCTGAAAGCCCAGTTATATTAATTAATGCATGAATCACTAGAGCTGTCAACTTATATACTGAAAGTGGGAAGGTTTATGTTCAATTGACAAAGATGACAAAGCTGTCAGTAAAATAGCCTCACACATTTTAAGTATCACCTTATAGTAATCTGTGTTAATTTCAATCATTCAGAAGAATTCAGATCTGTGCTTCTGAAGCAGACTTGCTTCAGAAATGCAAATACTAAGAAATATTTAAGAGGTATAGAAGTCAGATCACAGCTTGTACCAAAATTCCCAAGCAGATTCCAGTGCTGCCCCAGCTGCATTCCTGAAAAGTTGTTATCTAAATACAATGACTCCATGAAGCGGGCTGCTTAGGTACTTACACTGCTTTCTCTACAGACTGAAGCCTATAGTGCTGGAAACAGAAAAATCTGAGCACATGTAGCCTATTTTTGTGTGCTGCTGTGATTCTGGAAAAGCAGCATTATTAAATCATTCACAACAATAATTCTTCAGCTGCTGTCTGTAGTCCAGTCTTGAAATGGATTGAATGGATCATGCTGCAGAGTATTTGTGGCATTTTTTCACAACTGATTCATTTCATAACTGGGAAAGAAAATAACCTAAAGTAGTCTTTTATTTTCAGGTCAGAAATTTTCAGCTGTAAAGGTATGTCCATAAAGTGTATTACTCTTCGTAAAAGGAAAGGCAAGTGACCTTACTACTACTGTTGCTACTGACACTGAAAGCTTTCTCATAAAGTTCCAGTATTTTTATACCATAGAAGTTTATCCTTTGAAATCCTGCCTGTCAGCAGTTCAGGAAAGAAATCCTCAGTTGTGTTCTTTGTTTATTCGTCGGTGACTTCTGTTCTACTYACCCTAGAAGAGTAGGGATGATCTTCACTGGCACTAGAGTTAGAGCAATGTGAATGTGCCTTATACCAAAGCTTTATTTTAAAAAGGAGCCAGAGCTTGTGTTTCAGACAGAATAACGTGTCGGTTTTTTTTGCTTCACAACTTTATTCCAGGAGGGCAGGGACTTAAAAAAAATAAAACAAACAAACACAAGGCAGGTACTAAACAAACAAAACCATATACTCCGTGAAGGATATTTTCAGGAAAACTGGTAAAAATTCCTTTTGAAGGTTACCAGAATTAAATTAAAAATCAATAAAAGTGTAGCTTTGCAGCTCAAGGAGGATTTATGCTTAGAGGAGATATAACGGATCCTTTCTGTATTTGTTCTTCATTATGATTGAGAAGTAACAGCTATTGTCCGATGTGCCCTCTTATACAAAAATGAGCATCAGGCCACGGGCTGATTGTCCATTTTAGCAAATAACTTTGCTGCCACGTTATTTCTGATACTTACGTGAAGTGACTATATTTTTAATATCCTATAGGTTTATGGAGTTTTGTTAGCATGCCAAGAAAGACATCTGATGTAGGTATTGAGGTTTCAGACAGACTATATTTTAATAGAAATTCAGTAATGTATACCATAGAATGGATTCTGGTAATGGATTCTGCATAGTTCCAGCCACATAAATAGATCAGCATTACAGAAATGTATTCCTCTGTTGTATCCTCATGTTCAGTAGTTCATCTCGCTGGTTTTTAGTAAAATTGCTTCTTCCTTCCTTTACTGGTGAAGAGTTCAGAGAAATGTAGCCTAGTATCACAAACACCATTCCCCTCCCTCCCTCCACCTCTGCACGCACACACACACAACAGACACGCACACACGTGAGTGCACATGCGCACACACATCCTGAACAGAGACTGGGCTGTGAGCCTGGCTTGTGCTGCCACCGGCACCGGTGTCCCTGCCACGGGAAAGCTAGCGCTGGCCTTGAGCTTGAGCACGTGCTGAGCGCTACACGTGAGAGGAAATGCAGTGCTSACTCTAGAAGGCCTCTTACAATTGTCACAGTCACATCGTTGCACATTTGGTACCAAATWGCTTGCCTCATGTAAGATATACTTACCATTTTCCTTGTAGCCCTTCTGTTGTTTTTTATTTTTCCATGCAAAAACTGTTCCTCGTATTTGATTTAAGCTTCCCCATAGTTCAGTTTATACTGATAATGATCCATCGTGAGATGCCATTTATGTAAGAAAAAGGTGTGATCACCAAGGTGTCTGCTGAGTGTATCTGAGGCATGTTAATCTACCCTGGAATGTGCTAATGAAGCATGCCTGAGATACTACAATTATGAGCAGTAGAGAAATGGGTGTGACGTACTAAGAATGCCACAGCATCTGCTATGTATTTGCTGTCAAAACTTAGTGCAGACCCAGCATATGCTATTAAAAGTTGTCCTTGCACTTGCATTTCTTACCTGCAGTGAAGTAATGAAGCTTGGAAGTGAGGTACACACAAGTAGTATTTATCTCTTTTGTCCCTCTATCTGTCTGGAAATATTCTATAACAAGGAACAAGCTTGCATGCTTTCAAGCAGGTCTGAACTTAGGATAGTCGAGGAGAGCACAGGGGCTTYGGTTATGCACATTATGTGGAGAACCTCAGGTTTTAGACACATAACCCTGAGAGCCTGAATRAAAGCAGTGGAATCGCCTAAATGCAATGGTGAGAAAGGATAGGATCCTGCCCTGACAGAGGAAGCACAATTCCTTAAGTCAATGGACTTCCACTAGTGCCAGTATCCCCCAACTCTAGTAAAATAYGTCCTCCACAAAAGAAATTATTTGTCACAGACAGTACACACAATGCCATAACAAAGTGAGTTTATTGACATTCCTCTATAGTGATATGATTGAATAGAAAGCACAGCCTGAGTATCATGTGACATTGTTCTGTCAATATAAGCAAAATCAGTCCAGTAATGAGGACCTTTCCTGCCACTGACTTTATGTAGTCTTTAACAAAATCTGTAACAGACATTTCTGTTAGATAAATCGGAAGCTGCAGGGAATTTGGCTAATGGTACAATATTTACTATACCTAGTATCTACTATCTACAGGCATCTGTTTTTCTGCTAGAACAAAGGAACTACATGACTCACTAGAGAGAAAGTAACAATCCAATCTTTTGGACCTTGTGATAACTGGAAAACCCAGACTTAGTATATTGCAGTCATTTTTTTTAATAACGAACACTGAGGTACAGCAAGAATAAGAATAAAAAAGCACCGCATTTGTTATAGAAAGATCTGTTGGTCTGCATTTGACTGAAAGTGTTCAATCTTTACTGGGAAGYCCTATTAATGTTACCATGGAGACAGGGCAAATAATTATTATTTCAATAGAAATTAAATCTGCAGTCAGATTCATCTTTTTGTAATTTCATAGACTGTCACAGGATTAATAGCAAAGGATGAGTTTAGCTCATCCCGTGTGCTATATTTTAGCTTACATCATCATTGATTTCCGTGTCCAAATTCAGTGTCCCACTGTTTTCAACTAGAARTATGTCAACTATTTGTTACAGTGAAACTAGAACAAACCAGCAAAACACAAAAACAACCCCCCTCCCCAATTCCCTCCCCCAGCTGTCTCTCAGGCTAGACTAAGAATGCAAACCTTAGCTACAATTCGTTGGAAAGTTCATGGGCACTTGAGCAAAATGGGTGAAAAAAGTCTTCTGTGTCAGATCTGTACAAAACTCATGATTTCTCCAGACCACTTTGTGGTTTAGTTTGGACTGGTTACATATGGGTTGTGATAGCCTTGGATCTCCCTAAAACATAGAAGTCAAATTCAGGATACGCACAACTACATGATTGAAACTGAATGCTCATGCAACATACTCCAAACTGAACTGACAACATTTGTAAAGTTTAGACCCAATGCAATCAATGATAAGRTACAGTTATATTTGTAGTGGATTAAATCCTGCATAGCTTATTTACTTGAGCAGTCAGTAAGAATATTTCAGGGTGGAAGACCTACTGATGATTTAGAGTATCTATTTTCATTCATATATCTTCAGCTTAATGCTAGTATAGCATCAGGATTTCATGAACAGAATTTTTCCTTCCCTCCACCATTAATATCATCACAACAATCACTTTCAGAAAGATAACACCCCTTTACAACCAAACCTGCATTGCTTCTGTTGACAACTGCAATTCACAAAATCCTTTAGATTTCCTGTTCTATTTCTTTCACTTGCATTTTGAATTTACTGATATGGATGTCTTGTCTTAGAATAATTAGCCAAAACATATTTCAAGGGAATGGAGGTGAAGCAACAGAACAGATCGTGGGTTTTTTTGACTTTCATTGCTGATGTATTTTACCAGAAATCTACTCTATAGAAAATCTTACAGTCTTTCCCGTGGGAAAATAATGAAACCAGAAATTCTGTAATGACCAATCAGTGCTTCACCAGTGAAAATGCAGACCCGGGGAGAGCGCAAAGGATCCTGCACGGGAGCAACAGCATTTGAACTGAAAGGTGAACAAGGAAGGGTATTTGCCTCCTATATGCAGTAATAACAATAACGAAGGCAATTGCTTGCATAATGGGCAGGTTAAATAACAAGGCAAGGGAGATGGGTGCCTCCCCCGCTCCTGTTAGCACCATTCGYTGCCTCACTTGCTCTCGCTAACATTACCGTACCACTTAGATGCACAGCTTCCCCTTCGCGCCAGATGGGGACTGCATTCAGCCCTTGGCATGATACAATGAATGGAGAATTGCACTGTGAGAGGTTGATCCCGGTATCCTGGAGATGTCCATGTTTGAAAACCTATTGAGGTAGGGCATTTGGGAGGAGAAGTGGAACAGTAGAAAGCAAGAAAAGCGAACAGTAGTATGGCATTTTCTTTCTCTTTGTTTTATGAAGAAGAGAGTCAACTGTCTGTCCCCATTCTTAGCTTTAGATTAAAAAAAAAAAAAAAAAAAAAAAAAAAAAAGCAAACAACCCTGCAAGGAAAAACCTGCAAAGTAACAATGCTCTTGTTACTTTGATATCATCACAGTCACTTAAGAAAACAGCCTTTTAAAAATATTCTAGACTCTGCACTTGAAAGACAGCTTTTGCCAAAGATTCTGATGGAAAGTAGCTGGCTAATGTTGTTTGTTTCCTAAATGAGGAACACACAAGCTGCCTGAGATGGCATCTGCTGAACATGGAGATGTATGCCACCTAATCTAGCTCGTACTGTATAGTGAGTGCCAGAACATGATGTGAAGAAGAATTTCAGGAGAAAGCTTTTTTTGTTTCAATCAGTGGGGTTTSATGCTGTCTCTGAAATACAAATATCTTTTATTAGGCTACAAAAAATAGTTTCACTTTTTCTTAATAAAATATAGTTTTTAAATACTTAAAAAATTCTAACTATACAATATTGTAAAGATTGGAACTTTTTGTTTTTCTTTTTTACTATGTTAATGAGACAGCTCTTGATGCACTATTTTCTTTGACCCAACTGGGAACAACCAGTTGGATACTTCTCCTACTTTTCTTTTATTGTTGGAAGACATCCAACTTTTGACATAGTGCAGGTAACTTTGTAACACTACCAGAAAAAAAAAGAGGAGCGGTACATGAATCACTGGATTTTGGGGCCCAGTGGTGAAGGAGGCAGAAATTACATAGGTTGACGACTGAGTTGTTCGGTCTCTCTTGGTGTGACTCGCTCTGATGTAATTCATGTGCATGTAACAGATGCTCTCAGAAAAAAGACAAAAAGACAAAAAGAGTTCCATCACTACTGTGCAGGGGGGCTGGGCATGTGCAATAGATGACTCAGAACTACTTTGTAGAAGTAATAAGCATCATTTACAGTGACTAGTCCAACGGAACTAGCCTGTAGCTGAGGCCTCTGTAGGCAACTCTAATATGAGCCCTCAATATGAAAAATAACACGTACTATAAAATAGATCCTCAGTAAAAGTCATACAATAAATTAGTATAAAAGTGGCTGAAATGTTACAGAGACGGAATGAATGGGGCAATTTAAATATCCCAAATATTTTATATATCATTAACAAAAAGCTACTATTTCTGCCTAGAAACATGTCTTTGGGTCAATCACCGTTCAAACATCTATTGACCTAAGAATCAGAGGAGAATGACTTAAAACTCAAAGAATGCAGTCAATCGAGTGTGATGAGTTTCTATACACCGTACAAATACACGTGAAAGCTGGGCCTGGATATTTTCTCCAGAGAGAGAATTTATGGCAATAAGATGTGTCTGACATTGAACTGTTCTCCTGGTTTGACTGTTTTCTGAAGCACAGCTAGCACATGACTAACAGTAACAAGCCCCTAAGGAGGGGCATTTCATGTGAACTGCTAGACGCTGTGTTACTTTCTCACTTACCTTCAGTGCTACTTCACAAGCCTCTTGCTTTGTATTTTATACATCCTTTAACACCCTTATTGTCAGAAGTAAAAAGATACTTCATACTTCCTTTTCCCAGTTAAGACAAACACTTTCAATCTGAGATGGGTATTAGAAAACAAGGGCAGCAAAGTTTAAAAGTAGAACACAATCAGAGCTGTGAGGTTGAGCCTCAGCAAAATCCATCCAAAGACAAGTTTACTGCTGTTTTCATTTCATTCTCTGGCTTCCGAGCCGGAATGCAAAGTACACCAAATTGAAGAGGGTTATATCTGAAGTAACAAGAGCTAGATCTTTAATTTAGTTGTACCTAATATGACTGGAGGGATTTGGGGGCTTACTCCAAGAGGAATTACAACAAATTCTTAACCAAAAGAGAGTTATAATCCCCTTCATCCTTGACAAGCACCCTCATTCACTGCAGCTTCTCATATAATAGCCCCTAGAGTAGAACCTTCTGTATACAACTGTTCTTGAGGTTTTGGAGATTTGCACTGAAAAAGAAAGGAAAATAACATAACTAAGAGGGAGGAAGGGAAGGAAAAAAAAAAAAAAAACAGTAACCATAGATTAGCCCAGCCTGACAGAAAGTAAATGGCTCTGGATACAGGGTATGGTATTGTCTAGACTTTTCATTTGGAAAGGAGCATTTTAAACATCAGAAAACAAAGATCTGGTAAATAGAACTCCAGGGTTTTCRTAAGAGTAGAACATTCTTCTTATTTCCCCCTTTCCTTATCACATACAATACTAAGGTAAGGGAGCCTTGTCCTTTATGCTACATAATAACACATCCTTCTTGAGTGTGCACAACCTTGTGCTTCTTGTGTGGTAAACATTGCAATAGAGATGCCCCTCCCAGTATCTCTGAAGTGCAAGTTCTCTCCAGTACTTGCAAGAAACAATCATAACAACTGCTGTTATGCTTTGCATTGCGTTACAGGTTGTTGTTTAGTTTTTGAAGGTCTTATCTGCACCGTGTATCTGGGCCAGTTCCAGCTGATGCAACTGATGTGGATCATGAGTTTGTATATAAAAATTTCAGTTTTGCTCATAGTTGTCTCTCAGATGGACAATATATACAGGGGAAAAAAGGATGGATTAAAGATATATTTGACCAGCTCCTAGTACTGGATTCAACTGTTAAGAAGTAAGATGGAATCGTGGATTGATTTAGAAGATGTGGGCATATAAAAGCTTGGAATGCTTGATGAGGGTTTTTTATTTTTTAATCAACGTAGATGGAAGTAAACATTTATTAACATTTGGTCAAGTGTAGCATAACTTGCATCTGTATTTTCATTGTTATTAATGGAGGTATGTAGAGAGATACAGAAACCTCGAGACAGTTGTTTTTCTATTGCATACAGACTAGCAGTCCATTGGAAAGAGGATGAAAGCATGAAGGTTAGATCTTAGAGGGCGGCAGTTCTTCATGCACAGCTTTTGTCAATCTTGATTTTTTTTTTTTGTTTTCAAAAATAAAAACATGAGAAACCAAGATCAAATAATGATGGAAAGGAAAGGTGACATCATCAGCCAGAAAAACACCAGAAGTGCCTGAACTCCCTCATTCAAGTCCAAAGGTACTAGTTTCTTCAACAGCTGTCAACAGCTTTTCATACAGCATAGAATATGAGGGATAAGGTGGAAGATCCAAACGGTTGAAACATGTGTGTGCCCTGCAAAAGGAAAATATGCTGCATGTTAAATTTAATTTGAATAAACACTCTAATGAGAAAAAAATTCCTGCTGAGACTCAAGACACTCAAGCTCACTTAAGACATCAAAAGAAATTCTAACTATTAAAGTAAAATTCTTAAATTGCCAAAAGTCAGAAAGTACTGAAATATACATGTGCATGCACCTGCATATTTCAAATAGAAGAGACAAGCTATCCCTTCATTAGATGTTGCAGGCATCTGCTGGGATCTTCATGGAGAAGTATGCTGGAGGTCACTGAAGAGCTGTGACACGAGATCAGATAAAGAGAAAAATGCCACTACTCTAATTTTGGTTGCTTTGAGTTCTTCCATAAAATGCAGCTCAGCTGTATATCCAACATGAGTAGCTAATTAAGTTTTGCACCAGTGGACAGGCATAATGTGATGAACTAYAGTGACACAATGAGCTCAACGAGTGCTTACAATGAGACTAGAAAAAGACCATTCAAGGATCTTGAATCCTGGTGATTGAAGAAGGAAGGTTGCTAAAAATGTTCCTGTAAGTCATCTGCAAGCCATCTGCTGCAAGTTTGGCCTTTAAATGTTACTACTTATTTGTGGTAACCAAGGCAGAAGCAATATATTTTCTTCACAGAGTAAGCTGCCAACTTGATGACCCTCTCGTCCCCCAGTTCTGTCATTACATTTACCCCCAGTTGGCAGCATCTTCACAAGAACCCATGGAATGGGAATCAGTCTTGCTTCTACCTTGTTGCAGCTTTACTGGTGGCAGCGGTTAGACCCAGATGCGGATCTCACTTCACTATGTGAGGTGCTATGCAAACATGGAACCGAGTCCCTACCCCAAACAGTTCATCCATTTAAACTGACTGAAAAACATGCAGCTCATTCAATGGAGGGGACACTCTTTCATTATTTTTTCAGTCAGCTTGGAGGTTTGCATGATGCAAGGAGTATTTGTTTCCTTTTGCTCCCTCTGATAAATGTGAATTAACAAAATGCTACAGAAGCAACTACAGCCTCAGTGGCTAATAATGTCTAATCATCTGGTCCTTGGTATTGTTAAAAGCAAGGAAGTTRTTTTCCTTCCAGCTCTTCTATCTCCTACTTTAATACAACACTATTTCTTCAGTACTGAAGCTGAAGAGCCATCTTAGAATGGACACTATTTGAAAGCCTGTTAGTCATCTCTTAGGCCACTCATGAAGTCAGAAGAAATGATACTGGTAGACTGCCTGCCCTGTGACTTGCAGATTTGAAGGAAGAGATTTATCAAGCACCTGTAGCGAATCATTAAAAGCAGTGAGACAATTGATATAGCCAGAGGCAGATAATCTTCACTGTATCATGCTATTTCAATTAGGAGAGCTTTTACCATCTTTTTTTCCCCCCTCTTGAATGAAAATTTGTTAGTGTTAACTGGCCACTCTGTGGAAGAGTGTACAATAAACAGAATTTGCTGAAATAGCTGGGGACACTTGAGTTAGAGGAAAATGTGCATAAATAAAGCAATTATTTAATACATCTCTTGAAATTAAACAAGGTAGATCATGTGTGTTATCCATAAGTAGCTCTGCACTGTTTATTGTGTATCTCAGTAATCTTTGGCAATGATGTTAATTGTTTCTCCCKTCCCCGGCCAACACTTATCAACTACTGGGAGTTAATTAACAGAAGGTTCTCTTAGTCCGTTCCGGACACATTTACGCAAGCCGAGAGAGCGCCATTCGGAGACACCCTGCTTAGCTGTACAGCTCCAGAACTGGGAGTGGCATAGTCACGACAGCTTTGGTGTGGATTGCGCTGATGTAACTACACTGAGTCTGAACTGGTATCTCTGCACGGTATTCAGCTGTGGGCACATTTAACTGTGTGAGGATATGGCATGTCAGACATCTCCGTCTTGCATCGCATTGTGTAGTGCCGACATATCCACAGCCAGTGGTTCTGCAGTTTATTTTCTTGCAGACATTTGCCTAGTAGGAGACTGATCATCATCCCTCTCATTTCATGCTGGCTAAGAAACAACCTTGCAATGTTGTTAACTTTTAGTCATTCTTGGCCTAGGTCAAACTCAGACTAAAGATCAATCTGTTGTCCTATTACAAGATTCACAAAAGTGGGTGCTTCTACAGAAGGTCTCATGGAGTTTATTGTGGAAAGAAACCATTACAAAGAAAGAAAAAGTTAACGTGTTTAGAAGCATGTAAGGATCTTGCCAAGCAATACTCTTGTGTTCTCTAGTCTAGCAACTTTACACAAAAAAATCCTTTCACTCCAAAAAGTCCCATCAAATCAAAAAGGAAAACTAATTTTCAGGAGCACTATGCAGGTCAACAACTCTACCTGCTCAAGATGCAAACCACAATATATTGCTGGCTAAAGAGCAAAACCTGAGGTCAAATTCTGTTCTGGGAAACAAAYGTAGATCTGCTGCAATTCTAGTGAAGCCAATTAAACCCACTCAATCTTACGGCTAGGTAATTATGTGCAAAACTGTCTGATACGCGTTCTGTGATGAGCCCAAGTGGTTCTTTCCTGCAAAAGCCACAGTTCGTGTCTTCTTGTGTAACTCAGCAATATATTCTGCCTTATCTGAGAGAGAAGGATGATTGCCACCCCCCCCTTGTCATTCAGTGTTCCCTCTCTCCATGTAGCTGTGCACAGCCTTTGTCTCTTGCAATTAGAAGCTGAAACCTTTCTTTTCTGAGCTGGACCAAAGACATTTAGCTGAACCTCTAGTCTGTTTATATCATATGCTGCATGATGCTGAAGTAAACAGGGCAATAAGGGACAAGAATATTTTCCATAACATTTACCATTGCCTAATTCTGTGTCTTGTCCTACAGCGGGATAAGTTCCTTCAGAACGATGTTGACCTCCTACTACTGATCCCACTAAGAATGACTGCAGTAAACATATTCCAGGAGACATAGGCTATTCTGTAGTATGGGCTTGCAGTATATATTGGGGTGAAAACATTGCATCAGCAGTAGAAGAAACAGTCATTGCAATGAGAAAAGTCTTTCTTCCTTTAATTAAGCCTCCAGCCATGCGAGCCTGCTGCCATTTGRGAGGGTGTTCAGGAAGTAAGAGGTCTGGAATAAGAATCAGATTGGTAATGGCTTTCATGGAAAGCATTCTGGCTTCTCCAGAAGAAAACGCAAGATAAAGTCATGTAAACCAGTTCTGACCCCCATATGCCCTCATCCTCCAGTAAGTAAAGCAGTAAATGGATCACTTAAAATTTCATCCTTCCTGGCAGCTTGCTTTTATTGCTCACAGCAGTTTTAGTAGGTCTGAATTTTTAATCTTGCTGACAGTTCACAGTGCTATTTCTTTCCTTTTACGAATTCTCTCTAAAAATTACGTGTTAAGCTTTTAAGCTTTTTGCATTCTTCTTTCCTTGTCACTTCTGTTAATCCCCATAATGATGAGAGTCCAAAGGCAGTAAATGCACACTGAGCCCCCTCCTGTCTAATTTATAGCTTGAACCTGCCAACTAAAGTAAGACTTGCATTTTGACATAACCATGCCAGTCAGACAGAAACTGTGCATTTCTCCTTTTCACCTTRCTGTCTTCAAACAAACTCACAATCCCCTTTGGATCAACCTCAAGGCTCACAGGTATCTACTTTTGTACCTTTGGTTTGTAAGAAGCAACACTGGCATGCTGTGTGGGAACCACCGCTTAATAGATGAATGTGGACTTGTAGATGATAGTTCTGTTATATATGAGAAAAAAGAGAAAAGAGAAGGAAGGGAGATGAGGAAAGATAAAAGACAGCAAAGTGTGCACACACACTCCACTGGGAAAGGAGGAAATGATGAGAACAAAGTTCTTTGTAGTCACACACAATCTTTTTTAATTGCTGTATGGGATTCTGGGGATTTCTGTTTAAATATTTTTCATCTAGAAAGGACAGAACTCTCCTATTAAGATCAAATATTTACTAGCACTGAAAATTTTTATCATACTTAACCTGCAAAGAGTATGCTGGTAATCACTAGTATCATTYTGCTGAATGAAAATCTCTTTTGATTGAAAGGTAGTTACAACTCAACAATGATGAGGAAAGAGACCTCATTGTGTCAAACACGATTATTTAAGTAACYGAGATACATGTTGAAATCCTTATTTAGTTGTTACTCAAGCAGAACTACCCTTGGATCTGACAWGAGTTTTGTCCATATGTGGAGTGCAACTAGAAGATGAGACAGTGGCAACTGTAGGCATTCAGAACTTTGAAGGCTGAGATTTTAAGAAAAGGAACTGTTTCCTCCTATATYTATGGTAGAAAATACTGCTGGTTCTTTGAATGTGTGTGTTTCAGGCCAGAAGTTCTGTTCCTACGATATCACATGAAGCTATGTTGTTCCAGGTATGAAATCAGTGTCTGTTCTTTAATATTTGATGGGGAACGAAGGATAAGTTTTTGCAAAACTACTGCTGAAACCAGTTTAGTGTTAAATGTTTACATGACCCAAGAAGAAGCATAGAGGCTTCCTTCTTCAAAAGAGGCTATAGCTCGATGAGTTTTCCATAGATCCCTACTCAGGAAACTAGAGAGTAGAARGACAGGTCACTTACAAGAAGTAAATACGTAATTCCTTTATTTTAAGGGAAAGTTTTGCATATTAAAAAGGGAGAATAAAACTCAGCTCTGCTGAATAAGTGTTTGACCCTGTTACCTATTCAGTGTTATTTCATCTGATATGCTACAGCAGTTTGGAATAAATCACATGGACAAGCTGTACATTTGGCTGTCTCTTCGGTACCTGCTTAAGAATCATGGTCTGGAGGTCCAGGATTTGAGCAGCATCTCTGAGATATGCACTACTTTCACTTTGTAATGTATCTAAGAAGATACAGATAGGAATAATGTGTCTAGTACAAACAGACTCAAGAAATAACCCAATGYTGTGATCTAATTCTTGTTTGTCCTACATCAGTATTTTATACCACTGTACTGTGTTCATGTAGCAGAACTGCTCCTGATGAACAAGAGCACCAGTAAGCTTGTTAGAATAAAGCTTCTGGCTTCCCAGCTTCCCTGAAGAATACTTGATTATCCACAGTGTTTTCAAGAAGCACTCTAGGTATTACGTATTAGTGGTTATGCTGTTAYGTCATTAGGCATCATCACATCTGTGCTCACTATAACCAAATTGCAGTTGCATACTCTCATCACCAAAGCATAAGGACAAAGATGTGAGAGAGTCTCCTAGCTGTCTGCAGGAGGAGTCCTGGGCTCTTCTGACACAACTAAAAGTTATTTCGATACTTCGTTAAAAAACCTGAATGCAAGGGCCAGACTAACACMTCCCCAGTGACCTAGCTTCTACCTGGACTGCAGGAAAGCCAGATGCATCAGGTGCCTGGAACTTTACAAAAGCATCTACTATAAYATCTCTTAGATTATCACATCTACTGTGGGCCTAAGAACTTAAGCCAAAATCTGTATCTAAGCACACAAATGACCAAGTTGGATGATTGCTGAGGCACRTGGGAAAGCTCTTTTTTCCCCTAGACCTCTGAAAATGTGGAGTAAGGGTAGCTCTCACTATAAAGTTAGTGGGAGACAGGAATTTGTTGTGAGTTATATTAAGCAGGTAAAGTTAGTGTGTATCATAGGGCCAAAAGGTCCACAGGATATGACATACAACTTTTTTTAGTCTCTAAATCTAAAGTAAATACATAACTAAATCTAAATAAACACAAGCAATCCATGATCAGGCATTTTTTTAAAAAAAAAGTTTAAAATAACATTTATTTAGTTGCTTAACTAAGGATTTAAGGAGACTCCAGGTTTAGCTTGTGTGTTTTATATATTTCTTAACACTGTGTATACTTGGCAGCACCCCATAATTTTATAAAAATGCAGGTAATAAATTCACAGTGATCAAGCTGTGTTTATTCCCCTTGAGCAAGTACTGCTTCTTTTTCCTCTGGCTAAAATGAACACAGAGCTCTGATACTTCTAAAAGGTGCTAACAACTTTCACCTGGAAAAGAGGCCCCTTTCAGGGAGAGCAACAAGTTCAGTGATCAGCAGACAACTTAAGTTGTTAACGTGAATATCTTGGGGCAAACTGAATCTAGGTCATAAGTAATGCYGAGGTTCACAAAAGAAACTTAAGCAGAGTAGAAGGAGGCCAATTACCTTTGGAGAACTGGATGGGTCAGCCCAAGGCATYTTCTGTGCCCGCTCCAAGCTCACCCTCCCCTCTTGCCATCCCAGCAAAGTGTGCAGAGAGAGCTCTGCAGAAATGCACCATCTGCAGCTTGCACTCGTTGAGGTTCTGCCTGCCTACAGGCAGGAATGCCCTCAGTCAGCTCTGAAACCTATATATAGAACCAGACTATAGATAAGCTGCAAGGCTAAGATCAAGCCTAATCACAGCAAACTAGCTCTTGGGCTTTCTTTCCTTGTTCCTGGCTGTTATGCTGGCTGAAGTGCAGAGGGCACGAGTCATTTCACTGACCTTACATGTTTTCACTTGCTTTTAAATCTCAGTGCCTACATCTAGCTCTCATGTAGGCTCCAGCTCTATGTACAGTGTTTATAGTTGACGGAAATAAATCAGAACATACCAGGTGTGATTCAGCTGAGCTATTTTAAAAATCTTTGTTAAGATGGGATGAATCATACCTTAAAAATACTCCGTTCCTTTCTCCTGACTTTAAACGGAGTTCACATAAGATACAAGCTCATAAAGTCTGCTGATATGCCCAGGCCCAGCTCCTGTGTATCCCCACTGCACCAACATGGACTTGAACATGCTTGTGCTTGGACAGATGCTGACAATATTTGGATTCTCCCTCTCCCGAGAGCTCTGAAGGTCCGCTCAWGTCTGTGCCCTATAGCATGCTTCTGTTACGACGACATGGATGGCAGATAACTGGAAAACYGTATCAGACCCATAGTTAATTGATTGAGTATGTCCACAAGGTCTGGCAGAACAGATTTTGCAGTGTACCATGGAAGTAGTTAGCCTCCTTTGGATTGCAGCTGTAAGCAAATGACAGAATCCAAGGGWCTCTCTGAATCTCTAAGCCTTTTTGCCTGTCTGGGCTAGGGCCTTTCTATGGAAGATTTGCCCTGATTCTAGCCAACCTGGCCTGGTGAGAGTCACCAGAGAAATTGAATGCACACAAGTAAGCTGCAAAATGTGAGTGGGGTGAGAGTTTCAGGCTCCTTTGGCTTCCTGTTCATTTCCAGGAGGATAATTCAAATATGAGTAGGCAATGAGGACCTTGTAGTGCACAAGGAAAGCATTCTTTGGAGGGTAAATGTTATGTAAAAGRGTCACTTAGGAAAAGTATCCTAGAGGTCCTCAGATGCAGCCCATGAAGAATGCTCTGCATTATAATCTTGATGGTGTAGAGCCTCAGGCAGCCATTAGGTCATTCAGGATAAGATGACTCAGTTCAGAGGGGAAGGAGATAAAGGGATAAAGTGCTGGAGCAGAATTCAGAACTGAATGTATCATTGGCTGTCATGGCTCTCTTGGGTGGCCTTAGGTAAGTCAGACCACCCCTCTGTGCCCCAGTCCCTTCGTTTTAGAAAGGAAGATGACACCTGCTTTGGGAAGCATTCTGAAGCCTGTTGACTCTGTGTGATACTATGGCTCATTTACTCTTAGTTGGCTGACTGGACTAAACGTAACAAACTGGGTATTATCACCACATGGTCCCTTTACTAAGCCTCCTCATGCTGAAAAAGTGGAACCATCAGARCAAACGAAGGGATTACACTCAGGTCTCTGCCCAAAACTCAGAGACAGATTTTGGCTTTCATATTCTTGTAACCTCACAAGTATTTTTAGTGGCATTTTGGAGGCAAAGAAAACAGAACCAGCTGACAGGCTTCTGGTGGTTTAGATCTGATCCAGAATCAAATATAAGATTTGATATAAGACTTGGATCTAGGAAAATTTGTGTCTTGACAATTTCCCAGGGTTCAAAGTAGATGAAATTGAGCCTGCAAATCAAAAAGGTGGCAAAAGAAACTGCTTTTCTCTGAATGCAGTTACAGAATAAACTGAAACTTGTCTCTTTGCAGCAGTTTCAGGATGTCCTTATTAACATATTATGTAGTTATTATCCTTCACTGCAAGAGACACTGCAGCCAAGTATCAGGCTCATCTTTCTCACAGAGATTCTGTTTTTTTATCCTAGTCTTGACATACCTTGGRAGGGATGTTATTTTCCCCCATTTCTCTATACAGAAGCGTCGTAGCCCATTGCTCCCTCGGAGAGCTGCAAAGCCTTCGTACGGCACACTCGATGTTCCAGTGACGAATTGTAACAACCGGAGTCTCTGTTCATTGTTAAATCTCTCCACTGCCGCCCAGAACCACCGTATTACTATGTGCCCATCATGGTAACCTAAACACAAAAGCAAGAGAGAAAAATTAAATTCACACTCTCTAAGCGGTGATTTTAACATCTAAATACATTCCCACTGACACGGACAGCAGCTCTTCTTACTGAAAAGCTTTTGATCAAACAACATATCTTGTTCTTGACAAGCGATAGGTCACAGCCTTCATTTTTCTGGATACTACAATATGACTAATTCATCTGAAACCCTAAAACTCAAATTGAAATCCAAGGTACATTGGCCTCCCACAAATCCCTTGGCAAGCACATATCTGCATGAAATATAAAGCACCAATAGTGAAATACCACACAGTGTGTGTCCTGATGACTTAACAAGCAAAATTTCTGGTTCCCAAATACATTCTTATCTGGGTTGTGTTACTGTCCAACATACGGAGTGGAGTTTGCTGCCCTAAGTCCTTCCCTGGCAGACTTCCCACCTTAGGGGCTCTGTGCCTTCAGATGCTGGCTAGTGAAAGCCAGCATAAACCCAGAATAAATCTGTCTCAATAGCAGTGCTGAAAAAAGGAGGAGGAAAATAACTTGGGAGACCAGTCCGGCTTGTGGTTACCTGAGTATTTCAAGGTAACACAAAGGTTGAGCAGTAAGCAGCAAAGACTTATGCCTTGTATTTCAGGGGAGGATATGTGAACCTCAGGGACTTTCCTTCTGTAGTGCAGAACTGGTGGATTTCACATTTATCCATCATCCAAGACAGCCTGGATAAATCATGTTCAGCATTTAACGCAAAAATAGTCCAAGCATTAGAGGAGAAGGGAAGGAATCTAACTTGACATAGTTTAAGTGGAGGGGACAGTTAAGAAAAATCTCTATTTTGTTGAAGTATAATTGGGATCTGTGGAATTTGGCTCTTCCACCTCATTCCCTGCTGAAGCCAAGAGGACTTGTGATATTATTTCCAGTGAGGCCAGGAGTTCATTCACAGTCATCAAAGTAAGTAATGTTGAGACCTAATACTGCAGATTCTTTTCAGTCCTTACTAGTTAAAACTCCTGTTAAATCAGTAGAAATTGAGACTAAGTAAAATCTGTGAAGAAGCAATKTCAGTATTATTAAACCTGTTGATCAATTCTTGAGGTCTTATTTATTTTGTTCCATGAGTTATTCTTCACAAAAACTTTCTGAATGAAATAAGATGCTTCCCTTAGGAAAGGCAGAAGGAAAAAAACAGATGATGTCTTTCATGATTTAGACTGAAAAAAGATGAGCTATTAGTAAGCATCAACAGACAGTTTACCTCCACGATATTCTGTGTTGTTACGCCAGTCATTGAGATCTATTTCTGCAGTGCCAGCAATAACCAGCTCCAGTTCTCTGGCATCAAAAACAGAGACAAGCCTGGAGTCTACAACCTAGAACACAAAACACTTGTAAGCACAATTTCAGACTGAATAAAGCAGATGTAATGTCTCATAAACCTATGGCTCTGATGGCCAGCTCCATATTCTGACAAAGGCTTCATGCTGATTGACAACTTCCACTCCTCTGCTGATGTTCTGAGCTGCAAACAATACTGACACATGAGATTTGACCAGAATAAAACAACACAAGTGACAAGACGTAGTTCAGATTCTTCACCGCAGAAGATTCTTCACCATTACATTAGTTCTGACAAGTGATTATGATGGTCGAATGGGCACTGGATTTGTAATATGGAGAATTTCTTTTATATTTTGTTTACATTGGAATTTGTTTACAGTTGTCACAGTGTCCTCAGGTCTTCATCCACTGAAGCTGCAGCAGAGGCTTATCATCATCTTCACTTGAAGAGAAAAGCTTTAACAGGCTGTGGTATCCACATGGAGAAAAAGCASAGTTTTGTAAACTGTAAAGAATCACCTGGCAAATCCCATTCTACAGCAAAAATTCTGATCAGTTCTATTCAGTTGCAAAGTCACCCTAACTGGCTTCCACCCCCCGTAAATGTCTGTGCATGGCTTCTCAGTGCCATCAGCTACCAGTACTGTTCTTTGTGCTTGTTATCTGTCATTTCATTTTCTTTTAATTTGTTGACTATAAGCCAACTGACTTGCCATTCTTTGCTGGGTTTGTTGTTGCAGGGTTAAACAAAGTTTTCAAACCACCACTTTTCTTACTATGGGACTGGACAGCAGTGATCTTTCTTAACGGTGTCTCATGTCTACCTGTGGCTTCCTTTTCCTCTTCATCATTATGCTTTGTCATATTCACAATACACATTTCTTTCCTTTCTCCCTTAATGCTAGACATGTCACCTCCAAGGCTCCTGGCAGCTACAGATTTGGGTGCTCCAATCCTTTCCACCCATGCCTTTTTAGCTGTTTCATAAGGTGCTGATGCATAATTTAAGCATTGGGTCATCAAATTGAGATGATGAATGGAAGATGATGGAGCACTGTTTGTTACTTACTTCGTAGAAGCCCCGGACCAGGGCCTCTGTTTGCTGAACAACTCCTCGTTCCACTCGCCACTTAACCATTCTCTCTATGTACTCTTTTTTGTTCTTTTCTGTCACGGCTGTATTTGCCCCTCCAGATTTCAGCTCTCTTTCTGTCACCTACAGAACAAAGAAAAATAATGGGGTAGCAATGTATGGATCACTTTGTGTTTCAAATTTCAAGTTATGCTTTGAAAATTTAAGTGGAAAATAGATATAGCAGTCATATTTYTTGTTCGGTCCTGGCCCTTCATTGATTCGTAGTACGAACACACAGGATAATGAGGAAGTTTTGCTACCCTTTTCAGATTTCTGCTGCTATAACGATTATGTTTAGCAAAGATAGTAAATAAACTGCATGAATACATATTCATTATTTTTTACATATTATTTATATTATCTATTTATTTACTAGCCCAACAGATGGCATACAGACCATATTCAGGTCACTTTTCTTGAGGGACATATAGAAACATCATGAATTATGGAAACACTCAGTGAGTCACCTAATCTGTAGCTTTGTTGAGAAATAGCAAGAACAAGTAAGGTTGGATGTAACGAGTTAGGAATTTGCAGCTGGTTCAGGTTAAATTCCCTACTGTAAATCACTTCATTGCCATTATACCAGAGTAGCATCTGGCCGAGCTGCTGCACCGTACTCCTCAAGATGGTGCAGCATCAAGACATAGCTGTTAAGAACCACCACTAAACATGGTCTAGCTTTAAGCATGCCTTGAAGTCCAAATGTTCTGAATCTCCTGCAAGACTTCCATAAATAGCCAGATGTGTTGGTGACCGATTTCTTCAACATCTCATTATTTGTATAATTTCAAATACAATTAGTGATCTACACTTGGAGAGAGCCAATCAGTGACAATGGGTCTCTGTTTTTTCTTTGTTGTTCAGATAGGTTTAAATCACAACTATGAGACAGAATTCAGAATTAGGTTCCAGAGCAATAAGAAGACACTTTAGCTCCAAAAGGAAATGTTCCAGAGTAAATACAACTAATTTGCAYTTTAGAACATCCAGATGACAATGCTTTCCTGAAACCTCCATGTTAGATCTCAATTTCAACAAACCTGATGGAAAAAATTTTCCCTTAGATTGCCGTTATGCAGTCTACCAAACTGCAGGCCAATCTAGCCCACTAGGCTGACTGGAGCAATTGCCATGGCATCCACATATAGGGCTGGGAGATAGTTAATAGGCCTGTAAGAATGCTTTCTAGTGCATAAAAGCATGCAAAAATACTTAGGGTAACAAGCAACTGCCACCTCTCCAGGTCCTGCAAGCAAAGTCTTCAAACTGGCATCCAGTCTTCACTGGTAAGACTTTGGTACTCTTGGTTCTACGTCATATCTTTGGTATTACAGTGGTGCTCTAGGGACCTGTAGGTGATAAGACTAGTGCTCCTCTGTAGTAAATTCAATTAAAAAAAATGCATCATGAAAGAGGATATGGCCCCAAAGGTTTAAAAGTGAAATTCACAAGCTAGAGATGAGGCAGGAAAGAAATGACGAAAGAAGTGGTGACTGGTCCATAATAAAGTCATTGTGGAAGCAGGAAAAAAGGCCTGTAACTCATCTACAACATAGCTCGTCAAAGAGCTACTCTTTGTTTCCCTTACCCAACCTTTGAAATGCAGCTTTACAAATATTAGCCAAGGTCCCACTGTGATCTATGCTTGCATATGTATCGAGCAAAGCAGTTGTTTGTTACTCTTTAAGTGGTCAGATACTCYTGACATGCAAGAATTTCCAACTGGGATCCATCTGTGAGCAAAAAATATGATTGTGTTTTCTTGGGTATTTTTCTTTCAGCACTTAGCAGATTTCAGAAGAGAGAGGGAAATCTCACATTCACTTAGGACACTTGGATTCTGACGCTCTTAATTTATGGTGAGAATCATTTTTTTCTGTCGTTAGTTCTAGCAAGGTTARTGTCTAGTACTTACAAAGTACTAGGCAACACGCAAGCTGGCATCAAAATCTGGCTTGAAGTGTTCTTTTGCTTTAGCATCACAGTATCTACAGGAGATTATGTTTTTTTTTCTTTTCTCTTTGGAGCCACCTTTTTTATCTTTCTCAACAGACTCCTATGCAATTTTATAACTCTTTTCTTTGTGGGGAGTATAGTCAGTAATTAAGGTGCCAAATGTTACCTTCAGATGCATCAAGGCAATTCAGACTGAGATTCTTATTCACCTTTGTAGTCTACCAATGCAAATAGAAACTTGTCTCATTTTTGTGACTATATTTGCATGTTTACGTCTGCCTGTCTTCATGAATTAGTCTTACATAGCCATACCTTCCAGGCAACTGCTGCACTATCACTTGAATGTCATGTAAACTTTCAACTAAATGCCAGAAGAAAAAAACCCTGCATTTGGGTCTGTGAAAAACAGCGTTATCTTTCCTACAGAAGCCACTTACTTCAATTCTTCTTCCTGATCCTTTTGATTTCATTCATCTTGACTCTGCTCATCCCTCATGCCCTTTTCTGTTTTCTGTTTCCTGTTTCCTTTGCCTCCCTTTGCAGTACAATCAGACTAAAATAGGAAAATAGCCTCTGAAGTCTTGCTTGCTTTCTGTTACTTTCAAGCTCCTTACTGCTGAGCTGCCCATTTACTCTCAGGATCAGAGCTCCTTCCCACCGATACTAGTCCAGCTCTCCACTGTTTCTGCAGGCCTTCACTCCATGCTATCTGCTCCTGTCAGCTTTGCTGAGGTCCAAGAGCCACTATCTGCTCCTGTCAGCTTTGCTGAGGTCCAAGAGCCACTGTCTGTGTATTCCAACTGATCTTTGCTCCCTTTGACACTATTCATCAGCTAACACCATCATTAACTTCTATCCTTTGAGCTTCTGTAGTTCATGGCAAGCTTGGTTCTTCAGTCTCTCTAGCTTTCAGCATCTCCTGTAAGCTTTCCGTGAATATTGCTTTGGTCCTTTCCAAGGCTTTGCCAGATCTTCCTTATGTCAAGATGGTCTCACCCCCTTCCACAGTATTTTTCATGCAGATGCTTCCAAGTCTCCCTATCTATTTTTATTTATACATCAAAATCAAATTCACTGAAAATAATCCTTTTTTTTTTCTTTAAATATAGAACAGGTTACAACTGCAAAGTGGACCAAGACTTTGGTGCAAGCCAAAAAAATCCACAGGAGACCCTGGTATGTATTCTGGTCTCTAAYCTGCACTGAAGCCAGGGTTGTTCCCTCCTTAAAGCCATAGTTATCCATATCAGCTAGGCTAAAGGGAACCATCTGTCTGACTAATGCAGAGATACATGGTAAAAAGCATTATAAGTGGATGTACATATGAAGAGGTTACCTAGGTGCAAGGTAGGGGAAGAGACACAGAACGTAATAGGAAAATATCTGACAAAATAGCGATGAGTTGCCACGTCTTTCACCACCTGCTGAATGTTTTTCTTCCCTCCCGACCCCCATCCTTTCAGTCTCATCAGCTTTAAATTACATTGCTAGCATTCACTGAATGCCACATCTGTGTGAACTACACCCTGGAGAGAAGAGCTCTGCTCCACTTCAGGGAATTCCTCATGTTCATCAGTGTGTGGCTCAACAGGCCTGCAGGGGAGCTGGGGCTGGTATTTTACATTATAGAAACTAGGAATAGCCATCTGCAATGAAACAGGTGATTTGAAAAAACAGAAGATAGGAGAAGAAAATGTTATTCAAAGGCTAAAGAATCTGTTCTGACAGAATGGTGTTCATCACGCTCAACTCCGTCAGCTTCTTCTTCAGATGTTTTGTGTATGTGTGCTCACCTGTCCAAACACCTCCTCGTTCACTGTGAAGGTGAGATCCAGGATATCTGTGATGTTGTTATCCTTCATCCACTGCAAACTCTGATGAAACTCTTCATCCAGGTACTCCAAGTCACTTAAATCACATGGCCTGATTGTGAAGCAAGACAAAAAGATGTAGCTAAAGAYGACTTATGACTACTCAGAATATGAACAACAATTTAAAGACCCAAAATAAAGCTCATGTTTTCTTGGCTTTGTTAACATCAAAGCCTGTTCCACAGACCCTCTTGAAACAGTTCTGCAACAGTTTTGCCACTGTCTGCTTTGCATGGCTGGGCTCAAGGCCAAGTCTGTTGGCTGTCTGCACTATTTGCCTTCGGAAGACAGTCCTGGGGCTTGATTTTAGGTGAGTCTTCTGGATGCCCTGCACTTCAGAGCACATGCTTACTATCAGTGCTGATAGGCCCCACCATGCTGTGCCTGGCTGCTTCCAGGCATCTGTCACCCTTGAGGTGAGCTCACAAGACTGACAGAAGGCAGACCAGGCAGCCTACATTTTGGAGGAGCTAGCATTGCTTGCTGAGAGGGCAGGTGGATGTTATGAGCTGTCTGGTTTAAAATCCCCCTAAAGTGGCATAAGGATGCAGGGAGGACTCTAGTTTCCAGGACTGGCCAGCTCAGATACAACACAGACTTGATTGTTTGGATCTCAGTAATACTCATTTAAAAAAAGAAAATGAAATACACATTGAAGAACTCTAAAGACTGTTAACAGAAATATCTTTGCTAGCTTGCATTCATCCAAATTGACTATTTCAATTAAACTTTATTCTGCTATTTGTTATTCAATTGCCTTTTGATTTATTGTTCATGTTTTTTCTTTGCTGCAAATTTTATATGCTTTACCTTATTGCAGTCTGTTAATTAAAGAGGAACAGAGGATCAATTAAAATATTAACCTTATAAAGTTGACAAAAAACTTAATACATTAGCAATAACTTCTGGTTGTTAGTGTAAAAGACCAATAAAAGACCAATAAGAAGCATTCATTAGTTTATATATACATTAGCATTCCTAAATAGCCCRGTTTGAGTTTAGAATGAAAATTTATCCCAATGGTGAGGCAAAAGACATTGTATATTTTCTTAATATGAGAAAAAAATCATTTTAAGATGAAAGAACAATATCTGTTCCATCAAAGATCATTTCAGTTTTTCATATATAATTTTAATTGCTTTGATAACTTTTCATCAGTAGTACTCTTTGGAATTACGGGCCAATGCTTTCAAAAGCGTGTTTCAAAATGTCAAAYTTACTTATTAACCACTGTTATCAACATAGTCAGTATTCATGAAGGGCAAGTGGAGAAAAATCAAGAAAAATTAATAAGGCCTTTGGCCTTTTGTTTTCCACTGCAGACCAACCAAGCAAGAATGTAAAAAACTGGAAGGTAAGAATGCTCCAAGTGACTCCACAAGGGCCGGTATCTACATACAACTCACTGCTTGATCTTCATTTCTGSTTGGTTGCATGCTTATACTTACAGCCTT
Organism: Rhea americana; assembly: GCF_003343005.1. NCBI lineage: Eukaryota > Metazoa > Chordata > Aves > Rheiformes > Rheidae > Rhea > Rhea americana. Next base: position 2,660,876 of record NW_028186779.1, read on the forward strand.
AGTAGTGCTTTGTAGAACGGCCTTGTGAAGAAAGCGTCAAGGAGGTACTGATGAATGAGAGCAAGGCCAAGAATACGACCACTGAACCTGAACCTGGGATACAAAAACGCAGAGTAAATGAAGTATAACTCAGGACACTCAGCACAGGAACTTAATACAGGTAGCAGTTGTTCTTYGTTCCTGACTCAGGTACTTGCAATTTATTTATCTCTTCTATTTGTTATTTTCAACAGCTAACACCATCCCTCACATCTCTCACTGATATGTAATGGATCTTTTTTTGATCCATCTCCTGCGGCCGCCATACTAACTAGTGGCTTTGGAAGCTGGCATGCTGCATGTTCTCATGTACAAAACCAAGGAACGCTCTCAACATTCACTTCCTGTGATCTTTAGTTGAATGCTCTGATACAGATCAACTCCATCAAACAGCAAGTTTAGCTACATCAATACTGTACTCCACCTCAGCAGAAGGTGCATGATCTGTTTCAAAACAGCTGCAAAAAATATTTGGTGAATCACTATATCCATTTTATAACTAGTTACAACCCTTTCTGAGGTGGAGCTTTAAAGTACTTTAAAAGGGTAATGAGTCATTGTTGTGATTACGAACACATATAAAAATCAGTTAACTAAATCTCAAGCAAATCATCCTGAGATCACTTTCCTAATAGCGATGCTCTGCTATCTTTGGTATAACATACTCTTCTATTGTTTTTGCGCTCTAAAAATTACAACTCCCATTCCCATTTCAAGTACCTTCAARTAATACCCCATTTTCTTTACAATCTATGACGTGATAATATTCTGCTGTATTTTTCTATTACTTAGTAGATATTCTTCCATCAAATCTAGTTTTAAATCAATAGCCTCAGGAAAAAAAACAGAACTTATACGAGTCCAGGAGAACTTATTTTTTGTAAAAATGCAACCCCCAATGCCCATCCAAAACTTGTTTATTTGTAGGAAAGAAAAAGAAAAAACACCACATCCCAGGTGTGACCACTGCAAGCCTAAGCTGCCTGACATCACAGTAAAGTTTTACTGCACAAAAGATGAGAAACAGATCAAAATCYCAAGAAACCGTTCCTTCCACAACAGGGAGCAGTGCAAAGATCCCTCCTGCCAATGAATGAAACATGAGACTCGTTGTAATAAAGGCGGCGCAGAATATCCGTTCAGTCAACTTTATGCTCATGGGACAGTACAACAAGTGCTTAGTCTGTCAAATGGGGCACAAAATAGCATGCTGTGGGCCCAATTAGCATTTACATCACCACAGGAGCTGCCTCCACATCCCTTGCATCCAGGAAAGGTGCTTATGGTAYGCAGCTGACTGCTAACAGAAGAGTGATTATATTACCCCCTTACAGCTGTTTCCACATCAGCAACAAAAGGCAGCTGTTGGGTCTAGTTAGGACCTGCTTCACTTCACTTGTGCTCCAGTGCAARGTTTCAGCAAAAGGCAATGAAAAGAGGGGGAGCTGACACAATGCAAGCACAGTGGAAGCCAGACAGCTAAAATCCCAGAAACACTAAGCCTGTAATCCATCAGTTTTATAGCACCTTCAGGATCTATAATCAAATCTGTTTGTCCTAAATAATGCATATCAGCTTTTTGGGTTTTGCTCTTCACCTTCCCTGCCCCCTGCACCCAACTTCTTTTCCCTTCATATGTTTTGAAAGTGAACACTGAATGAAAATATTCTGAGCACTGAGTGCTCCTCACCAAATGCCCATCCCATGGCTACTCAACAGCACAGAGCTGAAGAAGCAGCAACCATTTGGCATTAAGTAAAGTTGAAAGTAAATTGCCAAGAAAAGTTCCACTGATTTTGGAACTTTGTTCCTGCTAAGAAATTGCCTGAATGTGTGAACAGGATCAGGTTTTCTCCTTGTTATTCACATCACTTTATACCTCTACATGGCTTTGGGGGATTCCAGGCAATAATGCGAAGCTGACGTGAAAGGTGAGTGCATCTGGATCAAGGTGTTTACAATCATAAGCACATGTTATGGTAGCAGTTAATGGGAAGTTTGATTTGAACCAGTGCTTTATGGCAGAGTTGTATTAAACCATGCAGAGTTCCTGTGTGAGACGACTAAGTCCAGTGGGCCAGCCTAAACAAATGTGTGCAGGGCAACTCTATGTTGTATGGTCCATTGGTGTGGCCTTGCACTTCAAGCCCTCTAGGACATGTCAGGGCCTATTCAAATTGGAGGCTTGATTGTGGTTACATTGTGCCAGGCCTTTTGATGGGACTGCATTGGATAGGAAGTCCAGTGCCAACTGGTCTGGTTAAAGGAGATAAAATAATTAACAAAACATTGCCACTTCCATCCCCTAGCAATAAAAGAGATTTAAAAAGCTATAAAAAAGCAGTATATGACTCTTAATTCTGTATATGGTGACTCTGTAACCCTCAGCAAACACAGTACTTCGTAGGCTTCCACGTGGCTGCTCCTCCATCCTGAGAAGGACAGAGCAGAGCTCTCCAGCCCCCTACCCCTTCCTCCTCACACTCAGACTTGGTATCTTCTAGAGACTTACTGCACCTGACTCTGTGACCTGAAAATGGTTTAAAAGCAGGTCCTTTGGCCCTCATCCATTCTGGACAGGGCCAGGGATCATAGGCTATAATGATAATAACCTCCCTCTGGTCCAGTGGAGCACTGGTCTAAGAGAAAGCTGAGATACGCATGCTGTGAAAAGTCAGAGGATACCTGCCAAAGASAGGTGTTTGCTATTATGCTCATAGGATAACTGTACAGTCTATGAAACTACCCCTGCTATTGCCAAGCATAGTGGCCCCACTTAAAAAAGTCTCCAAACTTAAGAACACCTATCAGAAACAAATTACTGCCCTCACAAAAGCCAGTTAAAATGAAACCAGACTCTTGTGTATACTTCTTCCTGAAGGATTTAGACTGAGTGAGAATTAGAGGTGGGCAAGATAGTCATCAGAAAAAACAAGTTTTCCTGACAGAATAAGCAGCACAGGGGTAAATCCTGACTGGAGGGCACATACCTTCCTTAAACCTGACTTAAAACCATTTATCTTTCCAAGCACATGTCAAGTGCTTCTTCAATTTCTTTCTAGCAGGAAAGGATAACTTGGTAGGAGTGGGGAACATGAAGACCCATTCTTGCCCTTTCTTACAATATCCTTCTTTTTCTGAGACAAGGACTGAGTCCATGTAATGCACTCCCAGCAAAGAGGGGAAGGGGGGGAAGGGGTTAATGAACAGGAAATGGTGAAATGAGAGACAGAATTAATAAACAGGAGAGCTGCTCCCCTTGGCCTGCCTATCCACACCACTCAGCCACTCAAAAAGGACATTGTGTGCACCTGCTTTCTGCTTTTAATAATCCTACTCTTTGACCCATCTGTAGGAGTTTCCACACTAACCAGTTAATTCCCTTGCCTTCTGGAGGCTGCAGGTGCCCCTTAAACAGCCTGTTTTCACAACAGCCTCTTGCAAAATAACAGGCACAGTCTCCTCAGCGGGACTCTGCATATTTACCATATCCGAGTACACAGATAGACAAATCCTTAAGCTATAGCAGCAGCTAAGCAATACATTTTCCTCCAGCTGCAGATTGCTCACAGGAAGTTTAATTTACTCTGGGCCTTATCATATAGCAGCAGAGTAACACATGACCAAGAACAATCTTTTCTTCCATGGCTCTCTTAATAGGTTGGACCAACACAACTGTACCTTACATGACAATCCTTGCTTGGATTCATATAGAGAACAGTATACCTCGACAAAATTGTAATCTATGCAGATAAGAGAAAGATGGGTTAGTGAGAACACCTGTGGAAGATGTGGYGAGGAGTCAGTGACTGGCAGAGTTTGTGGTACCAGCCCCAGTGTATAAAACTACACACTGACTGAATTCCCACCTGGGCCTGGCATGCATCTTCCAGTTTGTCAACAATGTCTAGCTGCTTCCCAGGCAGAAGCTGCTCAAGGTTAGCACAGCTGAGATAAGAAAATAATTCTAGTAGATTGAAGGAGCCCTTATGAACAATGAGTTGAGTCTTACCTGGGTGTCTGGCCTGTGCCTCCAGCAGCTTCCCATTGGTTACTCTTCTTTGCAGTTCCTAGGGCTCCCCATGCATCTTGTAGTGTAAGTCCTTTACTAAACCTATCCTGTTTAACTCCATATGAACCTTGAGTGTCTTTCTCTGCCGGTATCCAACCCTCTCTTGCCTGTCTTGTGGTCACAGATGGGTTTTGTTTTATCATTCTATAGAGGGTGCTTTGGTAATCATGCCTCATAGTATAAGAAAATCTAAAGCCTGAGTAAAGGAAGCACTTGACGGGATTAAAAAGATTAAAAATCTTGCAAACCTTGTCTCACTCAAACAGGTCAGTTGGGCTTAAGTGTACCCTTCTTGATGCAGCTGGCTGAAAAATCATTTAAAGGGCTTACAAGAACTGAATATAATATGGTTCACACTGTATTTGAAAATGGCATTTTCCTTTCACAAGACTACTGAAAACTTGTTTTCACTTATAAGACAAATTTATGCACTCTGATGCATTGTTTCAAAGGTTCTGACTGTTTAATCACACAGGTGAACTTTTGGCTATCCAAAAGAGGAACTGAATAAATGAGGTTACACTACAGCACAGAGTTTCTGCCCTTGACAGTTGTCCTGAGGGAGAATGATGCTTAGTCAGTTGATCCAGTCAGAAACCCTATTAGTCCTTCCACAGAGGAGGAGGTGAGCCCTGATCTCAACCATTATTTTATACCAGAGAATCTACAAAGGGGAAAATATTTAAAATGGCCCAGTAATAGGAAAGGCATCACTCCCAACCCACACCTTGTTAGACACCAGGGAATTCCATCCTGAGGCACAAATGTATAGGAAACCAGGCTTCACTGGTTCCATAGCTTATTTCAAAGGACAATTATAGCATTCATGCTCCTGAAGAGTCTCTGAGCATCCTAATGGCCCAGAAAACACAGATTCAAAGAACTCAAAATCTATTTTTTCCCCCAATCTTGTGATGGAGAGGGAAATGTGCTGATTCCTRATTTTTGATCCTGGTGAATTCAACATCACTAGCACTTTTTAACTGAAGACTATTTCCCCCCCCCCGCTCGCCCCCCCAAAAAAGACTGTATTTGGGGTTTGGAGTAATGTAAAAGAAGTTCAAAGAACATGCATTTCACAAAAAAAGGAGACCAGATGGTTACTGCAATCCCACCTGGCCCTGTACACTATGAATTTTATGCAAAACTGACAGTGTGCACCAGAGGTGTCTGTTCATATGTTAGCAGCACATATCCTTGTGTTGATTCACCGCAGTGATCAACATGTCCTGTGATGAGTAGCATCTACAGAGCAATAACCTAGCAATAGATCAGATCATCCTTATAGAACCTTGGCAGCAGATCAAATCTGCACCTTCTGTCAGCCTTCATTAACAAATGTCTTTGTCTAGTTTGGTATGCATATTTAACTGGGGCGCACAGTGACAAAACGTTTGAACAGCCTAGTGCAATGACACCGAGTGATCTACCGTCAGGAAGGCCAGTCATGCAGGCTGTGATAACTAATGCTGGTTTGTTTATCTGGCTTGCATCTGCAAAGTTTGCGGACAGCCTCTGCACCACAGTGTCATTTGATGTTGTGGCAAACTTGCTCTGCACATCCGCAGGCTCAGAAGTGGATGCTGTAGCATTCCAGCATGCCGCCTTTTTGCTTCAGGAATCTGATGAGCTCAGGTTTCCTTAATACAAAAAGAATGGCTCTTACAAAGGCCAGAAGAAAGAAAGTTCACAAAGTCTCAGTGTAATAAAGAATGAAGATAAAGTAATTCCTAAACTAGTCCTGAAGGAGAATTCCACTAGAAGAAGTAACAAGATTACTGTTGACCCTTTTTCTTTTTTCTTTTTTTATATATGCCTCTAATAGGAAAAATTCTATGGTGTTGGATTCCTGGGGTGACAAAGATTTAATGACAGGTCACTTGTATGGTGCAATTTCCTATGTCACACTGAGACCTTATCCCACCTCTTCTGCTCTCATCACATTGGCATTCCACCAGAGAACTTGCTCTGGATCCACACACGTCCTTCTGATATAATGAAATGATTCTTTCCTGTCTCACCRGGGCAGCAAATGAGAAAGTGTATGGTAATGACCCACTAGACCAACTTCTTGTTGTTGTTTTCTTTTTTAACCTCCTTTGAGTTATATGCTAAGTACTGAAGAGTATCTTATTTCATATATGGTCAAAATTAATTCAAGGTTTTCAGATAGTTACAAATTTTCAAGAGGAGTCTCCATACTTTTCACAATGAAATCATATAAAATTCCGTCACATAAGCTTCATTTTCAGTTTGCCTTCTGACTTAAAACTGAAAGGAAACATTCTAGAAGTGCTGACATGGAACAACTGTTTGTCCAGATTTCCCGTCTGGAAACTGATAGATCTTAAACAATTATAGACTATAAGGATTTATCCCTGTAGCCCCAGCAAATGTTATTGTGCCTTACACACATAAATCCCATGCATGTCAAGAAGATGATACATTCTTTTCAGAGCCAATGCACTTTGTTCARGCACTGAAAGATGAAAAACCATGAGTCCTTCTTTGATAATATTCTGTCTGCTTATCATTTCTGCAAAAACTATGAAATTRCATTGTATTTTAAAGGAAATTTGTAACACTCATTTAAGAAAGCACTGGCCTTTTTGAAGTAGTCCTGATTGGAAAGTCTATGGAAACTGGAACAGTACAGCTCATCTGCTTACAGATTGTCATATGACACAAAGAGAGTGTTCAGAGATATGTAAAATATATGCGTATCACCCAAGAATTGAATTAAACAAGAAAAATGGATGGAAAATGGATGAAAAATGATTCTCAGACAAATTGGTGCAGATAAACTTCTACTGAGTTTCAAATCCTGAACTGGTAATATTTCTCTTCAGGTGAAGGTGTACAGGAGTGAACTATCTCTTGCCAGCCTCAGTTTGCATAATTTTACTTTTGCTGGGCACCCGAGTTTCACTTGATGACCTGTTACTGTAAGTCAACTTCATCAAASTTGATAAAAAATTATATCCTGCAAAAAGCCAGCATTGGCACTTCAATCAGGGCTTGCCCTACTTTTCTCTTCTGGATATATCTGCAAACACAACACAGTATTTCCCTTAGTACTAAAAAGTAACCACATGAAAAAGAGTTTTGCTTACACATGATGGAAATGCAAACAATCTGTGTTATATTAAATCTTTGGAGCACTTGTACCTGGAGCTAACAATTAAACCTCAAACCATTCCTAAGGCTTAATTTACCAGCAAGGGAAAAACAATGAGATAATGCAAACCTCATTGCTTCTTAATTTAAACTAATCAARTCTTTCAAAAGTATTTTCTTTGTCTTCAACCTAGCTAATATTGTATTTTCACTAAAAATGCCATTTCATCTTCCTTAAACTCTGGTTACCTTCAGGAAAGCTTAAAAGACAAGATTTTCACAGAGTAAAAAACATGCTTTTCTCAGGAAGGCTGCAGGCAGTTCTACTTTATCTGGAGAAGTCTGGCAAGAATAATGTAGATAATGGAAAAGAAGAGCTTTGCTTCATTTTTTTTCTGCAACACAATCTATCAAACATCTCCTTCCAGGATGATTCCTTCGTTTAAACACCCAATGGCTCCATGTAAATACCCACACAGAGGAACAGTTACAGCTGTGTTTGCATGGCGCTATGTCCAACTTCATGAGCCCTCGCAGAACTGCATGTGTATGAAGAACCATGCAGAAGTAGCTGAAGCAGCTTCCTGCACATCAGCTGTGCTCCAGCAGAGATTATTTCTGAAGATACTGAACAGGGCAAATATGGCTCTGGGACGTCTGCTGCACGGAGGCATTGCAGGAACATTAGTCTCCATGTTGTGGGTTTTCTGCATGCCACAGATCCAGCAGGAAATGGAAACCTGATTTCCAACTCTCTCTCCTTAACCAGTAAGGAGATTAATAAAGTAGATGGTCTTTCTACAACAAGAAATCTCTGCATGTCATTTTACTGATATCAAAGAAGTCCCCTTTCATGAATGTAGGTATTTAGGGAAGGAGAGGAGAAGGAGTATGTCAGAGTGCCAGGGCAGCCTCCTCTGCTCACAAAGCTATCAGCTTCTTGGACCATAACATACAATTATCCTCCTCTGGGAGAGCCCCAGGGAAATATGGCCAGTGCAAACATGACTAACCATCAGTAACTGGGCTGCTTGCAAAGTTTAGCTACTCTTGCTGGTACAATACCAAAAATATGCAGGCCTGTACAGCTGCTGGCAAATTCTGCCCCAGTTCTGGCCAATGACTACAGAGTAGACGCAGACTGAGGTACAAACGACTTGAATGATTGAATGGTTGAATTATTACAAGCCTCTACATTTTGTGATTCCCAGATCTTAGTGTTTTCCATCAGCAGATCTGAATGCAGCTTGCAGTGGAGATCAGTACTAATGCATCATTTGGCAAATGAGAAAACTTAGGTACAGAGGTAAAATAACTTGTCTAGTGTCGTCTGGAAAACAAGCAGCAGAGACAGCAACAGAATCAGAGTCCTCTAGGTCCCAGCTCCACTTAAGTTGTTYAGTGTATTTAACATTTTTTACTTTCTTACCTTCTGTAAGACAATATATGGTTGTGTGAATCGGCTCCRGTTTATGATTAGCTCCTTATGGATCAACTCAATCTGATGCATGTGGTTTGTTTTTTAAGCCAGCAGAAGAGCATTTTTGTCAAAAGATTTTGATTTCTCAGTAAAAGCTACTGGAAAAGCTGAGTGTGTGTGTGKGGGGGGAGAGGACAGTTTATAAACCTATGAATTGTTGAAGTTTTATACACTGCATGATTTTATGTTTGCTTTTCATAGCTTTGCCATGTGTTGAAACAAACTAGTCAAGCTACAGAGGAAAATCCGYATATTTAGTCATCTGCCAGACAAGAGGRCCATAAAAACACAAGCCAAATGACYGCTTATTTTCCTACAATGGCTAACTAAGAACTCTGAAGCCACAATAACTGACTTATTGTGCAGGAGACCCATATTTTCTAGTCTGCCTGGGGAATTTAAGCTCAAGAGAGACTGCTCATCTCTGAGGCAYTGGTAAGCATGCAGGAATGTGTACACTGTGCAATGAAGCGCGTTGCAGATATCCTGGAGCTGACTGCAAACAGGTAGTCCCCAGTGCGGAGCTGTGTGGACTTGCCATGTCAGGTCCAGAAGCTGTGCACTTGGGTTTACGCTGTGCTGCAATGTAGCGAATAATCCCTGCGTCCTGGAATGAGCTTTCTGAGCTGCGTAAACTCAGAAATCTGTGTGATAAAATTCACAAATGCGATCAATTGTTTGACGGTGTATTTTAGGTCTGGTTTTGCCAACCATTGAGCACCTTCAACTTTTATTGCCACTGCAACTGACAGCTCTGATCCTCCCCTGGGAACRTCGCATACAGCAGACCTGGACCTTTGCATTGCTGTTTTGCAGTCTAAGAAACATTTTGATTTTTTGATTATGAATCTTTCCAATATGATTAAAGAACTCTACTTTCTGGTTTGTTTTTTCTGTAATGTAATTCATGAGACACAATGTAAAAAGCTTTCTTCTGTTGGACACAGATACTGAATTTACGTTATTATATTCCTGTTACTAAATACATAGTTTTTTCACAAAGAGTGGACACACTAGGATTTTTCTCATCCTGCTTATTATTTTGAGATTTTGAAAAATATTCCTGTCTCAAGTTGGGGCAAACTGCCAAACTTGATATTCCTCTCCTACCCATATATGCATTCAGATCAGATCACTTCAAATCTTTCATTTTCATTTTTTCGCATTTTTAATGTAACACTTAGCTAACATTTTGAAATAAAAAAATAATTTTCAATAGACAAATGAAACTTTTAAATTTCAAAATATTCCAGGAATAGAACTTCACAAAGAGAAATGCCTTTTCTACTTAAAGAAGAAAAAAAGTGATTTCCCAAAACCAAGTCTGCTCTGCAAGCAGTTTTTCTTTTAATGAATGAATTTTTACTAACAAAATAGGTTAGCCTGGGAATTTCAGCACTTGCTCTTCTTTACCTTCCCAAAGCCTGAATAAAATGTACTGAGAAATAAGGAGGGGTAGAAAAGATCTGAGTGATACTTCACAGTGACATTCCAGTGTGGCTGGAATAAGAGAGATGAGGACATTCATTACTTGCTGGGAGCTGTTAGCCATTACAAAAGACAAAATCAGTGTCCACCCTGATGCTTCCCTGTGGGCCAACAGGCTCTCAGACAGTGTGGATTTTACTCTTTTCTACTCTACCACATGCAAGGTGGCAACACTACAGAGATTTTTGTGCAAGCCTTCCATCACTGGACAAATTGAATCTGCAGTGTTGCAAAAGACTGACTGGGCCTTAAGGAAAGAAAAAAAAAAACATTTCTATAAAAACAAAACACTTGCCTTTCCCTCAGACCAAGCTGCAATTATGAAAGATGTGCTAGACAATATGAGATCCAGAGAAGGGAAGAGGAAGGGGAGTTGTGAGACCCATTTCTTCTCTCAACCCTTGTGATATCACCACTGAGCTTCTCAAAAGAACTTGAGAAAATATCCTAGTAAAAGATAGAAAGCTAAGATTAAGGTAAATACAAAGCAGAAACTTTTTTTTAAAAAAAAAAGGAAAAGAAAAAGGTTGCTGTAGAAGCTCAGTTAAGGAGAATGGGTTTTTTTCTCCTTCACTTCAGTTTGCCTTTAATCTTCTAGTTCCTCCTGACCCTTAATAAATAATTAACCAGCTGTTTAGGCAGGCTTCTATATGGTACAGTCATACATCAAACTTAATTAATAGGAAAATTAAAGTTTACTTAAGTATAGAAGGCATCAAGAGAGATCACAGTACAGCAACAAGAAGGCATTTCAGTAACATAGCCTTTTCACATAGAGAAATGGTCTTATAAAATGATTTCAGCTGCATATTTATTTTAATATCATTCTTGTCCAGAAGATTTACAATAGTGCTTGAAAATTTTTCATGAAAACATAATTTATTTAAAGTAAGATATTGCTGGTAATTAAAATTTATAGTGTAATGTAACATTAAATGCTTTGGTTTTCTATGGTGCCTTTCATCTGAGAATTTCAAAGCAGCTCAGGGCATTAGTATACATCAAATGGATTTCAAGTTGATTACATACAAGAACTCTTCTCTTCAGATGGAAACTGAGGCAAAAAAGTTATGATCCAAATTTCAAAAGCAAGTGGATGCTGCTGGAAGCCCACTCCGAGGTGCTCTACCTGATCTCATTTTTTCAAGGGAGGATTGTTCAGCATTTAGCAACAATCAGGGCCCTTCAAGATAGTTGTCCAAATGTTTTTCTAAATTCCTTCCTCCTCAAGTGCAGAGAAATGGCAAACCCACATGACTGGCCCATTTGGGTCAGCAGCAAGGACAGAACCAAGCTCAATGCTTCTGACTCCCTTCAACAGAACAGACACTGGACCATATGCAGGTTACCTGCTACAAGAGTTGAAACATTTAAGTTCAAGAGATGAAAGAGTATTCAAGCCACATATTCCCCAGAGCTACAATCAGTTAGTGAAGAGGAGTAATGGCCATTTGCAGACCTCCTGCTTAGATGCTGTRACTACTTTTCTCCACTACTTCTGTAAGGATCCACAGTGTGTGCCTAAATCCATGTTAGGAGCTGGTTGGCATCCAAATGCAACTCAAAGCAATTTGTCACATTCTTTAAAAACACTTTAATTAAAACAAGTTATTCTATATGTAGCAGAATTAATGAAGCTTTGTTTCCTACTGATCTGTCTCTGATGATCCTACATTACTCCACTGTAATAACTCCAGTTCCTCCTACACATCTCTCCTGGCACTTCTCACCCTTTGGAGTATCTCCAGTTTTTCTCTTGCACCTCCCCTGAGCATTCACAGCTCTCTCTTACATCCTCTAGCTACTGAGCAAGATGTTAGAGCTGGTTCACAGCATGTGTCTGTGACGGACCTGTCAGCTCACTCACGCTAACTGGCCAGTTGACAAGCAAGCAGAACAGATAACTTGAGTTCACCAGCCTGTCCTCACTGAGGCAYTCACCTGCATATCTGTCCTTTACTCAACCAAGGGTTTCACAAAGCTTTTATGAATATCTTTAATATCTTTGAGACATTTACCTTCCTGTCAAATAGGTTCTAAACTGGTTAGGAAACTGYCTGACAGATAGATAGGGCAGTTGCCCAAGGCACAGCTCCTAACAAAGCCAGGCTAGGAAAACTGACCAAGCTCTCTGAGGAGGAAAGGAGAGCTGAAGTTGTGAAATTCTTAGTTTTTCTTGAGTTTATTCAGGCAAAAAAAATGGAAAAAAAAAAAAACTGCATTCTCTGACATGCTTGAGTTAACACATGAATGGTGATGGCTATGTGATTTCTGGCTTACCCTATATAAATAGAAGGGAAGAGTTCAGGCATATACCCACACAGTATAGTGTAGGCAAAGGGAGCTTGCTCTACCCGTGGCCAAGCTTGCCAGATCATGTAAAAGCAATCAAGGCACTGCCAAGCCTGAATTAATCAGCCCTGATGGTAGGCAGTGTGTATTTGCCAAGCTCAGTGTTGCAGCAATCACATCAGTTGGCTTGAAGCACAGGAAAAGCAAGTTCATGTTTGCATGGAGAGTGGGTGCAATGGGCTTGAGTCTGCCTGCACAAAACAGTGTAGAAATACATGCAAGTTTTCTGCCTGGCTCTGTTTAGCAGTGCAGGCTAGAATATGAGGGGTACTGGAGAACAGAAAGAAAGGTTAATTACGAGACATGAAAAATGRCATTCCTGCCCCAAAGTGCAGTTCTAAATAAGCACTAAGTTAATGGAATTCCTTGTGACAGTAAGGAATCAATTCACAGCTTCTGAAGACCTGGGCCAACCAGGACCATCTTCCTTGTGGGCTTCAGCAGGTTCTGCACAAAAACAGTTATTCAACTTTCTGAGAAGCTTCTCCTAAATAAATGTATTTACCTTCTAATTAAGAGAAAATAGGGCTTTTTTGAGATGAATACAGAATTCTGAGTATGACTAGCAAGTTGTAAATATCTCTAAGATAACCACGACACTATAGTACTGCTCTCTGCACAAATGTTATGGCAAAGACCACAAATTCTTAATTGTTAAAAAAACCCACACTGTCACTAATTCACTATGAAAACACACACAAAAGAAGTGTTTCAAGTTAGCATCCCTCGGATCTCCAAATGAATGTCTGTGACTGATTTTATTGGTTTAGGGCATCTAGATTTCTATGCAAAAACTGAGCTTTTTTCACATTTCTGCCTGTGGTTCTACATTTACAAACAGGCAATGAACTAAAAATGCAAAGAAGAAGGTGTGAAAAGGATTGYTGAGGCAAGTTAGATAAAAGAACAGGCAAGTGACCTAGCATCAAAAAGCCTGGTGTGGGTGACCGTGCCATAACTACAGTGCAGTCTTTAGAAGAAGGATGCATTACAGTATCCTACGGGATTACTTCTGGGGCCAGGACTAGTATGAAGAAAAACTCTGGCCCACTCAGAAAGCATGAAAAGAGACCGGATTTCCATCTGACAGCTGTTTGTGAATATAGTGTGTTTTGAACTGAAAAGACAAAGGTACTTTTGTTATCACTCTCAGATTAACTACTCATAGCACAGAAGGAAGGTTCACAAGAAAAAAAAGACATTATTTTATACTAAGGAGTAGAACTATTTAAACAGTCAAATATTAAATATCTGAAATTGGAAGCCACGTGAACAGTGAAATAGCATAGAGATACCACTCTTGGGTTTGGTGAGAATAATAAAAAAAATCATCACAGAAATTGATGTCCAGTTTACCATGTTGTTTACCTGGAGCAGAGTAGGGAAATAGATATGATTGAAGAAGGCAGACAAAAAGAAGTCCTGAGAAAAATCAGTGTGTATCACAGCATGGTTAGACAAATCATTCTGTTACAATACTGACTGACTGAGATGCAGCGAACAGATGCTAACAATTTCCTAGATCCATTGAAAAAGCACCATGAAGAAGACAGGGAGTGTAACTGGTGACCCATGGGAGGATTTGAGACTATGCAAAGTCTGGAACTAGCTTTTGTTTTCACAGGATTTAGAAACACATTACCTYCGTCTACTATGCTGTTTAGATATAGAATTCTTTTTCTCTCAAGATTGATTTATCCATCCAATCATTCATTCATTTACTTAGTTTTGGTGAGAAGGCGGACCAAAATATTCAACCAAATCTTCAGCCAGGGATAAAAACCCTGCCCAAATAGGACTGGATGTCCTATTTACCTTATCTTCAAGAGAAAGGTGCCCTATCTTCCCTTTCCATCTACAGAAGCCAAACTTAAGAAGCATCACAGCTCATAGCAAACTTAAATCTGAAGTGTCTGAGGGAGTTAGAAGTTTACTCCCCCAAAGTCTTTCCTTCCCTACAACAGAGATGGTTCTTACCTACCTTTTCCAGAGGTTTGCTGATAAATGTCAACATTATACCATAAGAGCCCTATTTAAAATTAATCTGACAGATTTCATCATCCTAAATGTCATAAGAGGAAGAAAGTGTCAGAAACCAGACCAGAGCACAAGTATCTTTGTATATCCAATAATACTGGGATCTTGGACCCCAGTGCTTCAATGCTGCATGTAATGGAAAGCCACTCTGAAATCTTTCAAAGGACTGTATTTGTAGGGAGGAATTGAGAAGCTAATGTGGCAGGCTACTGGGAGCCTTTATTAGTATACAAGAACTCAGCATTATGGTAATGACCAGGAGCTTTACTGAATATTACCTCTAACTTTGTTGCAGGTTGTTTAAGAAATGTTTAATATTCCCCACTGCTCTGTCTCTCAGCATGCATTAGAGCTTGAATAAAACCTGAGATGGATTCTTAAGTCACTCACCCCATTTCAGTTGCCCGAAACACCTGACCAAGGACAAAGAGAAGAATATTCTTCTCAGTGAAATAATATGCCTGCCATCACATTTTGCCCACTTATTTGGGAAGGTAAGATTACCTTAAGCAGTGGGAATACACAGTACTTTAGAAGATGCTTTCAAATATTCAGGCAAAGACTTATATATGTTAATTAAATTAGACAGAATGTCTAATCTAATTAGACAAATGTTCATTACTGGCATGGATTAAAAGAAACTGTTCTGGCTATGAATGAGGTACATCCTATAGCAGGCAGATAAAAATGTGTATCATGAAACATTTTAGATCTAGAGAAATGTAAATGTGTTGTTTGAGATATAGGGTTTTTTAAACTATTTTTTAACGTTTGAAAATATGCGATATTTTATATTTTGTCTTTAGCATGCACATATGTGAACTGAAGGAAAAAGTCTTATTCAATGGATGCTTGCAGAAAAGGTGTTAAATCTCAGTTTCTCCATAAATGAGAAATATTTTCCAGTCATTATATCTTTTTTTTTTCACTTGGCAAACGTACAACTACTCTGTGCTTTGATGTGCTCATTTTGGGCTCAGAATGTTGTTTGTACAGAGTAAGGCATGAAATAAGCCATTAACAGAGGCAGAGCTGTAACTTTTAGGCCAGGGAAATAGAACAGTGAATTTCTCAATTCTGCCAGTATGAACAACACTTCACATCTTCACATGTTCACAGATATGTTCTATCTCAAACTCACTACTGTTCACTTAAGAGAAAATGTAAAATAATGCTGTGGGAATTTCTGTTATTTCTTTTCTTCCTAGAGCTGTTTTTTGTTATATCCATGTCTTGACAGATCTTGCAGAACTACTATACAGAAAAACATTTCAAGGACTAGTTCCATATAAATGATAAGCTTTACAGTACTGAAAGGCATATAATTCAAGAAATTTATAAATCTGAAACAATTGTGGTTATGTGCTTTCAGTGACTGACATCAAACTTTAAGCTTTGAAAAAGACTAGAAATATTAATACTCTGTGACATTAAGACCCTCAAAACTGATTCATCCATGTATGTTAACTGATGTCTCATAACAGAGTTGGGAATGGGAAAAAAATTGTTCATTTGTTGCATGTTAGAGAGCAAGAAGGCTCTGCTGGAATCCTATCAACAGGTAAATTGTAGCAACAGAAGTTTTAGCACCAACTTGGATGACACCAACATCAGAAAAATGCTGAGAACTTTAGAAAATCCCATTTCTCATGGACAAATGATCACAAGCATGTTAGTACACTATCCTCAGAGAAGTTAGCCTATATACCCTTACTAGAAGAATTGTATTTGTTGAGTTTTAACAACCTTGGTCCAATTCTATCTTAGCTGACTACATAGACTTCTGAATAAAGTGCTCTAGGGCTACATAAGTATAGCTGTGATCAGTCAACACACACAGCATGAAAAAATGTTTGGAATGTCTAGATATCCAAAAGCCAACTGTGAAACCTATCAGACTTAACCTATAATCCGCTGGTCTTGAACAGTTATTTCCATAACAGGTTCAAGAAGTGCTACTTAGCATTTACTAGTTTGCTTATCTTTCCCTCGGGTTCTGCAATCTTGCCCTATTTACACTGCTTTATGTACAAACCTCTTTCTTTGCAGCATTTATTTTACTCTGCAAGCCAAGGGACTTCATTTCTCTTTTCTTAAAAAAAAATAAACAAACAAACAAAAAAGCCCCAAATGTCCAAATGCCAAATAACATTCTGAAAACAAGAAGGGCCAGTACAGATAAATGTATCTGGAGGAATACTATCCAAGGTGTCTAAATGCTACTGATTTCTGAATTAGTGCTAACTGCTRTAGAAAATCCTATTACATGTCTTTCTACCTTTCTATATGCTCAGGATACCTTTAAAATCTGCATCTTCCCAGCTGAAATCTCTCAATGAAGAGAAGGAAAAAGCAAGGAGATGGTGCAAAGTATATGCTTCTTGCAGCAGAGTTTATCACTTTTGATGAGAAAACTGCAGCTGAACTCTGTTCACAGAGACAGTATTTGTACTAGAGAAGAGGCAGGGCCTATTTCAAACACTCCTGGAGAAGCAGGCCCATGTCCAGTTAGCTCACAGTGTGGGCTAAAATGATCTTGGCTCTGCATCTGCTTGATAATCCTGTAGCCTGGGACCAAAATGCATCTTCACAAACACAGCCTCCAAAATCAGGAGTCTATCAATACTGCCTGTGAAACCAAATGTAGGACAAGTTGAATTGCAAAAATTGCAAATGTAGGACAAGTTGAATTGAAAAAGCTGGGACAGCCATTGCCTAATGCTTAACCAACGGACTGCAGTGGGATACAAAAGAGCTCTAAGATCCAAGCCACTCTCTTCCTGCTAATGTCAGTGTAGAAACAGTCTAAAGCAAGGATCATTGTCAGCATTAGGCTCCACTGCTGGGATTGATAATACAAAAAACAGCTCAGAGACCACTGCTAGGTCCTAGCAACATCTCTTTTCTCTACTGCAACCTTATGAGAAGTGATGGTGCATATAACCATTTAGTTGTTCTTGATCTTCTGCCCACAGTCAGCCAAAGCAAAAGGGGAATGGTTTATAAGAACAGATAGACATGTGCTATTTGCAATTCAGAAGGGGCCTAAACTGCCTTACGAAAAGGATCTCTGAGGGGTGCCAGTGAGACTGGTTAGACAAAGAAAAACATCATAGGAAACCCATGTGTCGGTGTTTCTTTGACACAATGAAATCCCGCAAGGACTCAAACGATGCCCAGGGTTGGCAGCCCAGTTCACTGAACCACATCTTAAATTATCAAAGGGAAAACAACTCCCAAAGACAGAGAGATCTAGAGGCAGGGAGAAAAATAAAGAGATCACAATGTACCCTCAGAATTTTTTATAAAAACAAAGATCAGCAACTTGTCCATTTCCATGCTYGTACAATAGACTGAAGAGCCTGATATCTCTACCAGCCTTGCCATTCAGAAGCAGAGACACTGTCAGGGGAGAAAAGAGGGAGTGCTTTCACCACTTATTTTTTAAGGCCTATAGTAGGTATAGAAAGGCAGTAGGTTCTTCGAGGGCACTGCATAGCTTCCAAGCACAATGCTCCTTGATGTATAGAAAGATCACACATGTTATTCTTAGAAAGGGACTAAGGAGAGGAGGCCTGGATTAAGTAAAGCTCTTCTCTCCATCCTTTTTATGTACACACAGAGGCATGCAAACATCACATCTCAAGTACTGAGAATAGGACATTTTAATAATTGCACCTGATCACACCTTTTTCAGGGCCTGCTATTGTATTTACACTTACTCCCTCTCTTCTTTCTCCCAATCTGCTTCTCATTTCTTCCCCAAAGCAGTAATAATATTTATGTGTAGTCCAGTCTAAACYGAGAGCCTTTGTGCTTTGCATCTCCATTTCTGTATGACTGTGAAAGGATTGTTCAGTTCTGCATAAAACGTTCTTACCATTCCAGGTGATTTTCAACAAAGGCAGACATGGGACTGATCTGTACAGTGTAAGTGTCATTGGCTGAATACTCAAACAGCCCATAATAGGGATTGAAGAGCTCCTGAGACAGTAGGAAGAAGAATTCTCGGGATGGGCCACTGTAGTCCAACCTAGAAAAGAACAGGATAGAAAAAAAATTAGTTCAACTCCTAGTTAAGTGAATTTCTTGATTTTTGCCTACATTGGCTGCTGTCTAACGCTTATCCTTGTGCAGTCAGACATTTCAAACATGTTATATCTCCTCTCACAAAATTTGTACATGGTTGATGGGACAGAGCACACCCTCAGAAGTTTTGCTGATGAYGCTAAATGGGGAGAAGTGGCTGATATACCAGAGGTCTGTGCTGCCATTCAGAGGGATCTTGACAGGCTGGAGAGATGGTCAGAGAGGAACCTCATGAAGTGCAGCACCCTGCATTTAGGGAGAAATAATCTAATGCACCAATACAGGCTGGGGCTAACATGCTGGAAAGTAGTCCTGTGGAGAAGGACCTGGGAGTCCTGGTAGACAACAAGTTGACCATGCACCAACAATGTGACCTTGTAGCCAAGAAAGCCATGAGCATCATGGGCTGCATTAGGAAAAAGCATTGGCAGAAGGTCAAGGGAGGTGACCCTTCCCCTCTACTCAGCCCTGCTGAGGCTGCATCTGAAGTGCTCGATCCAGCTCTGGGCTCCCCAGTACAAGAGAGARATGGAGACTTTTCTGTGGTGCCCATGAGAGGCAACAGGCACAAACTGAAACACAGCAAGGTCCATCTGAACATGAGAAAAAGACTTGTTTACTTGAGAGTGACTGAGCACTGGAACAGGTTGCCCAGAGATGTTGTGACATCTCCATCCTTGGAGATATGCAAAAGCCATCTGGGCAGAGTCCTGGCCAATCTGCTCTAGGTCACCCTGCTTGAGATTGGAAAAGATGATTTTTAAAAGTCCCATCCAACTTCAACTGTTCTGTGATTCTGTGAAATTGGAGATATAAAGCTCAGCCTTGCCTTGGCGCAATGGTTACCCAAGGGCAAAAGCTCTTCTCACTTTTTGCTTTTCAGTGAGTGGGTCTGAACTGCCTATGAACACTTGGCTTCACGGATTGGATAGCCCAGACAGAGCAGTAGAAATGATTCGTATTCTCCTACACTTAGAAGTAACCAAAGATGCCATCTAATCCCAAGAATACTTTCTTACAGTGTATAACCTACAGCTCAATGCTTAGTAAGACCAAGTCCCAACAGAACTATGTCTTTTAAGATAGGTTAGTAATTCCTCAATTGTTTCAGCTGTGCTCTTTCAGTTTTCTGATTGTTTCAAATGTGTGGTACACCTTAAGTTGTGCTTTGCTGTTCGTTTGCATGATTTTACTCTGCAGAGGGTCGCTTTCTTTTCCTTTTTTTTAAACCCCAACTTTTAAATCAAGCTGTTTCCAATTATCTCAACTTAAAAGAAGAAAAAAGCTTCATGAATACATTAATCCTAACTGTGATGGATTTATTAAAAACAGATCGTCCTGTAATAATGGTAGGTAAGTTTTTCAATCTAATATAAATCTCCATGTAGCAATAACAATGAATGATTTGTAGACATGTATCACGTGTGCCAAATAGTTTCTGAGGCAGGGACTACTTCTACTTAACAGAGACAAAATAAATGGAAAACTCTGCAGCTGGATCAGAATACAATATGCTTGAAGTTATGGAAGTGTAATCACAAGGGACTGAATGATTTGTGCAACTAGAAGGAAGATAAAGGGCAGGTTGGCATATCTTCTTCCTGTTTTAYTTTTGGAGATGCAGTACTTTAGTAGCTTTAACTGGAGAAGCATGTGGTAAGACTAAAGCCACAATGGCAAAGAGGATGGTAATAAACCCATTTGAACCACTAATGTAAAACGTGTAACAAATCTGGCTCAATAGACATTAAGATGCTAGGATAAGACTCAAGATGGCTGGAGTAAAGAAGTGCAAACAATACCTGTCTCTATTCAGAAACATCCAAGAAGAGACTAAATACTACATTTATGAGTAACACATTAACTCAGTTATTAGAGTTATAGAGTACACAAAGTTATTAGAGACGTGGGGAAAACAACATGACTTTGGYCAGTGTTGGCACACTAGAATGCTACTCCAAAACACAAACTGAGCTACCTTGCATATTTATGCATTACTTGCAAGCCAGTGGCAAAACCAGTTGTAAAAGAAGGCCTTCATTAGATGATACTGAATCCGTGAAGTATAAAAAGTAGAGTTAAAAAATCCTCTTTTACTGATGTCACTGCGAGCAACTCACTTTGAGATTGATGATTTTTATTTTCCACTGCACCTAACATATCTCCAGACAAATTCAGCTATACAGAAGCTTTTCAYTTGACATGCTATGCTACTTTAGAGCTGACAGTGTTAGCGGCTGCTAGACCCTCTAATGGCTGTCCCTGAGTTTTATTGTTCTAATACCTTTCAAATTGAAACTATTCCAGCATCCTGAAATGCTATCCCTGTTTTTTTAAAATTTTTTTTGAAATAGAATTTCAAGGCTTTGTTATATGAAACATTGGAAATAAGCACAATGGTCTTTTCATTATAAAAACATACAGATTAAGCCTCAGTTATAATGTAGCTCTGGAAGTGAGCAAGGGTGACTTTGAAAGGTTCTATATAGATATGGAAACAAAAGGTCAGTAGCTTACTTAAACATACATGAATGGCTCTTGGGTTTGTATGATCAGCAGAAAGTCTCCTGAGAAAAGGCCTCCCTGAGAGAATTCTATTGCTTTCAGCTTTTCGGTTGGGTGAATTAAACTGCAAGGACTGATATTTTAACAGCATTCATGCTTCTCACTTCATCAGAAACAAGAAGTCCACATACGGCTAACAAATGATCATCAGATGACATGCAAAGCAAAAATTTTTGAACCAAAAAAATATCTATTTTGAAGAAATATAGTAATAAAATGGATAAAGGCCTGGTCTTTGATTTTAGTCCTGAGAGTGATTCAGTATGTAACCACAGATCTGTAGTTTGTTTCACCTTCCATACAATAAAAATATCTACAGCAGCAGGATAACATTAGGTTTAACCACTTACAGGGTCACTTTGAGGCATCTGGATGGAAGGTACCATAGGGACTTGAAGCATTTTTGCAATTTGGATTGTTAATAGATGCTTGAGCTAATTGAGATGGATCACTTACTCAGATATAAAACAAAAACTAAAATAAAGAAATAACACATAACAAGAGAGGCTAAGTTTTGGCTGATTCTTGCAATGTTTTGCAATATAACAGCTACTTGACAACTGATAATAGTTAGCAGTTCCCTACCCTTCTTCTCCAACAAATGTGACATAGAGTTTGTTCCGCTGGAGCTCCTTGCGTGAATAGGCCATCACCTGGTTGAAGGTGCCTTCGAGCAAGTGATCACGTCGTATAATTAACCTGCAAAGGGAGGCAGAAATAGAGATCTAATGATTGAATCYTGTGTGAGTAGGTGAGGTTGAAGGTAAACAAGAACTGGTAAAGGGAGAGATTCATTCCCAAAGAAGTTGATAAATTTGCGTCCACTCATGCAAAAGCTAGTTGACCATTATGGGTTTTCAGTGAGTTGCTTCCTTCTGGGTGTCTATATGCCTCACAGGTGAATTTATTCACAATGCTGTGATTAGGTTCAAAGGGTAGCTGTACTGCTAAAAGGCTCTCTGTACCATCCTATATATATATGTATAACTCAGTTCTGTAGAGGGGGTTGAGTCTCCTGTGTGTATGAAGTGACATTGTTCTGGGACTGGCCTCAAACTCTCCCTGGATTTAATCCAGTGAACGTCCACGGAATTACTACTTCTGTAGCAGGGAAAGCAAAGGGATTATCAGCCTTTGTTTATACAACACACCTCTCACTCCTCTGCCAGCCTCTAAAACAACTTAATGAATAGTGCATTTAAACACCATCCATGTAAGAAATCCTGCTTCTTCATATGTCATGGACGTTTTAAAACAGACCTTTTGGAATGTATTTTGTGTCTGCCTTGAATCCATTTAACAGGACTCTGAAAAGGGATAACCAATGACTAGGACTCCCCAGCTCTGTAGGAATATTTTGTTGATGACGTTTGCCTGCAATAAATTGCCTGGTTTCAGGCTTTTTTTTCCCTCCCCAAAACAGATGTGATTTGATAGGAAGCTAATCTGATGCATAAATTCAACCAGATGCCCAGGAAATACCTTAGAAACATACAGTCCTTTAGCCAAGTAGGATAATTGGACAAGCACAAGTAGGAACAGAGTCACAAGCCAACTACTARGCTGTCTGGGAAGCAAACTCAAAACCCAGTGATAGAGTGCCTCAGAGAAAAGATCTCTAGAATACATGAACAGGGACAGAAATGTTCCTAGTTCAAATCCAGGAGGATTACCAACAAAAAGAGCTACTGAAAGTCAAACCCACATGGACGAGCTAAGATCTGTACAGTCAGGCTCTGGCCCTGAGTTATACTGATGTGTAGATTCAAAGGATTTGGAGCTATTCCATCATTATATTGATGTAGTAATGCTGGTAGAAATGTCTAGTTCATTACCATGGACATTTTTCTGAATGGATGATTTTCCTACAAGGAAATCGTAGGTAATACCAACATATCTGTTAAATAGAAAGCCTCTTGAAAATCACTCTTTTGCAGAATATATTAAGGTCTTATCTTGTCTTGACTGATTTATGAACTGCACTCTGGTGCATTTCCCATTCTCTATCAGTGATTCATGGATAATGATAAAAGACCAAGCTGTGCTGCTCTAGACTATTTGCAAGACTTGTCATAATACTCACTTAATTTTACCTGGACCTTGCCCATATCCTTTGGCTTCAAGTTTTCTATAGAAATTACGTAGCTTGGCTTCAAAGTCCCTCCTATATGGAGAAGGTGCTCTTGCACTTGCTCGCTGTAGTCCTGATGGGAAAAAGAACAGCTTCCTTAAGTGTAACAGACTTTAAATCATTCCAAACCATGCAGCTGTTGCTTCCACACAGTACTGGCTATCAAATGCAATAGGAACTTTTTACAGGCATGCAAAGGATTTTTGTGCACAAGTTATTTTATGTTCTACCTGACATTAATGAAGTTGCTCTTACAATCCAGTGATTCCAATGACTTCCAGGGGTGATATCTGCTCACTAATGAAATGGTTAATCTGTCTTTATTGCCTGAGCCTTCAACCTATGATTAATCTGAATGGAAATTCAGGGATCARTAAGGCATGAGATTGATGTGCATAATTCCTGGTGATTGTCACTGGTTTTAGGTTTTCTCTCCCTTTCRCATTTTTAAGAGATCTCTCTCCTCTGCATTGTATAGGAGATCTCATTACTTGGCAGGATTAAACCTCTGGAGCTCAAAGTAATGCCTCTATCTTGAGGCTAGCGCTGTGGCCAAGCTGAGAATCGGGTTTCCCAAAGTTAATGTGACTGTATATTAAACATTTCCAGCCATCAACACAAAAACCCTTTGTGGCTTCAAGAAGGACTTCTGTAAGGAAGAAATGCTACATTTTCCTATTATGATTCACACACAGAGCAGATTTTCAGCAATTTGGGATGTGTTTTGTTTTGAAGTCTGCATTCTCAAAGCAGCTGATTAGTCCTTTTGTATAAACAARTGTCATGCCATAAAGGGTCAAAGAATGGATCCATGAAATCCCATTTCCCTATCTCATTAGAGAAGACAATAAAAACAAGCCTTTTTAATGAGAAATCTGGCAGAAAATCCTCCATAGGAAGGCGCACACACACAAAAAAATCACATTTAGTGGAAGCACAGTATTGATCGCCAGGAGGGAAGACATTACTAATTGTCTCTGCTGGTAAAACAGAAAGGCATATTTACATGCTGTGCAAAGAGAATCCCTTGGGATACTTCTTTTCTTCTGTTAGACATTTTTCCCCATGACATAAGAGAATGGTTCTCGTGGGCTATGTAACCAGCAGCAGAAATAAAGAAGTAGGCAGTATGTCATCTGAAATTAGTATTTGCCCTTCTCATCTTTTCACAAGAGGTAAAAGCTCCCACAGTTCTTTTAACATACTCCTGACTAATGTACTGGCCAAATACTTCTGGTTTTGTCTTGCAGGAGACTTGTTTCTGACCTATCCTGATGTATAGGAGATGAGGGTATTTACAATGGTGTTACTACTACAACTCAGTAATGACAATAGGACAGTCTCACAAAATATCGTTGTCCTATAGACAAGGGTTCAGTGTTTGAATTCTACATATCAAAACCCAACCAACCAACAACAAAATTTCCTAAGCCACCTCTGAGACCTGGACATCTCTTGCCCATAAACTTTGTTTGAAACCAGGTAATTTAAATGGGCTTTTAAAAGCCTCAGCCGAAACTGGATTTCTTAAGATCATATTTCTATCCATTCTCTCAAAATGGCCACTGGACACAGTCATGCAGTGAGGCTGCGGTAAGGGTTGCGTAGCTTGGCAAAATGGAGGCATTTGCTCCTCAAATTTCTATAGCATAAACAATAACTACAAAGACACATCACAGCTGGAAATAACATTTTCAGACAGCATATTTTCTGGAAAATGTGTGTCCTGTCAAACCTAGGTTAATGCACTCAACACAGGAGGTCAGACAAATGTTCAAGATGATCCCCTCAGGTCTTAAAGGATGAATCTTGGGAAGAAGTAAAGTCTTTAGAACACAGTGCAGAGGAGAGTTAACTTCATAGGAGTATTTCATAGGAGTTAACTTTACTGAAGTATTGTGATACACCTGTAATTTGGAAGTTGCTCTTTGCTCCTGTCACCTCATGTCAGTATCCATGAATGTATTTCCACGTCAGTGAGTTACATTTGGAGATCATTATTCTCTTCTTGTACTAATCTTTCCCGACTATTTGAAAAGCAGAACAATATTTTCTTCTATATGGATAATTCCTAATCTCTGTTTTCCAAACATTTCAACAAAAATATAACAGCAACAGCAACAGATTCAGCACAAAGCAGTTTGGATCAGACTCAAAGAGGACACTGAAATCAACAGAGTGAGAATTTACACTGGTTCTCAACTTGTCTCCTTGTAATTGTTAGGTAGAGAAATACCACAAATGCAAGGTTTTGTATTATGTTCCCCTCTCCTTACCTGGAGAATTTTGAGGTGATGAGCAGGGTGAACAGCGAGGAGAGAAACTGTAACCAGGATGGAAGGCAGCCTGCAGTGGTATATAGGACATAATATCCTCTTCAAAAAGGCTGTATGGAAAAATGATAGAAAGGGGTTTGGTTCACGTTCATCAGATGAAGGAATATAAATATGCAGTTCGGTGCAAGCCTGCTGTAGTAAGAAGTTTGCATAGATGTCTGACTTCATGGATTAATAAAACCCACAAATTTCCTAAATCAAGCATGGTCACAAGCAACAAAGAAGAATAAAGTGAATTTTATTAAACATTTAATGCTTGTGCAGGCAACACTGTAGTGGTAGAACTAGCAGTTTCACAAACAGTTACATTCTTTTCTTGTACAGAGAAAGGCAAGATGTTTTCCTCTTTTTTTGAATATAGGAAACAAGAATGTTTCCGTTAAAAGGAAACTCTTTGATTGAACATTTCTTCATCTGCTATTTGATCATAACAGCCATATAATCGAGTTGCTAACTGGTGATGGAGTTCACTGCATCACTGGAGGATGGCTGCCAGAAAGTAGGATTTGACTGATGTACTCCAGTGGAATTATTTTGCGTGGCTATCAGTAACAATGAAATCCTATTCTAAGGATAAATGACCCGGAAGATTTAACAAAATCTTTTCAATTATGTTGAAAAACCAGCCAGAATCTTTGGCAGCATAAGTAACAATATTATGCTTTTGGTCAAATTGATTACCTCAAGAGAATTACTAAATCTGCATCACAGGACAACTTTTCAAGCCCATGTGTACCCTCTGTCCGAATGTAATGGATCTTCTCCCTGAAACATAAATTATAGTATTGACAAGAGAAGCAAAGGGGGGAAAAAAAGAAGAAAACATGCCATTATCAAAGCATGAACTACGGATAAAGTTATTACTCCTTAGTATTTTGTCAGTTCTTATTTCTCTCCTTACAAAAATGGCAAACATCCTAAGTGTCCTGATTCATTTTCTAATCTCATTAAACAAACTTGTAAGAAAGATTTTATTTATATCACTCTATTTCCTGACCCTAAAGCATGAGATTTTATATCATACTTTAGAAAACAGAATGATTCCTAGTCCCCTGAGCTCATGTGTAGCACTGTAGCTTATGCCACTGACTTTTCCTTTGGTAAGGCTACAACTCACACACCAGTTTGCTGTAACAGTTTCCCATAATACCCCTTCCTTTATCTTGTCAGTCCTAGTTAGCAAATGACAACTCTAACAAATACTTGATAACAATAGGTCACAGAGAGGTTATATAGCATATGTATAAAATTATATACTTTGTCATATAACAAATGCCAATAAGAGTGGGAAGTGTAGGATAGGATTCTACCAGAAGGGTAGGTCCCTGCAAGATACAGAGCTAAACCCCACTCTATCACTGTGCTTTTCAAACATYAGATGATCCAAGAATACTTATTCTAATATCAAGTCAAAGTTTTCTACCTCAAGTCAAGCATACATTTTAGGACCTTCCTGGGTGGGGCTACAATGCTTTGAAGAATCAAGCCCTGTAAAAGATGATCATTTTTCTCCTAAGAGTTTGCATAAGACCAACAGGCCCATTGCACAAAGGCTACTGCACAGGCATCAGATGGTAGCTTTGGATCATTCCTGACCGCAGCTATAATCAAAGCAATGACCTGGAGGTGAAGGGCTCAATATCCTGTTACAAATCTCATTACACACTGGCTAAGCTGTCTAGTCCCTATCACTAGTCAATTTTGTTCTCTGCTCCAAAGGAGATAAAAGCATCATCTGTTCTCTGAGGAATGAGAATTCAGATTACAGCTGTTAAAAAATAATAGTCTGGAATAATTTTACGGTGAGATAAAAAATTCTCAGTTACAGAAATCTTGACTACTGGAAGCATTTTTTATTCTCGCTCCCTAATTTTATTTGCGTGTATTCATTCCCCCAGGAAGCAAGTCTAATCCCTATATCCAAAGAACTCTTTGTCTGGCCCTCATGGGTAAATGACAAGCCAAGAGGGCTATCAGCAGAAAATGCAGTGGAGAAACTTGAAGGTTCTTCTCCTTCCCTCCTTTAGCTCCCCCTGCCCCCAGCAACCTACAGCTTTACTATTTGTTGCACATAATAAATGCTTGGGTCAGTCTTGCTGGCACTGCTAACTGGGACTGACTAACATCAGTTCAGTTTCCAGGCCCAAACAATTAATTTAAGCTTTGGGATTACAATGCATCCAAAATTGTACTGGCTTTTTAGTTCCTTTTTTTTTTTTTTTTTTTTTTTTTAAACCTACTAGGTTAAAAAACATAAGAGAGGTGAAGATACAATTTGATTACTTTGGAAAGGACTGTTATTAAGTCATCAGTGAAGAAAAGTGAAGAGTAGCAAAACCTACTTCATAATATTCCTATTTCTTCACAAAATCTAGAGTGACTACGTTTATGGCATGGATATATAAATCCAACCATGAGGTAAAATCCTGGCTCTACTGAAGTAACTGGAAGCTTTGCTGTTCACTTCCACTGAGTCACAATTTTACCCCTGTCTTCTGAAAAGCAATGTGATAATTATAGATGAAGCCTGGTTATCCACACAAGTTTCTGCTATTCAGTAATATTTAGAGTGGATAATAGATTTGTCATTATTTGCCCACAGTTACTTTCATTCTTTTTATTTCTTGGGCAGTTGTAGAAAATAAGTACAACAACTGCATAGGTTCTGGTAGTCCATGCCTACTCTTTAATGGTGAAAGTTTTATCTGGAGTCTGAATTCATCCTTTTTATTACAGCAACTAGAATTTGTTTTTCCCACTACATAAGAAACTCTCAGAAGCTAGTTTCAGCAGTCTGCAAGAAAGACTACCTGAGTGCATGATTTCTGGCCAAGCTGGGCTGACGCTCCTGCAGCATCTCAAAAATGTTGGGTTGGCGTAGAAACGCAACAATCTTGTCATTGTAAGCTGGAAAGGGAAAAAAGAAAACAAAACACAGAGGCTTTTCTTTACCAGCGAGGAGTCCTTGTAGAGTTCACAATGACAGTGCTGGGGCACGCTGACGGCATATCTAGCGAGGC
This sequence comes from Rhea americana, assembly GCF_003343005.1. Taxonomy (NCBI): domain Eukaryota; kingdom Metazoa; phylum Chordata; class Aves; order Rheiformes; family Rheidae; genus Rhea; species Rhea americana. Next base: position 2,689,602 of record NW_028186779.1, read on the forward strand.
ACAGGGCATAATGAAGCAGTGGATGTGGTTGATGAGTAGTCTTAGAAAGTATCTTTGTGAGCAATGCTTAAAAATGAAAACATAAAGCTGGCTTACCCAGAGGTAATGTCTCATGATGGTGCTGGTTTCGAATAGCTGTTACAAGACTATTGCCTGGTCTGGCCAGGAGAGTAACTCCTCTGTTCCGTGAGACTTCGGAGGCCTACAACAATGGACGAAAGGAGGAAAATGAGAAAACTGGACTGTCAGCAGTGCATTAGTCAGTAAAAAAAAAGCTTCTGATCTTCACTTCTGTGACTTTCAGAAAGGTTCATGATGCTGACTGTCTGAAGGACAGAAAGCTTGCACAGAAATTATGACTTTACGCTTCAGCCAGCTTAAAAAAGACAAGTAAYGCTGGGCTTCCAAATGAAGGGACACAGTTGTCCCTAGCTATTACAACTCTTCTATACTGCTGTGAAGACAACAGAATCTAGAAGTAAATGCAGGTTAATATAGGGCTTATGGCGATGGAGTTCTTTAGTTCAATGAAATAAAATTTCTATAACATACAAAAAACCCCCAAAGAATTGCAAGATATTCACTCAGCATTGCTGAAGAGAAATTTAATATTCAAATAACATGAGAAAGACATACCTATGTAGATGACAGCAAAAAAAGGACTATCTTCTCCCAAAGTGTGTGTGTATTGGGGGGGGGGTTGCCTAACTTGCATTATTAGAAATAGAAGTTGAAGTGCATAGAAAGAACAGTAAGAAATAAAAAATAAATTTACAATTACTGCTTAACTTAAGTACTTAATTTAAAGAACACCATTGTCCTACACACTCTATCTAGTTAAGGGAATCATGCCAGGAAGGGAGATATATTAAACAGTGGGAAAATGCTCAAACAGGAGGTTAACAAGAGACATATAATGAGGTCTGGCAACCTATCTTCAGTAAATCATCACTTGCTTCTGCAAGCTTAGGGGAACTTGCCTCTTTCATACATATGTTCCTTAAGGATATGGCCATAGTGAAGCCAACAGAGGTGTGCTGATATAAAATCAGTGCAAGTAAACTCTGTATCAGGATAAGATGCATATGGACTCCAATTGCCATTCTACTGGGCTGATCTCTGCTTCTTTCTCACTGAACAAATTGTAGTAGTTGGCAACCACTTCAGGAAGAAATTGCCCATACTCCAATATTTTAAATGCTCAGCTTTGTGTCCAAGCAAATAGTGCCAATCCACTTTTAGTGCTACAGCCAAATGCCAGGTCTTCCAACTGGACAGAAATGAAAACCAAGAAGCTAAATGTGACTGGCATGTTGYCTTGGAACATGTAAAGTATAAAATGTTTATATGTAACAAGATACCAGACAATGCAGTTGATACTAGTCAATACACAGGTTAAACAAGGAAAAATTCTAATGATTCTAATTAAATACACTGTAACTGAAAACACAAAACTGCTGGGAAAGTGTATGGTGAACTTTTTGCTCCATCATGCAATTATGATTCCACTTGCATCCATTTTATGTTGGTATGTATCTGCTGACTGTAAGAGGCTTATGCCAGWGTCAGGGAGAACAAAAGTCAAGCCTGCAATATTTAATAGACTGATGTGCTAATCTTGGCTCAAGCCTTCTTGCCTTTAAAAACAAGCAGTTTATGACTGAACTTTCAAGGAGGTCATATACAATGTACTAACTGCAACAGCAACTAATGCCATAGGGATTGGTGCAGTTTTAACAACACCTGCATTTTGGTCTAAAGCTGCACAGGTGCAGTGAAAACTTTGGCTGTGAAATTAGCTGTCCTCCCTCTCAAATACTCTTTGTCTAACCTTGTTAAGCAACAGATTTGAGGTTTACCCTTTCTGCTCTCACTGGCTTCCTCTCTAAGTCTTGTCCCAAAACCTTTGTAGGACACAAGTCCTTTCTGTGCTGTGCTAAATCTTCTCCCTTCTCCTTTTGTCTCCTTGACACATTGCCATGGGCCTACTGACACTGTGAACTGTAGCTCAGGAACAGGCTTAGGCAGCTCCAATCCTGTGACCTCCACATCCACAGCAATGGGCACCATGTGGCCTTTACAGCATCCATTTCGTGCAACGGAAGAAGAATAAAACTTAGATGCAAGAAGRACGCTATAAGCAGCTGCCTCAGTGGACGTGAAGCCCTTCTGGGAACAGCTTTTTTCTTCCAGACTGTCTGTGGGCAGCTGAAGACCATGCKCTGGCCTGCCTGCATCTAATCAGTTGTGTTAGTAGGTATGTTTGACGCTGCACTAAGGCACAGTGTGGGCTCAGCTTTTCCACTTCCACTGACCTCTGGAGATCAGGAGAGAATGTCTTTCCCCAGCCCCTGCAGAATGGGCTTGCATGCTAACATGGTTGTGGATGATGGGCAAACCTGTTCTTGAGGACAGACTCTGCCTCATGCTTAACGGACAAAGAAGAACCACAGGCCCTTGTTGCTACCGAAGACTTACTGCCCAGAAGGTAGGAAGGGGGAAAGCGAGGAGCAACAGAGGGGTTAAACTCCTCTCTCCCACAAAAATGAGCACTGGCTAACTAACTGGCTAACTGTGACAAGTTTCCTTGTCATGTGGAAACCACAGTCCTTCAGTCCAGCTTGGAGCTGAATCCCCACCTTGCTCACGCCATCTGTTTTTTTTTTTTTTTTTTTTTGGTTTTGGTTTTCCAGTGATGCAAGGTTATATGCCTGAACATACTCGTATGAAGCATAAAATCTGAAAGTAAATGTGGATACAGCTCATAAAGGGAGAGAAAGCCTTCACACTCCCCTTCCCTTCTTCCCTCCCCTGGATTAAAAGTTAAAGTCAGCTAGAACATAAGCATACAGTTCTATCTGCAGCTTCGCAGAACAAATCCCACAGTCTGTGTGGTGGTGTACTTTTCTTCAACACCATCAATAGGCATCACTGACACTATGTTTGGATTGTGATCTTTGCACATTTATACCTCTAAACAATTCTTCTCTGGCAACACAAGAAAATTCCTAGCTGTCTAATTAACTTCTACTTTGCTAATATGCCTCTTTCCAATCTTTTAGCTAATACAGTACAACTGATTGCTCCAATTCACTGCTTAATTACAACTGCCTTGTCTGCATTGACATTCTAATTTAATCATTTAATTTAGATTAGTGCATTGTTTTCTAATTAAAAAAAAAAAAAAAAAAAGGAAAGTGACCTTGCTAATGATTTAGCGACCTAACTCATCTAGCAGAGGGCAATCTGACAGATTTATAGACAGGGTTTAACAACATTGATCCTGGGATGTTGCAGCCAGTGTGGAGAGTACAAATCAACAGCCTTTCAATGACACAATACCTTTTACTGTGTTTTATATCATCACTGGATTTGAAATGTTCCCGCCTGTTTGAGTCCTGCTACTTGCTTGTGGTTTTGGTCAGTAAGGAGATTGTATACTGCTACATTCCTGCAGCTCTGCATTTCGTGTTCTTCAGCGTCTCCTGCCTCTCCATTTTGGATAGCTATTTCTTCCTGCTTTTTGTCTTTAAAATCTATACACAGTCATCACACACAGTGACTTCCACTGCAGAAAGAATTTTTCCTAGAGGGAATGGAAAATGCTCCTCACCTGCTTTGTTTACAGCAGTGGCAGAGAGTATTGAAGCACATACTGTCCTTTGTTCGTTAGGTACTGATGCCAGTACAGCTAGCTTAGCTTTCTCTCAAAAATTAGGCAACTAAGAGTAGCATCAACAACTTTTTATCTGTAAGACTGATGCCTTTACATGAAGAAAAAGAAAGTGTCTACTGAAGCATCTGTAGCGTTTTTGTCAAATTTTTATGTAGCACCATTTAACATCAAGAATCTACAYAGATGGAAGTCAAAAACTTTAACAGAGGTCCTTCATTTAGGCAAATACTTCAACATAGAGAAAAGTACAAATATTATAGAATCATTTATGAAAYGAGTATTTTCTTTCTCAAAAGAAGGAAGTGAAATACTATTATATGCACAAATCATTTTTTTAAATGCAGTCCACAATACATAGATTAAGGAGGGAGAGGCCATTCTGAATCTCTGCTTGACCTGTTAATTGTTGGGGTAAGCTTTGAATAAAAGTCCTTTGAAGCAACAGACAGCCTTCTATAAAAGCTGTGTGACTGTTACCTTCATTCTCTACTGAGAATGAATTTTAAATGTCATGAAGAAAATGACTTTATTCAAGAAYGCATATTTATATGATCCATTTCCATGAAGGAGACTTAAAAGTATATTTCAAATATGAAAACTGAATTCTTTATTAGTGGTGCAGGGGTATTCTATTCAACACTGCAGTTTATATTAGGCAGGAATCGAGGCTACATTCTGCTGAGCCAAAAGGATTTAGTAGATTCATGGATAACACAGAAGGGAGAGCAGGAGATCACCATTCCTCAGTTGATCACCACAACCCATCCACCCCTCTACCCTCTAATAGGGGAACTCAGGAGCTTGTAGGTGACTAAAATGGAACCTGCTTTTGCTCAAATTGTATCTTCCAGAAAAGCACAGTTTCTTGATCTGAAAGTATGAAGAAATGGAGATCCAATACACAGGTAAATTATTAGTTCCTATGGGTAATGGTTCTCATTGAATTTCAACCTGCCTTCTTTTCAGTTGAATTGGCTTGGCTTTCACTTGCAACACTTACTCCTTGTAATACCTGTCCTCTCCTAGATTAATTAGCCCTTTCTATTCATTTTCTAAGGATTCCAGACATCATTTTTACTTTTTTTATCCACAGATGAGTACAGCAATCAGTTTCCTAGAACCATAACAACTCTTGCATGTAACTCAGCTCAGAGTCATCCATGAGTATGTGAAGCTGGGGTATTTCTTTTTTTGACTTTGGGCTCATCTGCCTATGATTTTTATCTGTTATTTCCTCAGTCGATCGTGCAGCCTCACAAAGCCCTTGGGAAGTCCACGCAATGCTCTGGTGAGTCGTCTGGCACTTTAGCAGGAGGTCAGCTGTGTGTACAAGGCATGTGTGGTGGTGTTCTGCTTCTCAGCATCCTGGTTCCTTTCTGTGTTCTCTCTGGCACCCACAAGGAAATCACCATTAAAGATGCACTGTTTCATTCCCCTTCATGCTCATTTGGCACCTGTACGTAATGCTTAAGACTGGTGTTGTTTTTTTTTYTTGGTCCTTCATACAGCCCTGCTGATAGATTCAGTCCTGGTGACAGATTCCAGAGGCAACACCACCTGCTCTGCAAAGAAACCAGCTGGACCGTAGACAGCTGACACATGGCCAGGACAAAGCCTTGAGTGTGTTCATACAGACATGATTTATAGGACAAAAGAACATCCAAATATGCTTGAAAGAAAGGGCATGGAACACATGGCTCTTGATAAATGTTGCAATGGGTTGAGTCTTTTCCTTGTGAATGGTGGGCTTTTAAGCACTGATCCAAAGTCTGTGGAAATCAACRGGAGCCCTTCCGGTGGAGCAGCAGATGCTCCCAGAAGGGAAGCTAGTGCCTATGACAGGGCTGCAGAAGCCAGTTCCAGCATGGGATACAGCCTGAGTCTGGGCCCCATGAGCAGCGAGGGAAAGGTGCCAGCAGTGACGGCTGACCAGACAGAAGGCCGCATTTCACTCCTTGCACTGGGGCTTAGGCAAATTGTGCCAATCTGTGTTAGATTTTACGAACAGTTTGCAATTTCCTCAGAGCTATCTCTCAAAAGTATTCAACTCTTTCCACTCCCTTTGCTGTAAATGACATTTTGGGTTTACTGTAAATTGTTCTTTGCCAGCCCTACTACCAGAATAAAGTATATTTTTATGCTAGGTTTGCTGAGTCACTCAGCAGTGTTTCTGCTCCTGACTGGGTGAATACATAAGCAAGCCACGGGCAAACAGAGGCCCAAATCTGAATCATCATGAGGGTGATTTTCACATTCACATGACTTAAATCAGTAACAGAATTAGCAACACTAAACTGTAGGATATTGCCAGAAGGAAACTGCTAAGTGGGAAGATGATGTGATGGAAACAGGCTCATTAATTCATTTCTATCTGCTGAAAATATTTTGCTGTATTCACCCAAGATGGGGAAAACCCATCCAAGCTGCTTATGCTGGGTCTGCCTTTGGTCTTGAAATACTGACTTGACACCCTACCCCGCTCCTGATTCCAAGTACCTTTGGCAGTAGGAAGTATTCAAACTGATCCTGCTACAGTAAATTTTAATGTTAACTCTCTTACAAATTCTCGCCTGTATTAATTTTCTGCAAGAACAGTCTGTCTGCTGGTACTTTTGCCTCCTAATACAGCAATTGGATTTATGCTTCTGTCATCCTGCCCATGCTGCTCAGTGGTGAAAATCATCCCTGTGAAATACTGGTTGTTTAGCCTGATTTGAAGGCTATGGAAGCAAACCTCAGTGTGCATTACTATACTAGCTACGGAGCATATATTTTCAGAGAACAGGATCACAGCAGGGAATGAAGAAAGGTTTGAGGCTGCTAAAGTATCAGGCTATAAAAATAATGTACGATTTGCCTTTACTAAAACAAGGCCAGGATATTAAAAAAAATCAGAATCAAAAATCTATTTTGTCATAATTTCATTTCAGTTATTTAGCTTTATTGATTTATTRTTTTATTTTGAAAGGAGTCAAAATATAAGCTTTCATTACCAGTAGACTCTTAGATAAACCATTTAGAAAGAAAAGACCCCTCMCTTCCCTTGGAAAATAAAAATTCAGAAGATAATCTATTTAAACACYTCAAAATATGAAGCATCTGTACTTCTACAGAAGATTACTGTCAAAAAGAGCTGTAACAATAGCAAAGAGCTGTAGCAATTATCACTGTTACCTCTCCAGCACTGTAGCTCCGAAGTCGCTGAAGGTGTTGCCTATGTGTCAGGTGATTAGGGAGACGACCATTCTGTAGTGGGATTCTGGGATCTATGAAAGTGGTAGCACGACTGTTGTGGTCAACGAAGAAGGACTGTAACACATATGAAACATGTTTTTTGTAAGAAGATAGTCAACACTGTGACAATAGTATAGGATTATAAACTGTAAACCACCAGCGACTGGGTGCCTGAAGTCTCCTCTTCAGGCAAAATCTGTGGAGGGTAYCTGCAAAGAATACTTTCCAGACTAAGCTAGAATAGCTCACAGGAAATACTTGATGCTATAAGGCTAAAAACCATACGTAATGACCGTGAGATAAACGTGGCAGAAGAGCATAAAATTATCAAGGATATCTATGTGATAGTTCCAGAAGTCACCCAGCAAAGCGTCATGGGGGTAGAGACACTGAGCCAAATTTTGCAGTGACAACAGATCTAAAAATCTAGCTGAAATTTTTTCCCTGGCCACAGAAAGCTAGAGAGTTACCACTATGTAACGAAGCATTTGTCCTTAAAGTATTTTTCTGCTCTTAAAATAACCTTGCTTGCTGCTCGTATTGTTTAAAGCAAAACATCACCAATTTGGAGTCAAGAAAGAACCCTGAATGATCACATAGTCTGATGTGCCGTGCAAAATGTGATAAACATTGCCGACACTCTTACCTTGCCCTGTTGGTCAGTTTTGATCTCCCAGCCCCGAGGAAGTTCCAGTCGGGTATCAGCAAACATGTTGATAAAATTTACCAGGTCTCTGTTGTGCTGATAGCGCTCAAAATTGCGAGCATCTCTACGAATCTTCAGAATCATGTGCTTCAAGCAGGTACTGTTAGTGAAGACTCGATAGGCACTCTATGAGATGGAAAACAATGTTCCAATGTCAAAAGAACACATATGGATGTTCCATGAGATGTATATCTAAAGAACTGAAACAAATCCCATTAAATTCAAGACCAACCTTCACTTCATTTCAGTAATTTCAATGACTATTTCATATGAACACCTAGAAGAAAGAAATACATTCTGCAAATACAAACATCCCACACACAATGCACAGTATGCTTGCAAACTGCCTCCTACTGCACTGCTAGAAGACAGTCAGCTGAGACAMCATACACTCACTGTACATGTAGTTGTGTTTATCACATTGCTTTCATAGTCCAAGCGAAACACTGGTTGTGTGACTAGATGGTTCCAGACAGTTGGAAGGGCAGCTGTGAAAATGTATATATGCTGTAATTCAAATTAAGGTGCTCGTGATAGGATTCATCAACTCTAGAGGACTGCAGTACAGATGTCTTCATCTGAGCTTGTCACCTTAGGGTCACTTCCTAGTTATAGGTCAGATACAGACAATTAAAATTTCTTGTCTCAGAAGATATAAATAGTTCCCTGGAACTGCATACTTCTTTCTGTACTCACCACAAAGCATGTCAGATAGATATATTTTCATGAGTCAAATGAACACCATCTTTGGGGCAGCTCATTGTATCTTCCAATGGACATTAACTATACCCTTGCAGGAACATGCACTGACGCAGAGCTAAGTGAGTTTGTGCTGATCTGGTTGCCACAATGTATTCAATGATACAGCAACACAAAATACATGTGATAACATTTTGGTTTTTTTTTTTTAATCCACAGCCTACTCTTTGGACCTTTTACTTCAGGAGAAATGTTCCTCAATCAGGTTATAAAAACTTTACAAAAATCTGCATATCTTCTGAGCTTTTTACTGGAGAGAAAATCAGTGCATTGGTTCTACTGGCCAGCTCAAAAAATGTAATTAATCACTAGAGCTTTGGTTACACTATACAAAGCATTTCATGCACTCTCTGTCTTCTGGGGCACTAACGAGTCACTGAAGGATTTGTGTCTCCAGGGAAGTTAACTCAGAGAATCTGACCTAAGAACTTCGAGTTCTCAATTTGTGTATTTTTAATCCATTTAACCACTACAATATAAGAAAACATTTACAAGTATTATTTTTATTACATAATGATTTATATTGGTGGTAGTACTGAAAAGAGAATACCCTTTGTGGCACAAGGTCCCTAACTACGGTAAGTATTGGTAAATGTTGTGAAATCACAGAGATACGATCTCTGCCTTGAAGATACAATCCAAGTTATAACCTAAGAAAGCTCTGTGGTCACAAATTGCTGAGGTCCTAGTCTACCCCATAAGAAGCTATATTTTGATCTAGTGTTTGACCAGTGACTGAGTATCTTTTAGCTGCACTAGGTAAACCAAAATATAATGTAGTTTTAGCCTTCCATGGGAATAAAATATCTGCAAAATGAGAGCCTTTCCATTTTAGTTCTAACTGCTGGATAATATTTTCCACTCTAAACTTCATTGGCATAATTAATAGCTCTAAATTTTAATAGGGGCTTGTGGTTAAAATATTACAACCGTGTTAAGCCAAAAGTAATGTGGGCCATTATTTCTGTACAAGTGGCATYTGTATGACTATTTGACAGATGTTTTAACAGATTATTCTGGCTCATATGTTAAGGACAACTTTGTAAGTTTGAACTGAAAGCCTCTTTTGGCTTTTTCTATTTTAGTGAGAAATGAAGCTGGGACTCAGTCTCTCGTGAGCTGTTTGTGTACCACTATGGAATCAGTTGCTCATTTCTCAAAAAACTATGCCAAACGAAAATGATACTGCTTCTAGCTATAAATAATCATATATCACCCTGTCAGTGGAAGACATTATGTGCACTCCACAACCTACTTCAGCTGAAGTCAGATGAGCTAATATATCCCTTCCTCTGCAAGGTTTCAGGGGCAATAATCTCTGCCAGAGAACTGGAGATGGACAACTGGCATCAACCTGCACAGCATTAGAGCCAGAATAGGATGGCTGTCTTTTGTGAAAGATTTGCGCTGAGACAACTCTTAGTTTTAATTTTAATTTCTTTTCCTTTCAAAAAGAAAGGTTATTCTATCCAGGAAAGGAGGATTTTCCAAAGATTCAGAAGTCATGTGTGTATGCCTAKCTGAACTACCTCCAAGACACAGAAAGCTAGGACTGAAACCTGGTAACTGCATCTCCTTGTGAGATTTCCCTTATTGCTATTTTCTGACTGACTTACCTTTTAACTTCTTCTAGTGCATATGAGGTTTGCAAGGAGATATGCAGATTTGTTGCATTTCTGGAAAAAAAAATCTATATTTTTGAGGATTCGATTCTTATCTTGACTCAACTCAATTTCCTTCACTGCTTGACAGATTATGCCCACCTGTTTCTTGGGAGTTTCTGCAAACTGCAGATAAGAAATTTGCCCTCTCTCTATTYCCCTAAGATTTGGTAGCATCTGAATAAGATTTCTCATGAATATGGTTCCAAAGGCAATACCATCAAGCCATTCAGCAAAAGAAAACARAATCAACTAAGCACAAACCAAGGTTTCCTGCATACTCTGGAAGGATAATATTAATTAGGCAAGAGCTTCTTTTATGCCAGAGAATTCCCTGTATGAAGTAGAATCTCAGCAAAAGTTTCTTTGGAGCAGCCTGTCTATGCTGTGCTCAACCTCATCTGGTGCTCAGAAAGGACAACTGAACCCTGAGTCAGGCAATTTAAATTCACTGTTCATTCTCAGGGAAGGCATAAGGCTCAGTCTTTGGACTAGGAAGACAATAGTGTGAGACAGCAAATCATAATTACTCACATAGTTTGCATGCAGCACAGTGAAGAACTCAGGATTGGTGATGAACTTTACAGCTGGAGACTGCAGCAATAAGGTGATTTTTTGAGAATTCACAGGAGAAAGGGAACCTTCCCTCCTAATTTCTGGGAGGGGTGAAAAAAAAAGCAAATCTTATTAACGTAGCAGACAATGCAGTCTATTATTTAACTTTTATCGCATGGTCACAGAAGCAACTGTATAAGAATGTCACCACCCTGTCAATGCACCTTTGTGTTTCCAAGACAAGCCTACTGGCAAAATAGCAGATGTTCTCCTGATGGTTAGTGCTGCAGAGCTGAGAGTGGCAGGGCAGGACCTGGATGTTTTTCTACACTGCATGTTATAAAACAGTGGGTCATATCCACTGCTGTTTGCATTGACACTGTATGTCAATGTGATCATAACAGTTTTTACCAGCTGAGGGTTTGTTTCAGTACTGTTAGCCAAATACTGAGTGTTGTTCTCCCCATGGCTGATTTCAGAGGGAAGAGCTGATTTCCAAAACAGCCTGAGGGGTTCACCAGCACAAAGCATTTGGTAGCAAGGCTGCGTTAAGGAAGTCCCCTGCTCAGCTACTCAATTCCACGTTCTTGATGCAAAGCATCACACAATGGCATGACTGTAAGTCCATAGTTTTGGGGACTTATGTGGTAAGAACAAAAAAAACAGATGCAAAGGGATTATTTTTAATCTGTATCAATTCATGAATCCTTCTGTCAACAAGCTGACATGGAAGCACAGGAGCAGAACTGAGTATCTAAGAACAAGATCCCTGCAGAGGTGGGAATTTCTTAACCTCCACTAAATGCTTTCCATTGTAGAATTATGGCTTGAGTATGCAGTCCTGGTATTTTCTAAAACAAGCCAACTCTCATTTGCAGACCAAAGAAATTGGATTTAGACATCATCAAGAGAATAAATGTAGATTCCCATTATTTCTTCTTATCAACTATATATATATATAGTTGATATTTTTAATTCTAGACACATCATATTATTCCATCCACTTAAGACAGCTGGCCACACCCATGGCTGCAGTTAAACTGATTTATACTAGTTTAGAATGTAGATAAGTGTGCATAAATGGTATTCCTTATGATATTTTCCTTTTAAATTTTCTTTTTAAATAGGAAGGCAAATGTATCATACTGCAGCTTTGTCTTATTCTAATGTGGTTTGTATCTTCCCTTAATCTTTTAATTCTTGGCATTATATACGATATCGTCTTTTTCTCCTAAAAGACAGAACAATAAACACAGCAAGGGCCTTTTACTAATCACATAAGATGACATAGTATACTCATTAGCTCTTTGAGGTGAAAATAAAAAAGGGATTGTTACATAATAAATTGACCTAAATACTTACTAGAGCAATTTCTAGTAAGTTACTTTTCTATTACATAGGCTATGATAGTAAATAATGTAACTGATATAAAATATTACTTGCCATATAAATAATAATAATACAATGTGTACCTCATTTCCATCTCAGCTGCTAAAAGAGAGGACTGGGTTCTCCCCATAGGAGTCAATGCAGGTAAAAGGCTCCCATAAGATGCAATACAAAGGATTGCAAAGAGGGTTTGAATATCAAACATTAAACATTCTTGGTCAAAACAGATTTTCAAGCTAAAAGCACCTAAGGAGTGAGGCTAACAAATGGACAAAACTGAATATTTCACCAAACTGCTATTTGCCATTCATTTTGGTGGCATAAGTTCTCCAACAAAGCAGATACCTATTTCTAGGTATCCATAAGTTGCCTAGTGGGCACTAGTCTGATTGCTGCGGGGTTTTTTTTGTTCTTGTTTGTATTTTTTAACTTCCAACAGAATACTTGGGCTCTGATTCCAGAATTCTAAAGAAAACCTAAGTGTGACTACCACCAAGAAGAGTGGAACAGCTCTCTGCCATCCTGTCCGGTTCCTTGGTACATGTTCTCCTCTTTTGTACTGTTACTAGTCATTGTCTAGTCACGTAAAGAGCCAGATAAGAGAATTGATCTGGCTGCAAACTCTACTAGCCACAAGATAAAAGGGTTGTTTTCAGCCAGATCTGCTCTCTGCTCTGATATAGCATGTTGTCACATGAGTTAGTGATGAGCAAAGAGGTAGCTGTGCTCTTTCAGTGGTAGCCCACACTTCAATCAGCTCACAGCTACCACAGAACTGCAGCCTTAAAAATAGAAGTATTCTATATTCGATGCCAGGGCAACTGCAGGTGCAACCACATGGGCAAATGTTGCAGTGGAAAAGCTATCCCAGGGYGAATAAACTGTCCTTAGAATACAAGGCCCCTAAGATCAAAATCATACTGCAGTAAAAATAAWATAGTGCAGCTTTTGCAACAGCTGAGCTGAAAAAATTTGCTGCCTTCTCTATTTTCACTTCAAATAACCCTTTACTAAAGTAAAAATACTTTGTCTGTGTTAGCTGTTGTTAAAAATACTGAAGCCTTTCATATCTGACTTGTACCTGTAGCTTCAGAGTTACATCTCTTTCAAGCAGTTTCTGCGGAGTTCCCCAGAACTGAATACCATGAACATGCCACTGAATGGTTTTGTTCCCCATACCTGAACTTGGCTGGGAAGGCTCTGCCTCAGAGTCACTTCCTCCTCCAGTGATAACTCTTTCCACTCTGTTGTTAACTACAGCATCATCCTCAGTCCGCTCTGTTGCAATAGTTCGCTGGATATTTTGGTATCTGCATATTTTCAGAGAAAGGAATAATTGAATAAGAATATGCCTAACTCTTTTCTTCTTCAGGTGATGCAGCTCTTCAGACCTGGACCAACCATTACATTGCAAATGTGGCATTTTAAACTGATTAACAAATGGCTGCAACAGAGAGCACAAGGCAAGAAGAGTTCAAGGTCAAACTTACAGTGCTATTTAAGACTACAAGTTACCATTAGGCTTCCATTTCAATCACCTGGATGTCTGGCACCTAAAAATAGCAGTGGATCATGGTTCCCCCTCTCACTTAGTCTTATGGTAACATAACCAATCAAGTAAGGATTAATCCTGTGATGTACTGAGTACCCTTCAGTCTTGCTTATTACAATATTGGATGCACATGTCAACTCTAAAAAGGAGAAGGCTAATGAGTGCTGACCGTGTGCTTATCATGACACTGCATAGCCACCCATTAAGAATACTTCCGTTGTGGCAGGTAGTAGGGCACTCAGACTGGCAGGTAGTGTAAGCTCAAAGAACTTACAGTCTAACTGATATGACACATACAGAAAAGGAGAATAGGATGTAACACAGGAACTGAGCGAGCAGTGTGAGGATGCAAGTGTTATGATATTTCTGGAAATTAGTGGGATSGGGTATTCAGCTTGAGTTGGGCGATACCTTGTTGCAGAGTAAGGRAAATGAAACAGTGAGGAAGACAGAAATAAATGCTGAACTAAAACCTGCAAGCAGCTTTAAAACTATATAATGTCATTTATATATTAATTATGGAACTAATTTCCATATTAACTGATGACAACAGTACTGTTCATGGCCTTAGAAAAGAGCTCTATCTTAAACACTCTACTAGATCAGGATTAAAGTATATACTAGGCTGTGCGAATAACCTGGAGTGTTTCAAATAGGCACTACAAAAAACAAATTCAAGTTAATATGTTCACCCACAAAAACAGATGAATAAGATGGGAGATTAAGATTTCTTTGGTTTTACTAGCAATCTATGAATATAACAAGTCTTTTTACATATTGAAAAATAAAAACATAGGGAGAAAGTGAGTGAAACAAAGCGAGAGAAACAAAGGAAAGACAGAGAGAAAAGAAGGAAAGAAAGAGAACAGAAAGGAAAGAGAGATAAAAGAAAGATGGAAAGAAAGAGAGAAAAGAAAGAGGGGAAAAAAGGAAAAAGGCTTTCTTAATTATTTTAAGTAGCTTTAACTCCACCCTGATATTTTTAATCTTTATTTCTGGATTGCATTCCCATACCAATATAAATTGGGATAGCTCTACTGGCTGCATTTAATCTGATCCTGTATCATTGATCTCTCTTTTTACTGACTTATGTTGTCTTTTCTTTCATCAGCTCATCTTCTGACGTGTACATTTTCCTTTCTTCCTCTCTCTCTCTATTTGTTAATGCGTACTTTATTCCAAATTAGGAGTTGGTCAGGAATGAGTTCCTCAAAGTGACATGGGATCATTAAAGACAAGCAGTTAGGTTTTAGCTTTCATATAACTCTCAACAGACAGCAAAGCCAGTAGCTCACTCCAACCTGACCTCGGGCAGAGGGGTTGGAGATAATTAAGAAAAATAACTAAAATTTCAAGAGATTTATACTAAACTTACACAGTACAATGTATTTTCCTGCAGTAATCAAAGTCATTTAAAACTACATTTAATGTATGCTTTGATAGCTCAATAAACAGCATTTTTAGAAGATTTTTTAAAAAGACTGGGCATTTTGTTTTTAAGTTAGCATGTAAAATTTGAAAAGTAGATTTCACAGCAGCATAAATTTACCTCAGCTGTTCTGCCCCTCTGTTTTAGACCCGTGTTTTACATTTTTATTCACTTGACTGCAGGCTAACTGAATGAACTTTCCATTCCAACACTGGAGGAGTTTTACAACACCCACATGCAATAGCAAAGGGAAAAAAGAAGGAGTTCATATATTCAAGGGATATAAGCAGCACATATAAAAAAATAGCTTCAATTTAATTAGATGGCAGCAAATCCCTATTGGCAAATTTTAAACAGTAATGTTAGCTGTATGCCAACAAAAGGCTACTTTTTTTTTTGGTCTCAATACTATAAAATTGTCTTATATAAATACCAGAAAATGCCAAAGTAATTGGAGAAAACATTGAAAAGGTAAAAGCTCTGGGAATGCCTCTGGAAATTTCAGTCTCCTTTCAAAGTGATTTGTCAAAGAAATAGAGGTTTAGAAATAACACACAGAGTCTGTCTTAACTATATGTTACAATTTGCTATTTATTAGTTCTCAAAATAATACAAAGACAAGTCTAGCTGCACATGCACCTACACTGCATAGTATCTTTCCAACAGAGTTTGAASAGCAATGGCTGTTATCTGCTTTGGTAACAAGCACGCAAGTTCAGGTAGGGTTGTAGAAAATGAGCAAGGCTCTTTAAAATAAAAAGTAGGGATGTTTCTTTGGAGCTTGCCCAAAGCCTGCATTTCAATTTTGCATTCCCTATATCCCCGAATGACCAGTAGAGCTAATAGGAAGGTTTGAGCACTGAAGTAAAGCGGGACTAGGCTCATGGATTTGAACAACCACAGCTATGAGGTTTTTTCAAGCTGAATTTCCAAAGCTTTGCGGTTTTGGCAGGGCTGGAAATACCAAGCTCCCTAGTAATATTTTGGTCTTTCCATTCCCTTTCCCATATGAAACCAGGAAGCTGACAAGTGAGCAGATTGGTTTAAAAAGAAAAATGGCCAAGTTTTTTTGAATTGCCAAAAGGATTTGAGTCYCATTTTGTCTGAGCCTGGAGCAAAAGTTCAGGCTGCTGCTAAGTCTATCAGCAAGGTCTGTGTTTGCTGCTGCTTTGCCTAAAATGATTTTCTGGTGTGTTTGCTGAAGATTGTTTCAAAGAATGAAGCTTGAAATACAACAGAAGAATATTTGTAAAATGAACGCTTAAAGCCTGATCTTCTGTAGTGCTTTTCAATAATCATTTAGGAAAAGTTGTTTTCCTCATAAGCCCCAAATCTGGAGAACTCTAAATATATGAAATCAGCTTTAGGACAATGACAATTTTTAAACTTATAAAAATCAGGTTGAAAATATAGAAATGCCTTTCCACTTCAGAAATACTCAGTTTGGTTGAAATCATTGCAATGTTCAGTAAAAATCTCTTTCATTGGATTCTTAAAAAATGTTTCTGTTCAACTACCCAAACTTGGGAACAATAGGAGACCTTCCTATTCTAAAAAGGTATTTTTAAATTTTAATTTTAGAAGCTTCTTGGCAGAGAATATAGAATCATCATTTTTTCCATCTATCTGGAGAAGCCATGGCAGTCTGCATTTATTAATCTGTAAAGTGTTTAGTCTCTACTGAAACTTAGGCGAAGAGAGCTATGCCACTACTGAACATTTCCTATGCTTCTCACTCTGTAACTGGGTATCTGAATACTGAAAATATCAAGAGATAGAAAGAAGAACAACACATCAACGGTTAATTCTCAAACCAGATCAGTGATAAACAAGTCATATCCAAGAAAGCTAGGCAGCCTACATGAATATATGGAAGAATAAAGTTTGAATCAAGGAGGTTACAAAGGCAATGMCTACCCTGGAGTTTCTGCTGAGATCTGAGATAGCTGGTTTATGGATTAATCTATTACTGATTAACCCATGTCAGCTAACAGAATGGTAAGTTCCTATGCAGACATTCACAAACATTTACTACTGGCTATGTTGGGCTTGCATGGAAAAAAAAAAAAAAAAAAAAAAAAATCTCTCAATTACATTCTGAACAGAGCTTTCTGTGTCAGATAACTTGCTTACAATCAAACCATCTGACTTTTAACATGATCCAAATCTTTCTTAAAGACAAACCATAAATGGTAGAGAAGAACCATGTAAATCCCTTCAAAGAGCCTACTAGAAATATCCAGTTCTGTTTCTTTAATGTTAACATGGCAGCTTGACACAATCTGAGAAAAGCTACAATGGAAACAAAGACTGAACAGGTTCTTTCACCTCTACAAGAAATAATATATGGTGTGAAATACCATCCAAAATAATGAATTTGGAAGAAAAAGAAAAGAAAGAAATTCCTCAAGAATGTGTTGATGGTGTCAACTTACTGTGCACAATAATCATTTCCAGAAGGCTCATTTGCTCTCAAAAAGTTACAGAATTTTCTAGCCAATGTCATTTAGGACTCTGTTCTCCTTACAAATGATGCAGTTACTCCCAAACTATTCTGCACTACGGAAAGAATACTTTGAAACTCTGTATCCTTCTCTTAGCTCCCGATCCTTTTTTTTTTTTTTTTTTTTTTAATACAGAGAGAACCTCAAAACTTTTGTGGCATTTTACGTACTATGATTAGAATATAATTTCAGTCTTGCTTGTCTAGAAAATAAACTATATCATTACATTACTGTAATGCAGGGAATAAAAACAAAACAAAACAAACCCTTTTCTCAAGTAAAAGGGAGGATTTTTGCCCAGCTGTTTATTTTTTCTCTTTCCTCCTAAATCCAATCTGAAAAGCAAGCATAAGTAGGAAATGATAAGCAAATATATGTGTGGAGTACTCAAACTAAGTGGAAAATGCATGCTATGTTAGAGATATCTGAGCTAGCTCTGAACAAACTGACGGATTTACAGGGCCCAGTGCAACACTAAGCAGGTCTGTCTAGGTCTAGAAGGTTGGCAGTCCTCTTAGTTCAGTACTCTGCCTTGGAAAAGGAGACAAGCCTTGCAGCAGGCCACATTTGCTTGGTTAATGTCACACTGATATGGCAACATTATTTCAAAACAATTCAGCTCAGAAACCTCTGCAGATACTACACTGTGGTGCTGGAGGCTGATCCACGGATGCTACTCTCAGAGCTGAACAGTAGAAACAACTTCATCCGTTCTCTTCTGGAAATCTTTTCAAAAAGGTTTTCCAAAAGCCTCTTCTTGCTATTTGAAATGCTTAGGAACATCTCTCACTCCATGAACCTGCTCACGTGAGCAAGTTTGGGTACTTTGCAGCAGGGAGCAAAGTAGAGAGTGATCAGCAGCCAGGACAGGAACAGGTAGGTTGGATAAGGAGGAAAGATAAATCCTTAGGGAGCAGATACTATGCGATAGGGAAGGAAGAAAGCCACCRGGGCTGTGAGGAAAAGGCGGAACATGAATCTCTAGGGAACACAGGATGCAACCACTCACCGTCGATTTAGCTGCTCCATTTGCTGAACAGAACCAGACCTGTGGATTCCATCTGGCGTCGCTGCGGCTGTGGGACGCTGCCACGTTGTGGTTCGGTTGACGTGATCGACATAGAACACCCTGCCATGGCTGTCTATCCGAGCTTCCCAATCTACAGTTACAAAAAGGGGAAGATGCTGTCAGTATGATGCCTTCCCTAAAGCCTAAATGCTGGAGATGTATATATACACACACACACACATATACACAGATAGTGGATATACATACATGAGATAAATACTACGTATGTGTATATATGTATGTAATATATATTACAATGTGTATATATTCAAACAGATATACTATATGCACATCTACATATAGGTATATGCAGTATATTCATGCACATATTACTTCACTYACAGCACATAGGCAGCCTATAGAATTCACTACCTTAGACTATGAAAAACAAGTGACACAGTGGCTATACTTTTAAAGGGCTGGATATTTTACAATCAGTTATACTGGTTGGTTGGGTAACCATACAGAATAGGCCCTCAGCACAGAAAGATTAAATCTCAGCTAATGTTTCAAATCCCATGTTTTTTTTGTTGTTGTTGTTTTTGTTTTGGGTTTTTTTTGCCACGTTTCAGAATAAACATGCTTCATTTCTCTTTTCTTTTATGAAGTGGCTCAGAAGAATTAATTAGCATACAGTAATCAAAAGCTCCCCACCTAAAGCTGATCACAGCCTGGTTCGGCATATATTTAGAAATCTCTATAAATACAAACAGACTAGTGTCAGAAATCTATTGCTATGATGAATGCCAACTAGATGGAGAGTTTGCAGTATTGAGCCTTTCATTATTAGTGTCTCCTGTCAATGTTAGTCTAAGTTGTTCCATGAATGAAAATTAAAAGTTCTTGTAATCTGACAGCTTGTGGAAAATGATTATTAAAAGCATGAAAAGCAGTGAAAATGTTGATAAAAAGTGTTTGTAACAGGAAATTCAGAATTGAATTAGAAAACTAAGCCATATGTTGAAGTGCTTGGAGTGGATGGTGTGAAGTGATACAAATTTGACTTGCTAACTTCRTATTTCCAAATGATTCACCAGTTGATGACATATCTATGCAAATATATGCACATATACTTGCTACATATATTATATACAAACCACCACCCACATTCACACACAAACGCACATACAGTAATTACCTTTGGGGCACACACTCCCTCTCTCTCCATACCCTTACTATGACTCCCTGTTCTCTAGCATAGGTGAGGATGAACCTATTCCTTCTTCCATGGCTTTTTATGACCAAATTTAGGATCAACTGGATTTCATWCTTTTTATCCCCTACCCTCTAAGAGTAGGATTGAAGTTGTGCCTCTCCCTGCTGTGTCTGGAAACTAAGTCTCAACTACTAGTTCGCCTCCCCTGAATACTGGCCCTGTTTGAATTCAGTTCCCACACCTSCGTTGGTCCCACTCAGCTACAGGCTGTCTTAAGTCTATGGCTGGTTGTTCCTGGCATGTTAATCCCAGGAATCTGAAAACACGGACTTTGGGAGTCCTTGGAGGAATTTTCTGTAAGACTAAAGCAGCAGGGAGCCACATAGATGTGCATTATTTCTTTAAAGCTGACTGTAAATACCTCTGTATTTACAGGTGCAAAACATACACTCTTACCACAGGTGTACATGCACACACACACACACACGCAGTCTCTCCCTCATTGTGAACATCACTATATAATCTTAAGGAGAGGGCACCTTGTTACTCCCACTGGACTAGGTTTCCCAATAACATTTTTCATGTTTCATGTTTCAAGAACAAGAACACGGCTTAGTGAAAATGATGCCTGAAACATAATAGAGTGAAAAAGGGCACAGCAAGTAAAACAGATGCACATGGAAGGAAGTCAGACTGACATCTTTTGATATGCAAGCCAGGCTGAAGGCCAGAACCTTGCCAAGCATACTATCACTGGCAGCAGGTGTGCCACCTCAGATGGAGAATGGTCCTTCTGGAGCCACGGATCATTTGCAACATCAGCAATATAGAAATAATCTTGGCCAGATCAAAGGTGACATGTTGTACCATAATATCACTAAGATGATCTTCGTTTTCCTTACTGCTGTCTGGCAAAGGCCAAATACTTGGCCTCACCCCACATTGCAGTACCATGCAACGAGTTGAGAATAATAAAGCTCAGTGGATAATTAGAGACTTGTATACAATTACTAGACCCACATTCCGGCCAACCTACAGAAGACATCAATTAATACTGGTCATAATGGTCTGCAGCCTGCTGATGGACATTCAGTAAGAATAAAACTACCCAATTACACAGTCAAATGAATGTTTCTCATAATCAAACCCTATGGCTTATGGGTGTATCTCCAATTAAACATAACTCAGAGCTCCTAAGCTTAAGGCTTAGAGAGCTAGGCGCAATAAACCTGTTCGGAGCTCGGAGGTCACAGTGAAAACAGCAGGTCCGGATGGTGCTGCATTACAATTTTTGGAATACTCTCTCTGCTGGAGGTATTGCTTATGTATATACATGTGAAACTGTGGGCTAACACTCGTGTTATCATACTAAAATATTAGGAAATATGTGCCACATGGCTTTTGCAGAACCTACTGCAGTCATTCATGAGTACTGCTCCTTGCAACTGCACTTTTGATCAGCTGAATAGTTATCAGCTTCCTTTGGTCATTTGGGAAGGCTGTCAGAAGGTAGCAGGTGCTGATACTTCTGTGTATGTATGCCTAACTATGTTGTACTTTCTGTCTTCCCACAAGACAAACAGTAAGTCACTGAAGTCACTGAAGCTATATACGATACCGGATTTGCAGACAGATGGATGGACGCCTGCACAGAGAGATGAACAGGCTGACAGGTGAACTGACAGACAGGACTCTGATTCGGAGCTGTGCTCAAGTTCCTTCATGCTATTCCAGGGGCATAAGTGATCCAGGAAGCAGCCAAATCTCTGAGTTTTCGTTACTTTGTTTTTTTCAGGTAAATAAGACTGTGACTACAACACAAGCTAACCTCCATCTAACCTCCACAGTAGGAGCTCACTGGACCACAGGGTGGGGACAAGACAGTATGGGGTTCTGTACTCCAGCAATCCCCCTCTATCAACCAATTCATATTTCACAGCAGCCTCTGAAATTGCTCTTATTTATACCAGAAGACGCAATATTTTCTGGTAGGCCCATAATCCTGGAGGGGCAAAATAAACATGCTTGCTTTCCCTTTCCAAGCTCAGCCACACCTTCGGCATAAAGCAGCTCTGAACTGGATACATGTATTTTTCTTGGCTTCAGTTCTGTAGGGTTTCCAGCAGTATTAGCAAATACATGCATAATAAGAGGTGACTATTAAGGCTGTCATGAGGCCATACAAACTCTGCAGATCTTCTATCAATCTCAAATGTGCCTTAACTTTCAGACTGTTCATTATACATACATTATGCATTCCTACATAAATAATAAATCTGCTTTACCTTATGTCGCTAAATAAACTTGTCTGAAATTAAATTTCCTCCCTGGGACCAACTGTTGTGGAGTTATGATGAAACAAAGATATTCAGAAGGCTTATTCAAAAGAGAAGAAAAGACTGTCCAATGGATTCTCCAGGAGAGAGGTTTTAACTGGTTTTAACCAGTTAACATTGGTAATGTGTAGCTTATGGTAAATTATCTTCAACTGTAAGAAGTTAATGCTGCATGTGAGACATAAGCCAGCTGATCACGCAACTCAGGTTTAAAATACATAGTATTTTCCTTTCACACAAGTCAAGAATTATTTATCTATGTATTAAATGGCATTAAAGGCACTGAGATGGTGATACTGAATGCTAGAAGAAGAAAATTTTCTAGATTGAGGCAGTATTTTTCATTTTGAAATTACTTTAAAATTTCATTGACAGTTTTAGGCAGTGTCTTACTAAGTGATATTATCTAATTCAACTTTTTTTCTCCAAAAAGTTAACCTAGCACTCTATACTCCTATTAGAATTAATATATTTAAGTCCATAGTCTCAATCTTTATTGCAAGTATAATGTTATATGCAAATGATCAAATACAGAGGCATATCACTTTACTGCTGTATTGTTGTACTTCCAATTTCATGTCCTTATACCCTATCATGACAGCCTTTGTAAAAATCAATGGTAGAAATACTTGGTTTTTGAGGATGATAATCAGAAAGAGACAAAATGTATTAAACTGGCAACAGTAGAAAATGGGATTCACAGCTTTTTTTTTTTTTTTTTTTTTTAACCTGAACGTGTCACCTGTCAGTGTCCTGTCACTAAGTTATCTAATTGGGAATGTGCCCTATTCACAAAATGTTGAGGTAAGACTGGGAAGAAGAGAAATATTTGCCTGTTACAGAGGTAGCTGTTCCCATTTCATCATTCACTGACAAGCCACGGTGGGACTCTAATAAGACTTCATTGGGCTAAAGGCATTTGAATCATTCATTGCTACTGACTAGCTGATGCCAGCATCAAGACTATTTCCAGCGTAGGGAATACTGACAGCATGGTTGGTAAATCATGAATTATTTGTCAAGGGCAGCATGTGCAAAATAAGTGTGTTCCCTACTTGGCTTTGAAGAAAATAAGGTGCTTTGTTTATATGCCTGGTTGTTTTTCTGAGGCACTGAACATTTTAGGTGGTTAAATCATGTGCTGAAGTTGAAAGGGGATCCCGAACGTTGCAGGGCATAGAGTGCACTCTGCTGGGCAGTTCCTGATAATGCAAAAAGCAGGGTAATCCTCCAGGATTATACAAAGGAAAGGCTATGGAGACAAGTAGAAACACCTTCAACAATTGATATAGAATTGATATGGTGCTAAAAATCCCATACTATCAGCCTCCTGATCCACCACTTTGTTTTCATTTTTATTCCTGTCAACTGCAGACCCTATTGCAGTCCACAATGAACATAAAATTCATTGATTATCAGATCCAAAGACAGTGCCTGGAATGTGAGATACCTTTTCCCAAGAGTCTGGGTTTCTTTGCTCAGATTTGGGCCTGCTATCCGACCCAGCAGCATCCTGGCTGTGAAAGGGATCCTGTTGGACCTGCAAGTAGAGCTCACAGGACCACAGAGAGCACCATCCCAAAACAGCTTTGAGATTGGTGATGGAAAAACCTGAAGACAAACTGCAGAAAAAACAGAGTACTTTGCCATTACAGCACCCACAGACTTTTTTGTAAGGCTTCCAGATCACTTACAGATACCCACTCAAACCAGTCTTACAACAGTGACTGGAGACAAGAGAATATTATTATTTCCATTTCAAGGTTGGCTAAGGAGAATGGACCAAGGCAGAAGGAGATTGTGGAGCTTGTCCAAAATAACATGACAACATTTGAAGTCAGGGTCAAATATGGGAAACAAAAGGGCATATTGCCTGAGTTCTGGAGAAGGAATATACAGGACAAGTGGGGGTCATTTAGGAAGACATACTGACCTCTACACCATTTCAGTTAACAGGAAAGGTTGAGAAACATAATAAATTAAAAAACTAGAGCTTACTTGGTGGAAGAGGCTCATCGATAGTTGGGTAGTGATGATGGTCAGGCCTCAGAGAAGGAAGCTGGCTGACTGGCTGAGAATTATGGAGTAAAGGGCAATCACCTACGGACAAGATATTCAAGACATTCACAGTCATTCACTGTTTTTACAATGTGGTTTAAAAAATGTGCTACTGTAAAACAAGTGATTTATTTTTAAAAAAGGTTAGCCTAGTGCTGTACTAGCAGCTCTGGTTATTCCTAATTCCAGGCAGTCTTTTAATAATCACTCATATGCCAAAGAATCATTAAAATAATGGAGTCAAGGATCTGGTCTTGGGTTTTAGTCAACACTAAACTACTATGGGCCAGATTCTGGACTCATTTACTCCAGACACACAAGTGTAAGCGAGAGAAGAATCAGGCTTGATCTCTGAGAAGTACTGTTTAAGTACAACCAACTTCAAGCTTCTGCAGAAACTAGGCAAGAACGTGCAAAATCCATTCCAATTTTTATTTCACTCCATCAGAGGAATGTGAGGCTAAAAGTTGCCTTTGAAGCTTTCTCTGCTTTTCAGAAAAGGTCTTCTTTTAAAACAGATGAACAAATGTATATGTGGACTGAAGTGGCAGGATTTTGCAGTCCCTGCAGAGCAGATCACCCCCTTCTATAGTCATTTTTCAAAATTCAACTGTCCATCTTGA
This sequence comes from Rhea americana, assembly GCF_003343005.1. Classification (NCBI taxonomy): domain Eukaryota; kingdom Metazoa; phylum Chordata; class Aves; order Rheiformes; family Rheidae; genus Rhea; species Rhea americana. The sequence goes on from NW_028186779.1 coordinate 2,714,309, forward strand.
GTGGGAGGAAGGAGAATGAGAGAAAGACCAGAAACAGGTAGGAGACAGGTGGTAGAAGAGGAGGATAAAAGATAGCAAGACAGAGTCAGGACCTGAGGTAAAGAGGGAAGACCTGAGATAGAGAAGTGAGAGAGAAGAAGGGAAGGAGACACACAACAGACAGGGCAGAGGAAGTTTTTAAACATCAATATTGTATATATGCTTGTATATCCAAATATGAAATAATGGAACCTAAGCAAATTTCCAATTTGATCTGTTGATGGGAACAGGTAACTTCAGAGTCAATGTTTATAGAATCTTTTAAGAAACTAAGAAGTTTATTGTAAGGATGAAAAACTATTCTTAAGCCTAGAATTAACCATCAGAATGAGGAACCTATAAGTTAAAACTCCACAGGTTTCAGAATTCAGACCTCTTCCTGGTCTTTTTAAAAACCTTAGAAATCAGGGCTACTGTGGGTTAGTGAAGATGTGGGTTAGTGAAAAAATGTTTATTGCTTCTGGTATCACCAGAAGATTACACAAAGATACTTCAAAATTCAGAGCAGACTATTCAGCTGAGCCAAACTCACTATCTGCTGGCTAGTTTAGCTATCTTTAATATCAGGATCTTAACATCCTAAGAATAAGCATTCTATAAAAAATAATATCTAGCTATCAAATGTAAAATAAACAGTTACCTAAAATGTGTATCTGTTTCTCTGCAATAGCCAGAGGGCAGAAGCCAATTTTGAGTACAATTGTAAAAAAAAACTCACACTATCTAGAAATGAGAAAAATCACTTACATAAAAATACTCTCTCTTCTAGGTGTTCTGATGATACCATTTGGCCTCTTAAATGTCTTCATTAAACTACTTGTGTACAGACATAGCTCACAATCATATGTGCTGCATGTTTTGAACAGACAGCAGAATTACATATGTTACTACTTAATGCTAAAAGCCCGTCTTTGATATCCTTAAAAATTGTGCTTTTACTACAGGTGTTGTGGCATCAACTACTACATCATCTATCTATGTTTCTTTACTTACCTCACCATAATTGACTCTCCCCTAGTCAAGATAGTTACGCCAAGCCAGTGGAAGCATGGTAGTATCAGTCACCTGGAGTGGATGGAGGTGACCACATCTACTGCATTTGTAATAGCCACCAAACCACGAAACAATGTGAACATTTACGAAAGCATCCAGCTAATATCAAGAGTACTAAGCRGCTGTGCTGCCCTTCTGACATATTCTCTCTTGGCTAATCAAAGCAAAGCCACTGCAAACATTGCAGCCCCTTTATATGGGCTCAATGGACAAAACCTGGAGCTGCACAAAATTCATAGGCAGAACATACCCTCCCTCCGAATCCCTCTCACACACATCCCAAGATAACCATTAAATCTGTAAACACAGTCTCACGCATACACACACTTGTGCTCTCCATAGGCATACATGCAAAGAAATGCTGTCCACACACAAAGAACTTGCACTGCAAGAAAGAAGGCCCATCTCACAGTGGGTTTCTCTGCCTCTGCGCAGTTCTGAGAACTTGATTCTTTGGGATCAATTCTTCTCTGCAGAGCAAACAATTGTCTAGGCATTGCCATCTAGAAAGTCCTTAGGATACCCTACAACCTTTCTGTTTCTGCCAGAGTAGGGCCTGTAGCAGTGGAAGGTGAGGGGAAATGAAGTGGGAATGGAGGAGTAAAAGGTGGAAAGTTGCTTTGATTGGGGCTTCCAGTGATCCCCAAATATGTTATCCTCTTGGAGACATTTTAATTTGATGTCACTCTGTCAGGCAACAGATGGTTCAGGATTTGGGAATGTAAAGACTACCTCTTGACTTTGCTGCACACTCCTTAGCTGTAGCTGAGGCCTTTACTTCTTCAGCCTGAAAAAAACAGTAAACAAGCTGAAGAAGAGATGAGTGACCAAATCTGACCCTCATGTAACTCCACTATGTAACATGAGTTACTAAAAGGAGGAATTTAACGTAAGGGTTTGAAGGGTTTGGGGAAAAAACAGTACTTAAACTACAAAGACAAACAATGGTAATCTCAAACATCTTACATCTCTAGAGAAAGTGAAGGAGATGAGAACTTCATTTGATATAGTTACATTTGCCAAGCATCTGAGAAAAAAAAAATCTCTGCTAAGGTGTCCTGTAGTTTGTGAGATCTGAAGTAGATTTGTTTACTATTCAGGAATTGGAGAAAAAAGGGAGAAAACAGGGTTTGTAAGAGGCAACTGGTTTCCTTCCTAACTAGAAAACATACGTATTTTTCCATGCTTATGGCTGTGTACAGCTACCAATCACATATACACCCTGGCTCAGATCTTTAACTAGAATGTATCAGCAGGTCTGCCCCATCAGAAGCACAAGTCAGTCCTCTCACTGACTATCAGAGACATGGCAGTACATTGGATATGTGAAATGGGACAATCCCAGGAAATAAGGAATGGGTTGGTGGATGTGAGAATGCTGATCTGTCACATAATTACTGGAATTTATGTCAATTTTATAATGATGCATGTGTATCTGCAGAAAACTGTATATACAGTTCCCCATCCAATTTATTTGGTTTTGCTGGGATTTTTAAGGACAAGGTCAGTTATCCAACCCTCCCTGATATGTGGTCCAGCTCACAGCCCCCAAATTCATAGGAAATAAACCATGAGCTGTCTGAAACCTCAATTATCTGATGCCTTCTATGACATCCAGATAATTAGGGCTGCTCAGTGCATTGATTCTCAGGATCTAACCTTCTCTTCTGCTGCTTGGACCTGCTATTGGAGTGTCTAGACCCTCTGTGGTTGTTTGTGGATTCCCACCATGAGCTACTAGTTCATCTGGCCACTGGGAGGAGCCATCCACTTGCTCCCTGTCCAGCTCAGGGCTCTGTACTGAATCTGGCACTGACTCAAAAGCACTGTTCTCCTCTTCCTCATCATCCTGTGAGGAAAAGACCGTGCTTTCAGAAATCTTTGCACTGTCGACAGAGGAGAAGCGCGTATGACTGGAGAAGCGATTGTTACTGTCATAACAGGAGGTGCTGTAGCAAGAGGTGCTGTAACATGAGGTGCTATAGCAGGAGGTGCTGTAGCAAGAGGGGCTGTAGCAAGAGGTGTCGCACGCCTCACATTCGTTGTCCCCATTAGGCCTGGAGCTTGACTCGCTTTCGCTCCCTGTTCTGGGGTATTCTCCATCCAACAACCCTTCATTTAAGTTAGAGAGTTGCTCGACCGAAGTCCCGGGAGGCACCGTGCCCTGGCTGAAGTTCTCTTCAGCCTCACTCTCCAGAGGAGGCTCTGCTGCCACTGTCTCACTCTCACTGACTGTCTCCTTCTCCAACGCCTCCTTGACCGTAGACTCCTCATCATTTTCCCCACTATTACCGCCATCTTGTTCTTCTTCCCCATCACTGACCATCTGTGCTGAGGGCAAGCTGTGGAGCAGGTTGTGGATCCGTATGTAGTGTGTGCGAGGGGTCTCTGGCTCACCGCAAGCTGAAGCTATGACTGTTTCAAGTTCGGACACAGGCAGGGAGCAAGGCCTGTTTTTCCTCTTTGCTGTGGTCCTTAGTTGTAGCTTGTTGTCTTCGTCCTCCTGGGCTGAAGCCCCTTCTTCTTCCTGACTCTTCTCTAGATCCTTGCCAGTATATACATCTGCACTCACCTCATCAATATCTAATGTTTCTATGCTGGTCAAGACTCCACCATCTCCCTGAGAACCAAAATTGACTTTATTATTTTCCCTAACTTCAGTCTCAGGAGGAGACATGCAAGCCAGCAGAGCCAGTTGCTCCGTGAGGTCCGTAGCACTCAAAGAAGGCAGCACTTCTCCTGGGTTGGATTCCAAGGGCTCAGGAACTGGCACCGCATCAACCTCCCCATCTCCTGCTAGCTCTTCATTTAAGCTGTTCTGGTTGCCTTCCCCAGATGGTTTGACAGCCCCTGGGCTATCGGTATTGTTCACACTGTATCCATTTAGCTGTTCTGGAGCTGTACTTTCTGAGGTCACTGTGTTGATGCATGGAGGCTCACCGAGGCTTTCCTCTGTGGGGTTGTTCACAGGGCTTTCCTGGAGTTCTGCTGGCTCAAGATCTGCACTAATGGAGACCTCTTCATCATCTGTGTGAGACAAGAAAAGAAATTATTTACTCCTTTAACGTGAACTGTGGACTGAATCAGGGGCGTATTTGTGGGGGCACAGGCCTCCACAGCAATCTGAGGAAATTAAAAGCATAAATTACAGTGTGAAAGACTGGGCAACTAAGCAACTATCTAGACATGCTGCTTTTTGGCTAGGTAGTCTTTTTACAATGGATTTAACTAAAACAGGGTTTAATTCCTGGTGGTCGTCTGCATGCATCACCCCGTCCTCCTTGCAACATGACCTGAAGGTAACACCTTTCTGAAACTCTTCTGAGTCAACTGGCATGGGAAAGGACATGATAGGAAGAACAAGACAATCCTCCACAAAGTTTTAATGACATTAATCCTGCGATACTGAAGCTACCAGGATTCTACAACAAAAAACTTTTTTAAAAAAACAAAACAACAACAAAAAACTTTTCACACCTTTGAAAGGTGAAAACTTCCAAAATATCCTCTGACATGACCCTCATCTGTCCCACCTCCTTCCAGATGACAGACAACCTAAGCTCCTTCATGCCACTCATCAAACAGTCAAAGGAGGAGACATGGTTTCCCAGCAAGGGACAGATCATATTTTCCAACTACTAAGAAAACTGTTGATTTCCAAAGTGCCCCTGAGAGGTCACTACCACAGAGAGGCAAAAGGTCCCCAGGCAATGATACTGAGATTTTTATATGAAAACCTAAAGTTCAGACTGACATCATGAGAGTGACTTCCTAATGACTGCAGGAGAATGTAAATCAAAACCAAACCAAATCAAACCTAAAGGGATGGGAAGGAGGGAAGAAGTACTTTTCTTTTATTTTTTTTCTCTTTTTCAGTAAAAGTAATCAAAATGAGAATATTTGCAATCATCCCTCCTATTACATTCTCTATTTTTATTCTACAGAGTGCTTAGATGCAGATGACTCTGCTAGTAATAGTCCTTTCAGTACTTGCTTGGGAAAAATGATAGAGAAGCAGATGGGATCTTAGCCTTCTACCTTCTTCACTTTAACTTACTTGGCAGAACATCTGAAGCAGCCAAGAACCAGGTGATACGAGACATCTGTAACTCTGAGACCTAAGCAAATCAGGGGAGAAATTGTGACTCACGATGCCTCCTGTGGTAGGGCGTTTTATATGCTTTTCTTTGGTCATGACTGTGCCTAAAGTCCCAGAGCAGTCAGGAATGAATTCAGATTTACATGGAAAAAGGAATGCAAAGCAAACCCCAGATCTAGATAAGTAACAGGTTAAAACTGAGAATTACCTGGATGGATGGAAGAAGTTATCTCAAATCGGAACTGCAGCTGACCGCTGACATGATCTGTAGGAAGCCTGCGACCCAGAGTGTAGCTTACCACCCTGTCCCTGAAAGAAAACAAATCTTGTCACAACAGACTATAACTTACCCAGTGTCTACTGTGCATAGATAAAGCTGCTGAATCATACAAAAATACATAATGATTTTCAAAGGCTATTCAAACCAGCCATGAGGGCATGTTGACTTGCATACAAGAGAACGAATGGCAGAGAAGGAGAGGACAATGTCTTCAATTACAATGGAACAGCTGAGTCAGTGAATAAGACAGGCTTTTGTGATACACACGCACATATGTATATATAGAGGGAAAACGGGAATGGAACTTCTGCAGTATGGGTATGAAAATATCAATATGGGAAGCAAACAAGTCCCACTGCAGCTACTGTAAGAAGACTTTACTTTCCTGCTGATCTGACCATATCTACCCCTCTGCAGAACCCTGCATTTCTGTATTTCTTTCCTTTCACCTTTTGTATAAAATTCAAGCTTTCCTGTTCTTGCTTTCAAAAGCCTGTACAGGCTAGTTCCCACTTACCATCTTCTCTGTTCAAACTGCTTGAATGACTACTCTTCAATTTTTCTACCCCTCTTACCTCTATGAAGCTGAAATATCGGGAGAACACCTTCCTGACAAGGTTGATCAATGACTCCATTCTGTCCTTGTGCAGGTCCCTCCCTTTGCCACACTTCATCCACCCCTCAGAACAGAATGAAACTATAGAAGAGATTAACTTCCCAGCTGCCCAAAACGAGGCTGAATCAATGTTTGTAAAGCATTTTTTTGAGTGTAGAGGGTTCACTAAATAGTAATATTTATACAACTTTTGAAGAAATATAGTTCACTTTCAGTTGAGTTCATTGTATTTGCTAGGATAGTTTCACATAAATGAGACAATCTCAAGATTTGTGCATTATCTTTCAGAACGTGTGTATGCTCTTCATTGAACTTCCCTGCTATTTAAAAGCCACTAAGGTATTAAAATTAAGCCAGATCCAGGTGCAAGCTGGAGGCACCACTCTCAGCAATGTCCTTAGAAAGACAGTGTTTACAACAAGCAAGTAAAATAGGAAGATATAATCAGAAGAGATTCCCTTATGTTGAGGGAAGTCAATGATGCCACTTATGGGGCTCTACCTTGCCCAAGCTGTTCTTTTCCATCTGCTTTCTGAAGAGCCACTCTGTTTCCCCTACTTGAGAAACAGGGAGATAGTTTAGTCCCTTCTGTTAGATTCAGCTGTCAAAATCACAGCCAGTTTCTGAACCAGCTGTTAAAAAACACTTCCAAGAAGCTCAGCTTCCTGCTGCTCTGCTGAATTGAGATTCAATTTTCAGAAATGCTTTCTTGGGATCTGCATTGCCCATGCTCTCCTCAGTAGCTGGCTCCTTCCCCCTCTGCTTGTCAAAGTCTAAACCTTAGAGTTTGAAGCCACCTTTTTGGCTTTGTCTACACACTACCTGTCATTCTCAAATTGATTTGTGCCAATTTGGCAACACACACCTTTCTAGGACATTCATACAAAGGGGAAGCAGGGCATGGCAGCTGAGCTAAAGTGAACTGGTTATTCCCTGGCAGAGCGAAGGGTCAGAAAGATTTAGTTACATATGTGACATATATATATTTATAGTATTTTCATTGTCCAGCAATTACAGTAACAGAGGAGGACCAGATCTGGCATGACTTTAACTCATAGGTAATTCCCTGAAACATGAAAGCAGCCTGTTGATAGTATTAGAACAATATTCAAATTGAAAATATTGCACTCTCCAGATTCGCGGCCATGATACAAACAAAACAATTTCTTTCTTAATTGCCAGCTCTCGTGTTTCAAAACACAATGGATATTCTTACAGAGTGAATTCATTGGCTGGCCCATAGTCCTATAAATTCTAATTAAGATCACCAACATCATTCATGAGACCACCATCAGTTTTAATAATTCCTGCTCAACAACACCATAATATCACTATAATGATATACCACTAAAGATTTCAATTGCTTTTTCAAAATGGCAGTGTACTGCATAAACAACACAAGGTAGCATGAGTAGGGAATTTACCCTATAGCATGTCTCTCCAAGAGGCGCTGAACCGGCATGGAAAGTTTTCCGAGGAAGCGCTTGATGATCGGTCGGCTCTTTGCAAATTTGTCCTTTACTTCTATTTCCAGGACATCAGTGGGCAGGGAGACGAAGCTGAACTGCTGTAATAAAGGAAGAGCACAGCATATGAAGTTGGTGGCTGGGCCATGATAGTGTATTGTTGTCAGCACCTGATTGACTTGTGGGACTCTCTAGCTCTTTCTCGGGACAAAAGCAGTCCTTGACACCAAGGCATAGGCCTACAAAATAAAAAGAACCTGGCCTCAAAGCAGGCAAGTGAAAGCACTCTATAGAAATCATGTAATGCTGCAGCATCAGGCTTGTGGAATGCAGGAATTTTGTTTATTCATGTCATATTTGCATCTAAAGACTCTAAACAAGGCTTGCTTATGGTAAGGACAGTACACCTCTGGAAATCTAACATCCTCTGCCATAGCAATGATTATTGATCTAAATATAATTGGCCAGATTCTGGATTTTTTTTTTAACGAATTTCTAATAATTCTAATTGCCTTGGAGAAAAGAGCTGTGTGGAAGTACAACTGAACTGCTGACAATTCCCTCCAAGTGAAATTAGTGGGAGCTTTTCTATTGTCACCTATAGGAGAGCATAAAACTGTATTATCTCCAAAACTCTGCTTTAGTAAGCACCCAAACATAATGGTATCATCTTGCCCATAAATGATTATTCAAATGCTTTTGACTCTGATTAACAGTGATGAACTCATCATCGAAACCCTATAGCACTCACTTTACCTAAAGAACWGGAACAGTGGCATCATAGCATGTCCTAGCTCTGAGCTGGCAGGCCAGCTGCTAGACATGACTGATCAGGCTCTCAGCACTACTTCCGATTTCTACCTTGGCAACATTTTTTTGTAAAGGCTCCTCTGGAATACTGCCAAAAGTCAGTCAGAGGTTATTACTATCCTATTATTCTGGTGACTGACAAAGTCTGCTTGTAGAAAATTGAGATTCTGGTGTCTGGCTGTAACTTGCAACACTGCAAGAAAGCTTGGATCACCTAAAACAGCCATCTCAGCTACATCGGTGGTTACTTCAGTCACTTTGTAAAAGACAGAGCAAGATTAATGGAAACAGTGGAATTTGTGCCAAAAATCACCATCTACAAAAGAACATTTTAAGACTGCAGGTGTTTCTGTGTAAACACTCTAATACATAATCAAAGTACTAAGCAAGTTTTTTTTAATAACCAGAACTGAAATTTATTACACATGCTTTGTGAGCGTATGTTATTGAGCTATTTATTTTTATTTACTGCAAGCTAAGGCCAAAGAGCACCTCCTTCAACCAGTTATGAATTACTTGTGCCATGCCAGAGTCCTCCTTGTGTCTGGCTGCCTATTTGTAGCAGTTCAGCTGTGAGGCACACCTTAGCTATTGAGAAGCGTGGATCTAGTGAGGTGAAGGGCATACAGTCCATGGTTTACAGATAAGAAGTCTTGAAACCTCTCCCCTCTCTCGCTCATACCTGCCCCATTTCAAAAGGAAAAAATCTGAAAACACTGTTCATCTGGATCAATTTCATGACCTGGTTTGCAGCATGACCCCACAAAGAGCTGAACCAAAAGGTAAGCCATGGCCCAGGCAACCAGAACGAATGATACAGGGGAAGATAAGAATGAGGACACCTAAAATGAGTATTGTCCCTGAGCACTTTGAAACATGTAATCACCACCTCAGCTGATTTGCTTTTAAGATGATCTATTTTTATTTGTAAATAATGTTTCAATAAGTTTTGGGGGAATGTATGCATGCAAACTTGAGGCAGAAACAAGGAGAGTGATATTTCAGGTTGTAAGCACAAAGTCGTCCATGTGTAGAGCTTCTAGGCATAGGAGCATTAGGGCACTTGGAGATTATGGATCTGCCCATAGGTAAACCAAAGCTCTATTTAGGAGTAACAGTGAAAAGTAAATCTATTTGCTAACTTGGACTCGCTTGCTCTTAGATTGGCTAATTTCAGTACAGTCTGGGAGCTGGTGGTATGGGTCACTGAATCCATTTTCCAAACACATCTGCTATTATTAGGACATCATCAATCACAAAAGGACATCTCTACTACAGTGGGTCTGTAGTGGGATAACTATAAATCTGCTGTTTGCCTACAGTTGAAAGGTCAGTACTGAACTGGAAGACTTCTGTAGTAAGTGAATCTTGAGATGGATGAAATAATTTTCTAGCTTTCCCACTGCCAAAGACAATATTCCCCAAAGAGTAATGCTCTGGATTATTGAGGCCTGGAGTTAAGCCTTAAATTGTTTGTTCTATTGAATCAAGATCTGATTTTCAGAAATGCTGAGTCCAAACAGCTTCAAGTGAAATCATCATGAGTGGGATATGCTGTTAAATAGGCCCTGAAAAAATGTAAATAATCAAATCAAATCAAAATGTAAAACATCAAATTAAAATAACAGCTAAAGCATTATTTTAATCTTATTTTGTACATCTTCTGTAACAGACTACTAAAGAGGCTAAACCATACTAAGGGGAGAACATTAATTCCACATGTATACTGAAAGTTGCCTTATAAAAATAATTTGTTATTATCATTAATAATAGTAGTATTTTACCTGCTAAGCCTATTGGGAAACTGCTACTTCATGCACTTACAAGGCAATCAGAAGAAAGGAATTAATTTGTAAATCAGTGAGGTTATTGTAATGTATTGCAATTTGTTATTTAATGAATTCTTCATTACACTGTTATTGACATCTTTAGTGCAAAAAAAAATCTGTGTGGAGTAAAACACAAACACACACATGTAAAGACTGGACTGTGCACAAGTAAAAGGTAAAACCTAGGCTAATGATCTGCACCTTCCTACATCATTAATTTTTTGTCATGTGGTGCAGCTGAGGTAAATCAGAATCTGCGTGGACATTTGTTTCTGCAAGGCTGGAGGGAACCAAGCCTGATAATCCCCTTCTTGCACAAGAAAGATACTAACATTATGCAAGTACAGGTATCAGCAGAGAGTCTTGATGCATGGAGGAAGGTATGTTGGAATCAAGCTAGGGAAATACTTCTGTTTCCCAGGACAGCTGTGTCACTCAGACATAAAAAACAGTGATGTTCCATATACTCCACAAAATCAAATTGTGTTCTGAGTACATCACCTGCAAGTGCTGTTGCATCTCGGGATACACAAGACTGCCCTATGACCAGACTCTTCATCCATGATCACAGATCCCAAATGCTTCTGCTAGCAGCACATTTTGATACTTTAAAACAGTAATATTTTGGAAGCACAATTATGCCTTTAAGACCTCAAGCATTCTGTGTAGCAGAGCTCAAAGGATTTACCATTTGGAAATAACTGCAGTTTTAGAGCAAAACTGAAGTCAGTGAAATGGCATTGGAAACAGCTTGTAAAAGTGATAATTTTATGTAATTCAGTCTTCCATTATCTCAGCATTTTCTGCTGCTGTTATTCTCACCCAGTTAAATTCTTGATGGACGGGATTTTCCAAAGGCAATCCCTGACCGTGGATGCCTCAGGTTTAGGCCATCCAACCTGACAAGCCCTAAGGAATCCTTGCAGCAGAAAATGCTGGGCACTTGCCTTTTGAAAGATGAATCCTACCAAAACATGTAGGTTTGAGAACCTGAAAATCACTTTCAAAAATCACCAATCATTTTTGAAAACATGTAGGTTCACATGATACTTAAAGATAGGATTATCTTCTTTGGATGCAGAAGCTAATCAGTTTCAAGCCCTAAATTCTCTCTCTTCTGTTTTATTCTGACAAGTGCCAGTCCCTTTGCCTTAGCCATGAAACACTGGCTGCATTTCCACTGTTCATGACTTGRCCTTTAACATCTCATTCATCTGCGACAGAAGGGACCCTGAATTTCATGGTTTTCTCTAATATAACTAATGTAACAAAGCAGTAATATACTAAATTGCATTCTATTCCTTGTCTAATATTTGCTAACTGTCACTCAGCAACAGCCAGTTTGTGCACTGAAGATGATAGCGTAAACTTCCTATCCGTATTTTTTTTTTTTAAGTTACTGATTATGAATTCTGCAGTACCCTTGGTTTCACACTGACTGATGTKGTGATGAATAATTCACTCCAAGGAGGGGCAAGAAACAGAGGCTATGTGATCACAACTTGAAATAAAAACTGACTCTCTTCTAGATGAGGAAAGCTAGTGTTGCTTCTCATATGCACCCACGAACCACCACTGATAACATCAGCTAAAAGGGAAGCATTTTATGAATAAGTTTGCTGCCAATTTTTGATATTACTGTTGCTTTTTTACTGCAAGTCTTCCATTATTTGGAATCTCAACAGATTTTTTGACTGCCATTCCTTGCAGCCAGATTCCTGTATGTTTTGCAGCTGATATTGGCTACCTTCCATTTTCTTTCACCATCTAAGACAGCAACCCTTAAGTTATATATTTTCATTAGGGCCATGGCTCATTTTCTGTGTTCTTTGTTTGTTTGTCCATCCTTTTTTTCCTTTTCCTTTCTGGTAGCACAATGGCTGCATCTACATTACTGCATAAGAAAACTCTAAGGTGGAGGCTGTAGCCAAAATGACTGTCTGCCAATTTTAACTGCAGCACTACTTGCTGGGCTAGATCAGAGGTAGCCCAGATGCAGTCATCCCTAGCGGGGCTCACAAGTGAGCCCTGTGCTGTGCAATGCTCTTCATAACTCACTTTCATGCCACCTGGCAACTCTGTCTCTCATCTGGCAACTGCTATCCTAGCTGTTCCCCTGTGGCGATCTCAAGAGACTACTGTTGAGTAAACRATAAATTAGGGACCCTTCTAGAAGGCCCTTAACACTATCTGTTGTAAGGACAGCTGAAATCTGTAAATATCTCAAGCCTGAGGCCCRTCTATCTACAGAAGCATTAGAGATAGCAAGTTCATGAATACCTGGTCTTCAAGCTGCTTTTGTGACTCACAGTCTCAGGACCAAGAAGCCAATATGCATGTTTCCATCAGCTACGAGAAGAAGTCTTGAAGATCATCTTCTCCACTCAAGTTCAGAATTGGCAAATATTATGACAATTTGATTAATGGATTTGAAATAACAAGATCTGGTTCAAAGCACATGGAAGCAAAGAGGAAGAAAAAGGTTTTTGTGGATAAAGACTTTACAATAGTCCCACAGGATAGCAGAAAACAGTATCTTGCAGGAGCAAGTTTATCCAATGTAACCATGCAGCTCTGAAATCCTCATGACAGCTATATCAGATCTGTACCACCAGTGATACCCTTATTCCCAATATCTCCTCTGCCARTCACCACTATTCAAATTGTGTCATCTAGAAAAAATAAATCTGAGTTTTCAAATTCATATTTCTGCTCAGAGCCCCTACCTAAGAGACTGTGGGCAAAGGCAAAAGAGGAAGGATTACTTTCTGTCATAAGTGGTGGAGCCATGTCAGATATTTGTGTTCTCATCACTACCTCAAGATTAGGTCCACCACAGGTATCTAGAAACAGATTACGCATATGACATTTACCTCTCAGAAGGGATGTTTCTATCAAAAAGCCTAAGAAAATCAGCTTTTTTTAAAAAAAGTAGGCATTTGATCAGAATGTCTGTCATGAACTGAATCTGTTTTTAGTTCATTTTTAAATTCTTGCCAATAAAAGGAAGAACCTACTCTTGCTTTCCTTGTTGAAGTTGCTGGAAGCTGAGTTACCCAATAATTGCTGGGAATCTACTGAAGCAGCCAGCTTACAAAACATTAACATGCAAAACAATTAGGAACCTTTCATTGGTGTTTTCTTCCTGGCAACTATGAGTCACAGCACTATTTCAGCTTTTCCAACAGCAAATGCCTCCCCAGCAGGACACTGTACTATAAACCATGAAAATTCCTTTCATTTCCATCAAAGATATGTCCTATGCACCTATGTAATTCAACTGTTCTGTAACAAACATTTTCATTAAGATTAGAAGACTCCAAATGAGGTCAAGACATTTTATTAGAACATGGCAGATATAAAGGCTAAAAAGGATTTTTCTTCCTGGCAATTTTTCTCAAATACCCTTCCTTCACTTTAATACCATACTATGGCCTTACTTTACAGGAATGTATATCTAGGAAGGGTGAGAAAAAATCTTTTTTACAAGTCTGCATACATTAAAAGGATGAATACTATATATGGGTTTTGTGTATTTTGCTGGAATGGGRAAAAATGATTTGTGGAGTCAGGTATAAAAATGTTACTATCTATGTATCTTCAGGGGACTTACTAGACTTTGAAATAGCAGGAACCTTTTCTTCTGCAAGAGTAGAGGCCTGAGGAGATTCCAAGCTGTGCCAAGCTTTTGGCAAAAGTTAAGTTTCCTGAATTGCAACTGCTAGTACAAACTCTGCAAGACGGGTCAAGAAATTCATGGAACCTACTGGAACCTGAAGACAGYAAAGTTTACATTGAAACCGACTGTAAAAGGGTGTATTCAAGTTTACATAAACAGGCTTTTTCCACAGTCAAAGAACAAAGTGAAAATAACATTTCTGGCAGTTTTTGAAAAAGTTACATCAGAACATCAGGATTCAAAAGGGTTAGGCTCTCCAGCTGTCCAAAGGTCAACCAAACTTAGGAACGGCTGCATGCATGCAGTCTTTTTGTTGCTGTGGTCAGATTTTGTCTGCTCTCTTTGTAGTTCAGTACCAACATACTCGAAGCAAGTCAAGGATTTCAACATAAATGCAAACTCATCTATAAAAAACAGCTACCGCTACAAGGCTAAAGCCCCATTCAAGAAAAAGGCTTTGTCTAATGATTGATTATGTATTTGTTTAGATAACAGCAGAAAAGAAGGCACAGGGGAAGGAGAGTCCACAAAAGTTTTAAGTGATGGCTCAAATCTGATGTTTTTACTAGATTTCCYAAAGAAATGAATGTAAAATGCTTTATAAGAAATGAAAGTTGGATGGATCCTTAAAAGATAACACAGGACCCAAAGTTTATAGTTGATCTGCAATGGCCAGCGGATAGAAGGATAACAGAAAATAGATTAMATTTATATTCTCTGATTAGTCCAACCTGAGAATTACCCACCATGTTGTTTTATTCACACTGTGTCACTCTGCATATAACATCAACTATCACTTGGTACAAAATGGCTCTTAGAATCTGAGATGATACATGATACAGCATACTCCACAGAGGACATGGCAGACTGCCTCAACAAAACTGCCAAGAAATTATCATTAAGAGCAACCTGTTTCTCACAGGGTGTCCAGCTGTACAAACAGCATCAGATGTCAGCTCACTCACATACTGGACCAGCTGTCCCTTTGTCCGAGCCTTACTGGCTGTAGGTTAGATGCAGATGAATGCAGATCATGGACTTCCCCCACTGTGAGGAACCCACTGGAATAACGGAGTGATCAACTAGCTGCGCATCTTGCCTGGCCCTGGAAGACACTTAGTTTGGAAAACCCACTGAGTCAGTGGCTTTGGAAGAGAGTGCAGGAAAGCTCTAGATGCTGAGTTCGGGAGAGGGAGAAGATCTTTTCACTGTCGTCCAGAAAACTTTTTGTTCTGTTGAAAGCAATGGGAGTATTTCTGAAAGGAAATCATGTGCTGAAAATCTGAACAAAGGAAAAATTAAAGATCTCTGGATACTGAGGAAAGATAGCATGTGCCATGAGCARCTGCAGGGAAGCCTTATGGAAGCTGATGATTCCTGATCAGTGGAATATACAGGCTATGTTTACATTAGCRAATCATGCGGTGTTACAGGAGCAGATCTGGACAGCAAAGAAGGTGGTGCTGTGGACCTGATGACCACATCCAAACATGCTGCAAGGGTTTTATCATGCACTAACTCCACTGAGTCCCGTTCCCAGGACTGAACTCTCATTATTGGCTGAAGAATGTTAGGTGCACATCTGGAGCACGTCACTTGGCTTAATTTCATCCAAAAGAAATTCAGTTCATGTGTTTTGAGACTGCTAAGTAGCAAGTCATGAAGAGAATCATATCAATATCTTAGGAATTCTATAAGCTAAACCATCAGTTTTGGCTCGAGTCAGTTGTAAGTCATTAGGACTCTCCTCTTATTTGCACAGATTTTACATAGTCAGCTCCTATAGATTAACACACACAGAGACATAGATCAGAATCAAAGATATGCAGCATCAGCTGACTTGTTCGTACTCTCACACCATCTCAGCAACCTAAATATACATCTGTATATAGACTACTGCTGTCATCTTGGAGCTAGATCTGAAAACACTGTTGTAAATGCCACTGAAGTGGTTTCAGGCCATAATCTGCTTTTTAGTCCTTATTTCCTTCCAGTCCCAAGAATGGTTTTGCATGCACAGATCATTCATTTTCTTAACATGAATAGATCAGACGGGGATTTGTACATGACTTACATACGGTGAAGAATGAAGGCACATGCTCATGTTGCCACAACAGAATATCCATTTATAGGATAATACAACAATTTCCAGCRTTTAAGAACAATTTTCATAGAAAGTCATGTTATAATGAAGATTAATATGTACTTTTTAAATTTTTACCAGTATTATTTGCATCCCTGAATACGGATGGTTAAAAGCTAGTATAGTGATCAGCTCTAAGTAAAACTAAGAAAGCTTGAAATGAACAGAATAYGTCCACTTACACTGATTAGACAAAGTTAATACATGTTCAGTCATTAAAAAACARTCAATATAACTGGTGGAAGTAGGTAAATTAAAACAGAGGTGACAGGAAGAATTAGGCTCTTGATTTGGAGTTGAATAAGTGATATAATTAAACAAATTATATTTGTGATAGCTATCATGCCACAGGGACAACAGGAGCAGAAGTAAATCTTAAAAGGCTGTAAATTACTTTYGATAGTTGAAGACAGATTTAGTCTTTTAGCTGAGTATTTCACTAGTGGATTACTATAGTATTCATCAACAACAACACAAAATATTGCGATGTCACTACTATAGGGCACAGAGCTCCACTGCTGCTGAAGGCTGGGGCACCCCTACAAATAGTCTGAGAGAGTCTATTGCCCTAGGATCCAACAGTGACCACACAGTGCCAGGGCCRACATGGTATCTTATTTGGGCACGGCACAATGTTTCTCACCTTTTAGTAAAAAGGGTGCACATAAATATGTGCTGCTGTTCTGAGATCTGATCTATCTCTTTCTACTGAATTACTTAGAAGTTGGATAGGATTTTCAGGGAGTTGATATCCTAGATTTTTCTTCAGAACTGTCTTCAAGAGCCAGTCAAGATTCTTCTTCTTCCCTCAGGTATTGTCTACAAATTTCTTAGAACAGCAGAGACTGAAAATAGTTGAGGACTCTCATGAGCAGTAGAATATATGACTAGCAAGACTGATAGAGTCTTTTAGGTGGAAGCTGCAATTGCAGTGTATTTCTTCTGGAAGAATATACTAAAATGATCTGCTTTTTTCTCACCTTAACCCATTCCTGAAGGAACTGAAGTTGTCTTGGACCTTCACATTTTAACCATCACCAGATATTCAAAAAAGTGCAGCTTCAAAATCACAGCTTTTCTGAATAGTTGAGCTGTACTTGTTTAACACTTTGCTTCAGCATATGTGCAGAAATGTTATATAGTGAAGCTATCACTCACAAGCTTTACCTAGCTGCAAAAAAGCCTTTGGCAAAACTCACAGTGAATTCAGGATCCGGATTTCACTGGGCCCATGTTGGACTCATGCTTGGGTGTAAAGGCCTTTCTGTTTCAGCAGCCGATTCTTTTGCATTTGCCAGTGAAAAGGAGGAAAAGGTTATTTAAGTTAAACAATAAAGCACATAGTTCAATTAGTGAGATATTCTTGTTGCTATTTTTTAGTTTGGACTTCTGGTGAAATTAGATAATAACTCTGTGAGGCCACAGCCTTATGRTCTGCCTCTAGTGCTCTCAGTACTGGATCAAAATCAGACCAAAACCAACCTGCTTCTAGTTTATCTTCACAACCTTGATTCAAATATATTAAAACTTCYTGGGTGGTTCACATTTGTACTGGAAAGATTCATCCTTGATCAAGTATCCTTTGCACCCCTCAGTTTTGTGCAACACCAYGTATCAGGCATCTTATCTGCAGCCAACACAAAGCTTCAAGAGAAGCACAGAGYTAACTTAAACCCCATATTGCATGCTCTAGCTACTTTGACCAAATGTCTGTCAGACTCTGTCCTGCTCAGTGGTCTGTGACAGACAGGTTCAGATTTTATGATCACAGAATCAGTGGATGAGTTATAAATCTGCAGAATAAGAAAAGGAGTCACAAACTGTCACTTAGACCGCTGATTGCATTCATATCACGTTGGCACTCTTGCAGCCAGCATTCAAACCGCATGTTTCCAGCACTGACAACTGTCTTCACTGTAGAGCTCTCACTCCCCAAACAGCCTCCCTCTGGCCATCTAATGGCCTGCTTGTAACCCCCTCCTCCTTCCTTCTTCTAATTTTGTGTTGAAGAGACAGATTATACGAGAATTAATTCAAGTACAAGTATTTTTGAAAGGTCGCAGGTTGTCTGAGGTGACAAGAGAGTGAGGTGACAAAGAATAACATGGGAAAATACCATACTTTTATCAGATCTGACACATTCACTAAGATCTGCTAAGTGCTCTTGCAACAGAGTATTGAATGTCTCTGCTTATGCAGATCAACTTGTTCATCAGTGAAATGCAGCTGTCTTCAGAGTGATGAAGCAGCCACTCAAAATATTATTTTGTGCCTCAGCTATAAATTAACRGTATTTGTAATAAGACAGGTAAAGAAGGAAACAGGAAACTGAAGCTGCAGAGCATTAAGATGGTTTGTATCGTAGTGATGGCCTCAGACTTTGAGGAAATCAGCTCTTCTAGAACTAAAATTTCCAGAATTTGATGCGTCGCCTAACAGATAACACTTCCCACTACTTTAAATAGATTGGGTAGCTGCAACAGCCAAATTTTGTAGTCCTCTCATTGTCCATTTCTCAAGGCTCTCTCTCCACTCACTAGTAAATAAACAAAAAATTAAAAAGCAGTTAGCTAAAACAAACTACTACAGTTAAGAGGAATATCATAAGTATGTCTAAGGGAAAGTCCAGATGGCCTGAAGCACTGAACTTGCAAAAATCATTGAGAGAATTTGATAACCAGCTTGAGGTGCCTAAACTATTTAAACCAGTATGCTTTGCTACTTGCAATCCCTGATTGCTCAAAATCCTTTAAAGAAACAAAATTAAATACCTTGGCACCGAAAAATTTCACACTCARATAAGCTAGCACTTATCAAATTATGCAGTTGAGGGTCTCCATTATACTCAAATTTTGTAGCCAGATCTGTAYTGATTGCCTGAACAATCACTGTACTCCTTGCTGACATTTTTTTTTGAAGAGAACATGACAAGAAACAATATGGAAATTGTGTCATTATTCTAGTAGCAATATTAGAAGAGATATGGTCACTATTCACCTTYTCCAATTCTACTAGAAAAAAATGCACATTTGGGAAAAAGAACACTTCCTTCACAGATTTTCGTTGCATTTTACTTCAAGTTAATGTGGTAGGACAATGGGCCTGTTACATTCTTGCAGTTTTGTGAACTGCCAGAGAGGTATCTACTTAAGGTATGTATGGGCATTATGAGGAACCTTACTCTGACCCCTAAACAGCTCAAATCAGGCGAAACTCCACTGAAGTCAAATGGCAATGTGCTGGAGCATTTTTGGTCTCTGACACCAGCACACCTGGATGGGAGGCACAGCAGCCACGGTCACTTTCATTGTCCAGCTTTGGAGGAGCATCCATTTTTTGCTTTCAGACAGCAGAAGTATCTTCCATCCACAGGACTCTTCCCAGAGCAACACATTTTAAAAGATACAGTATAAGCTATAAATCAGTCTGGGAGGAGCTAAGCTACAGTGCAGCCAGGAAGGCAAAAGTGAAGAGSCTAAAGGGGGTACGGCACTGTGAACTACTAAGTAGGGCATTAACCCAACAACACAGCTGGTTTCTGATTCTTCATGTCTATGTTATTTCTGTTTTTATCCAGTTGCTATCTAAAAYATATCCACAGTATCACTGTCACCTGCAGTGAACATCTTCTAATGAGCACACACTCTGCTCCCATCAGTTGTTTTCTGTCTGAAAAGGACAGCAAAGCAATGGACCTGATCAATTAGAGGTACCTCCTGGGCCATGGCTAACCACTGGCTATCAGATGTGACAGGCTGGTCAAACTTGACACTTAGAGCCAGATGTAGGTAGGGGGTGGAGACAAGTGGTATAGTCAGGGCAAGATGAAATGAGGGACCCTGTTATTCATATACTAAAGAGAGTCACAGGCTGATGCATTGTCCATGATTGTTCACAGTTCTTGGCACAGTTTTGGCCTGTACAGATAAAAACACTCCACCAAACAACTGCCAGGTATGGCACATGGGCCACATAAGCAAGGGAACACTCCAAGGAAACTGCTTGTATGTGGTCACTGTTTTTCAGAGCATTCAACCACATGGATTCGAGCCGTCCAGTGTCAGCTGGCTTCCAGGAACTGACCTAGTCTATTTATCAGTACAGAGGTAGTCAAAGAATGCACYAGACTGAAAGTCAAACTAGGAGTAAGAGAACAAGTAGGACCATTAACCACAATTCAGCAATGAATTCCCTGTCTGAATACATTTCTGTTGTGGGGATTTTCCATATCTTTGTCCTCTTCTTCTGTTTTGTTTGTTTGTTGTGTAGCTGCCTGTCTCTTCTCAATGATCCTATAGAGGCCTAGGCACTGTCAGTAACTAATCTGGATCTCTCCCAAAGTACTTATCACTCATCGGTACTACGCACTGCAATATTCTGCACTCTGGCTTAGCAGAACCTGATCTTACGCTTCTGTGAATATATGAAAATGTAGGAAAACATCACAAAATGACCCTGTTCTACCACAGCAAGATACCACCTGGACTATGACCTGCCTCAGTGAACAATCCTCCAACCCTCAGTGTGATGGCTCTTCAGCCTCACACAGAGCCCTGTTCCATGTGTCAAAATGTCACACACTACTCTTACCTCTTTGTAAGAAATTTCCACTTGCTTATGCCTTCTTGTTCAAAAAGCACTAAAAAACAGATCACCCAAATGGCTCCGATTCATGTAACTTGTGCTGAATAGTATTTGAATGGCTTGTGAAATGAGGAAGATCATCAATACTATATTTGACACGGATGAAAAATTGGCTGAGGTCTCATGGTGCTCCTACAGTGTGGTAGGAGCAGGTGGTTATTACGTAAATAGAACAACCTAGTAAGTACATGTGGGAGTATAAGAGCGTACTTAAAATACACAAGTAAACGAATCATTTTCCCTTAGTCTATAGGTTTTTGTTTTGGTGAGGAACCCCTACAAAACTGAGGCAACTCTTTTACTTTTGAATTTGCCAAAAGGTAATCAAGAGTATAAATAAAAGATTCCAGTATGTAGATACTCTACTGAATGAAGTTTTATTTCCCTATTACAGACTTTGTCAAGTAAGTTTAGCAGTCAAACATCATTCAATTAAAAAAAARACCATCTGGCTTCTACTGACACGGAGAGATTGTGAAGTGACAGAAAATCTTAGGAAAGAATACTCTTTCCAAAATAATTCATTGCCTAAAACATTTTTTGGGGAAAAAGCCTAGTGACTGATCCATTTAATGAAATAGCAGTGATTCCGCAACAATTTTCATTTCATCTATTCACATCCTTCAGTGTAAAGTGTGGACAGAAAAATGATTACCACCACAATTTAGCAAGAGTTTGTAGTCTTCCTCCACCCCTTGCTGCATAAAGGGACAAAGTAGAAGAAAACTTCTATGCAACAGAARCCAATATATGCTTTTCAGTGCTAACCCCCACCCCCAGACTTCAGATCAGTTGATGTGTGTAGATCACAATCCAAGTGCACGCAGTTAATATCTCCATATCGTCCAGAGAGAAGGCAGAAACTGGACATGTGAGTAACAACTTTTGTTTTAGACTCCTTAGCCACTAACAGGCTAGCATCAGGAAAGGAGAAGCAGTGAGCTTTCATGCAATCAGGAAAACCATGAGGCTGAAGAGAGGAGCTGGAAGTCAGCTCTTTCGCTTTCCTATGTCTGTAATTAGGCCATTTCATTGTTTCTGCTTTTCTCACTGCAAACTTCTGTTGGGAAACAAATGTCAGCCCACAAACTCAGCCATCCTGCATGGCCTGAGGAGAAGATACCCCTGACATTTTATCAGGGTCACATTCGTATTCTTTGGCTATTTATCCTCCAGCAATGTGAAAGGATCTTAGAGAGAGAGCAAGCTGCACTGGTTGGGAGTTTTCTTTGTTAAGAGCAATACTGAGAGCATCTGAAAATCCTGTTCTCTGCCTCCCTCAGCACAGCTGATACACCCCCCTCTGAATGAGGACAGTTTGTGTCATCATTGTGTGAGGTGGTCCTCAGCATTTAACTTCTGGCTACTACAGGGTGGTTGGACCACTGCCATATCCTGTGTCCTGCTTTGAGTCAGTTTTGAGTGTCAACTCCTGGCATCTACACCATCTGCCAACACATATGCACTGAGAGACACACACGCAGTAAGTTTCCGCTTTTATGTTTCCTCACCTCTAGGCCTGTTTCTTTTGCACTTTACTGAAACATCTCTGTCAGCTCTCTGATCCTCCATGTCAGTTCCAGCTCCTCAACTTGACCTGAGATCCCTCAGCCAAATACATCTGACATTTGGAGCAAAAGAGAAGTTGCAGCTGGGCAGATGTTTCATGACAAGGCCTTCCACTTAATTAAGTCCTGCTAAAAGTCACATTTCTTGGACTACCTATGAGGTGTGTTCCCATCTGCCATAAAACTTCTTGCTCTGCATTGGCTTACATGTCGCATAACCCAATGAGCTACCTAACTTCTAGACCATTCTCTATATGGAAGGAGCATTCAGTGATGTTTCTCCCATCTTTCTCCACTCATGTTTGCACATCTATGCAGTTTGACCTAATTATCCCTAAACTACTTTGCGATTTGCATTTAATTTCAGTAATTTTATATAGTATATTTATTTACTTTTACTCTTTCCTAAAGTGGAGATCCAGAGAACAAGAGTAAATCACACCCTTTGTGTCAGGCTCCTTTAATTCTGAAGAGACTTCTCATCCTTTGTTGTCTGTTGCCATTTTGGGTGTAATTTAAAAATGGCAGGTAACAATTGAACTCTCAGATCTTGTTAATACCTACTAAGCCCTTTCTACAGGAACAGCAGAATAGAGTCTTCAAAGTGATAGGTAAATGTGCCAAAGTTGCCTTTATTTTATATTACTACTGGCATTTTCAATCACACACAGATTCTTTTTATTTGCATGCTGTATTTACTCTGCTTCACATAATGTCTTCTCTCCTTGTAAAACCACTGTGATAATCTAGCAGCAGCATTTCTAACTACGGAAGTTTATTTTTCAATTCTGGGTTATACCTACCTTCAGTAATTAACAATTTGATAAATTACATCCTTGAAATACAACACGTACTTCAGGGAAATAGTTTTAAACTAGAATTCATCTTTGTAGCAAATTAAGCCTTTTACATTAAAACAAGACGTCATAAACTGCACATCAAGTGCAGTTAGGTCAATGACTACTTAGCCAAGAAAGGATTTCACAAGAATCCCAGGGGATATTGCCAGAGTCATTTCCATGTTTTAAGAAAAGGTCTCACATGCACACAAACTGCTCACCTCTCCTTGCCAGATAGGGTTAACAGTGTTACACATGATCTTAGATCTCTTCTCCTGTCCATGATGAGGAAGTGCTGGGAAGATGCTATGCTTTCCAGGCTGGATGG
This sequence comes from Rhea americana, assembly GCF_003343005.1. Lineage (NCBI taxonomy): Eukaryota > Metazoa > Chordata > Aves > Rheiformes > Rheidae > Rhea > Rhea americana. The sequence goes on from NW_028186779.1 coordinate 2,737,702, forward strand.
AAATCTTCAGATAAGGATCTGGATTGAAAAACATTCCTTTCTTCAAACCAAAGGCCTGGAAATCTGAAAGAAGGTAAATAATCTGATTATTTTTCACATTCCTGTTAGTCCTCTGGAAGGTCAGGAGAACTAGGCATGGAACTGGTGAGGAATTTGAATAATATGGCAGAAATATAAAAAACCTCATGTTTCTTGTGAGGTAGTTTAAAGCCAAACCATAATAATCTAGTAGCATAGAATTTACAAAGCATTATATAATGAAATTGCAAATTCTACAAACCAATTGTGCAGGGCAAGGTGGCTTCTACATCAATATTTATACAACTAAATAAAAGTGGTCTGCTGATTTTTCTAAGGAGCTGAGCACTTGCTCAGCCTGACTCCAGTAACAGGATAGCTCTGGAAAAGAGATCCATTCATCTAATCACATAGACATAGCATTAGGTACCAATGTGTGTCATCTGGGTTTTTATTTTCTGTTTGTTTCTGTAGGTTTTAATTTTCTGTTTCTATGAAATTTAGCTGTTAGACCTTTTTTTTCTTACAGGGAAAATCATTTTACCTCTTTTTTCCCCCCACTTTAAAAAGTTTCATTCCCTCCAGGATTAGCTTTCCCTGGATTCACTTTGGAAAACTTATGCATATATTGCCCAAGTTTTGAAAGGTCCTGAAGAAAGACACACAGTCTGTTATCATTTGTTCCCATGAAGACAATGAAAAGCAAAACAATCTACGGATATCTCACTAATTTTGGCTCAACAGAAGCTACAAACTGAAGCCTCTGGCTTTCTCTTTCTTCAGATCCATTTCTAGGGTTTCTTTGGCAAATACAAGCACTTGCTTTTATTACTGTGTTCAGTAGCTAATTTCTGTTCCACTATTCTTTGTGTGGAGATTCTGCTCTTCTGTTTAAAGCTTAGTTTCACATAGAGCTAAAAGGCAGTACCTTTGCACTACTTGCTTTCTCTTGCTGTCTTAAAGACACGCAAAATATTAGTCAAGATGACTTCCAAAACAGCTTAGGTATATTCCTAAATACACGAATCAAATAGGTAGTTTTTCTTTTTAGAGAGGATTTAAAAACATTAATTTAGACAGTACTTCCATTCCTTTTTAACTGATAAAAAACAATTGTTCTAGCAGGTTACAGGAAACCACTTGAAACCCTCTAGGAAGATACTCTGAATGAGTATGAAATTCATAGACTTTCCAAATCAACTTCAGCATTTTTTCAGAAAACAAATGAACAGGTCTAAGTTGCACCAAGTTGTACTTTGCTTCCTTGTGGTAAGACCCAATACAATAAAATGTGCAAGCTAAAAAGCAATTGGTTTTCTTCTGGTTGACGTTAATCATATATTCCAGCATGCAATTTCTATGGCAGGGATTCAAAAGCCGTGGGACTGATGGGCCTGAAACAGACTGTATTTTAAGAATTCCATTCTTGTGTCTCTGTGACGCTAACAACTAATAAAAATAGTGACTATCACTATTACTGGCTCATCTGAAAGCACTTCGCTGACAACGTGTACTGCCATGGTCCTAGCAACAGTGTTACACAAAGAACAAATGATCTGGTTCAAACTGATAACATAGAATTTCTTTTTGGAGTGGGCAATCTCGGTGTAACCAGCACGTATCCCATTTATCGGCCCTGCTGAAATCCTTTGTGGCAAACTGTTTTGCAGTGGAGTTTTACTGTTAGAAGTACATGCCAGAAACCAGAAACCAAGACAGCACAAGAACTATGAATGACAAGGCACCATCACTGTAACAGTGTAAGGCTGCTACCACATGAGAGTAGAAAAATACCTCTGGGATCTTATTTTCTTTTTCTCTGATGTCTCCTCAAAAGATTCTCAAACTGAAATATTTATTGCTATACATGTTTCTCATTTTTTTCCTTCAAAGAGAAACTGTACTACCTCTGTATAATGCTATACAGAGAAATGGGCTATTGATAGAAATTAAGATTACTAGCACTTTATTATATACACATATGTATTATGTATCGTAAAGAACATACATATACATATATATTCCTCATAAGCTGAAAATTAGGAAGACCTATGAAACTTTTTCCACTTGTGGGAATTAATAATAGTCATAAAGATGAATGTACTCCAATTAGAACTCTGATTTTTATATTTGATGAGAGAAATGCTTTAGCCAAGCACACAACAGGAAATTTCTCTATGTCATTTTCTTGCTAAAATTGCATAATACACTGAATTACATGAAAGTGTCAGTTAGAAACTTCAATTTTTAATGTCTAACACACTTGCTAGCAGAATTAGGTGTCAGATATCTCACTGTATCAAAAATGCAAAAGTTCTGAATAAGGCTACATGGGCACCTGCAGACATCCACAAAAAAAAATATTTATTTGATGTGGGACCCAAGAATATTGTAACTGCCCACCAAAAGTCACAGGAAAAATAAAAATCCCTGACATTTTTAGGTGTGTTTCTGCTCCTCTATTAGCACTGCTGGGGCCCCTTGTAACGTCCCAACAGAAGGATAGTACCACCACCTATTCTGCTTCCTCATAGGAAAATATTTCCCTCTCATCTTGATTGTCTCAGAGAAAGGCTCTGCAGATGCTCAATATTTATAAGTGACAGTTTAGGATTAACTGAGTCTAAATCTTTGGTCAAACTAATGAATTCCAGAAGGCTTAGACTTATCTTGCTGTACCCTGCAGTTTTACAGTCTATTTCTTGGAAGCATATGAGGAAAYGCTAGCAACATAATTCATCCTTGCTTTTCAAAGGTATATTTTCATCCAGTCTATTTAAAAAGTTATTAATAAACCATATGTCAATTTCCCATCTGCTCATAAATGATGCTTTTGTGTGAGAGGGGGTAGATACCTCAACAGGCTTGATAATGTCAGGCAATCTCTCATGAAAATGATGGAAGGAAGGAATTCAGGTGGAGGCACAGCGAACAGCAGCTCCTTCRCTGCTGCAGATGTTCAGCGATTGCAAGTGATGCATTCTGAAATACCAGGCTCGCTGCCCTGTATACTAATGGCTCTCAGCAGCTATCTCCAAGTGAATTATCAATTTATTCTGACTTGAGGGCTTCSATTTCAGACATGCAGATCTTTGAGTGTCTGGATGAGACCTGGGAAACCTTTGCTCTAGCTCACTTTCATGCATGTAGCCTTTGCCCCTAAATTGGGCCATGGCCTCCCCTGTCTATGTTGCAAAGGACTATCCTGAAAATTATCCACGTAGCATCTCAAACTCTGTGGCACTGCTGAGTGATTATTAATAGAGACTTCATGACAGTCTGAAACTGCTTTGGTTTTAGTGGCAAAACATAGAACTGAGTGAGGATATTAATCCATTCTGACAGATGCAACTCAACCGCATCTTCGTTTACCTGGTTTCACTTTGCCTCAGCACAAGTGATTAAGCTTTCAAAAGGGCAGGGCAGAGGCATGATTTGGGTCTGACAGTCACATTTTGTCATGCACTGCAAGGAGAATCTGAGATGGTAATGGTCAGCAAAACCAAGGATGGTATTGCAGTTCCCTGTAAATGTAGTACAAACAGTGGACCAGACTCACACTTGTAGGAGCACGACAGAAAAGGATGGAAAAATCAGGGTGATAACCAGATCCTGGAGCAGTCTGCTTTCTAAATAAATTATGGCTGGTCTGGTCATTAATTTGAAAATAGTAAGTTAAAGAAGTTGGAAGCTGTTCTCACAGAAGATGAAAAGCTTTCCTCAAGAACTGTGGAAGAACTTCATTAGAAATAATATCCAAGAATATTCTGCTCAGTTTATAAATGTGTCCCAAGAAGTGTTTGTCCACCTGGTCTCCTGATGGTGTAAATTTTACTTTACTGAAGAGAGGCAAATTCCTTCCAACCAAATACTGAATGTCCTTCATGTTTCCAAGCACCATCCAAGTGATGACAACAATTCTCTTCAGGGATCTGTATTGATGTTTCTGGGAAAAATCATTAAGCTGCAGTAGTTCTATGGTCAACTCACTAAATTCACATTTTCCCTACTTAGTGTACTGGCCATGTGTTCTCCATCTCCCAAGACCCAGGAAATCATATGTATTGCTAATGAGTCRCTTGAGCTTCTGAGAAGATGAAGACATCTTTGAGATAGGTCGAACTGGTCCAGAACATATCCAAAAACATACTGAATGAAGTACTGTAAAGTTGCACTGGAAAGACCAAAGGGACACTGGAAAGACCACAGTCAAATTCAGACTGCAATTCAGTTTGGTAAACAGCCAAATGGAATTTATTCTCTCTATAATCTGTTCATTAATGGCAAAAAGTAAAATTATTCACTATGATCTTACTGAGATCCTGACAGTTCACATATCAAGGCACAATGAACCATCTTCGTGATCTATCATCACAAAAGAAGAGTTTCTAATTCAGATATCAATGGACAGATCAAACATTCTCCTCCAGTTTTCCTTTGTGAATTCTCAAAGAGTTGTTAACTCAGGTTCTGACACTGAAAAAATGTATTTGAACAGAACTGGTATCTGGGTTGACTAGTAATGAAGTGATGTAATCAGCAGGGTGTTAATATGTCTGTGCTTCTTTTGTTCAGTGCAGAGTGGTGTGGAGAGTAACCAGAGGAAGTATGACTAATTTGAGAGGGCAGTAATCCATATACTGGGCTAAGCTACATGAGACATAGCAGTGATTTCAAAGTAAGGGACAAAGTAAGGGCTTGTTCAAGATTCAACAAGAGGCATGTAAGTACTGCCTCTCAGCTACACGCTTCTAAAGCAATAAAGATGGCTGCAGCTACCAGTTGTGTAGTAACGATTTAACAGTAAGAGACAGCAATATTGCATTGGCTTGGAAATGTCACTTTGAGTCATGAAGCAGTTCTTAGTACATGATTCTAGAACTCATATTAAGGAAAGTGAGCACAGATTCAGCAGTGTTGCATTTAGTTTAGATTTCAAGACAGCAAATATTACAGAATTTCAAAAATCAAACCAGCAATGCGCAGGGCCTGGAGTATCAAAATTCAATATGGCAAAATAATGAAGGAGATTTGAGAAAGACACTGCATAGTGAGCAACAGATAACTGACTTGATCAGCTACTGAATGAGGTTTGTAACCAGCAACATACAAGATGTTAAACCAGAAAACTACAGTGGTCCTTTCTCTTTTTAAAGATCTATAAATAGACTCTA
>NW_028186779.1:2742925-2853034 GCF_003343005.1 Rhea americana
AAGAGTTGATTGGTGTAGTTGCACAAGGAGGTGATTAAAGATTTCAGACTTGAAAAAAAAAACGTGCTAAGTGGTGTAGGTAAACACAGAACACTTCTGTCATAATGAGGCTTCCAGGCAAAATATTAAAGACAGTGGGAAAAAAAGAGAAAAGATTTTTTTCCACCTGCAAGCACAAAGGAAATACAAAAGGGATTCTCATTTGTATCAAGAAGGAGCAGAAGTATGAGGAAGAAAACAGCTCTATTAATACATTAACAGATACGAAGAAATTAGTTATTCAAAAATAGCTGAAAGATAGGCTACTTTTAAATTGTCTTCATTGAGAAGGAAATTACAGGAGAAGTTTGAACTGCTGTTTTGAATAGTTTTAGTAAAGAAGGGGGAGTTCTTACAACTGCAAAGGGTTCTCACTGGAGCAAAGCACCATCTCCTGTTACCCTCAAATATGGAGTACATGCCTTGCTGTAAGATACAGCCGAGCCAAACATAAGCTATCGAGCTCTATATCATGGATCAAGGTACCTCGGTTACACGGGATACTGGACTAATTGAACTCAAAACCTTTGTAGGCCTTTAAATTTGTTAGTTTAGAGCACCACAGTGTTTTGTAGGCACAGGTGTATTGAAGGTAGCAGCAAGAGATCTCATCTTAACACCAGCTAATAAKAAKAAGAAGAAGAAGAAGAAGAAAAACTCAAGTGATTAGTAATTCAGGTTTATGAAGAATACAACTAGGCAGGTCAGCTTGATTTAGGGAGGGTAAAAGAAGATAGAGGTTTATAGCAATAAAACAAAAAAGTAGTAGCTAGAAGCTGAGTTATAGCCAAAGCTGTCGTAAGTTTGTACACCCATCTCCTGTTATAAAATTAGTCACTATAATTTCAAAAAATGGTTGGAAGATACTGTATGTTATAGATCTGGATTTTGGTCAAGCACTTCATGGTGACTAAAATTTTCAAAATCTCTTTTAGTGTACTTCATACTATTTTCAGCTGTGATTTTGATGCTGACTTCAAAAACTGAAAAAGTGATGTTACCTGAAWAGTTAGTCTAAAAGTTGCATAAAAAGAGGATAATAAAACTTTCAGGACTAGGTGATAAGGATTAATTCCTGCTCTCTGGTCATCTGTGCCACAAGAACACTTGTAAATAAAGAGGGTACAAATACATAAAATATGTGAGATACTAAAGCCTGATAAAAGTTATATTGTGTTAAATATAGCTTATACCAAGGCGCAGTGGGGTGAAACTGAGAAAGGAAAAATGCAGGAGGCATATCACGCAGAACTCTTGATAGCACTTTGTATCTATGCTACCAAAAGAATGGGTTTAAGGGCTTTAGCAAATGCATTTTACTGGCACTAAACAATGACCTTTCAGTGAAGTGGTTGGTACATCTTGGGAACCTTAGCACATTTGTTCTTTCTGTATTTCATGCAAGAAAGTTCTGACACTTTCAGTCACATAGTCCAAAGTGTGACATTCAATGGTAACACCAACAGAATCATGTGGGAAAGTAAATGCAAAGTAGCTGTATAGTTTTCTTTAAAGTCTATATTAAATCTAACTACATTAGGCTTATAATATTTCTCTTAGCATTTTAAATAATGAAAGTTCTAATAATATAGTCATCATATAAAAGATTAAGAAGTCTAATCATGGGGAAATTATCTTCTTTGCAATCAGTGTTCTTAATGAACCTATTAATCTGGACTAACCTTTCACAGGATCAACTTACTTCCAGTCTCTTAAGCAGCAAATGCTTAGAAAACAAATCTCCCACCAAAGTAATAAAAACTCTTATCTTTCTGTTCTGAAGGAGTTAATGACTTCCCTTTGCCCAGAAGCATTAGTTTATGCTTTTTGCTCTGATTAACATTTTTATCCAATCTAGCAATCTTTCCTTAGGCAAAACTTTCAGTGAAACCAGTGTGATTTTGTCCAAGAAAATTCTGAATAAAACTACAGAAGGAACAACCAGTTCTGCCACAGACTTTTACAGAGAAACTCTTTTCAAAACAGGGTCTCACTGGAGTGTATAGGCAAGTAGAGCAAACAAGATCACAGATTGATCTTGTTTGGCATTTTGGGGGATTTGGCCAATGGCAGTTTTGGGGATTCTAGACTTTTTTCTCCCATTCTATCAACTTTGTCTCTTAAAACAATAATATAATAAAAGCATAGCTCTCCTTGCATTCTTTAGATGAAATACTGTTTGGGGCAGCACAGTTCTATCATGCAGTATCCAACACAATTGTTCTCAGGTGAAGACTAATGGCCTTAAACTTAGTTGAAATAAAAAAAAAACTCATAATTTTGGAACATAAACTTTAATTAATGACAGTGAAAGTGAAAGTATGCTAATATGTAAGGACAGATAGTGAGAAGGAGAGGTCTTCTCATGATAGTAGATGTTTTTGCTACCATAGTGGCATAAACAGAAAGGAATCCTAGTTCCTTCCAGAGGCAGGTGCAGCTTGGTCTGAATTTTATTAGCTGGCATAACATATACAGGAATAGCAATAATCTGCCTTTGACAGAAATAACCATTATTTTTTGTTGATTAAATAAGAAGACGATAAAAATCTTGTGATGTGTTAATCTGTTTAACTGAAATGCAAGTTTAGGTACMCAGGAAGAAAGCCTAAGGTTGAGCTCTTTTGATACCACAGATTCTGTGCAATATTTTCAGTCTAAGAGTATTTAAGAAAAATTTTAAAATACTAACTCTACTTCTTAATTCCTATTGAGCTAAATCTACATTTTTCTTTAAGAAATGAATGCAACTAGCTGGATGCCCAGTGTCCCATCTAGCACAAATAACTGTTGTGTTAAAAAGGCTCCATCTAATCTCAGCCCAACCTCCCATACAGCATATATAACCTCTTCAGAACCACAGTGGGGCACCTAGTTTGGAAAAGCATTAACATGCAGGCTTCCTATGAAAGACACATAAAAGTTTCAGCTGAATTCAACACAAKTTAGAGGAAAGCTTAGAATAAATCATATTCCAAAGGCAATCACGTACTGTGATGCTTGTCTGAGTGTAGGTCATTTTTACAGCCTATGCTTATAAAAGTTACAAGCTAGGATAACTGGAGTATACTAAAACCACCCTCTTTCCCCTATACTACTTTCACATAAAATTTCCAGGTCAAGTTCAGCACTTTGGTCCTTGTCTTCTAGGAGCTAAAAACATGGAAATCTAGTGCAAAACTCCAAAATGAGAATCAAATAACCCTCCTTTGAGAAATTGAATTATTCTACAGTGGTGATTTCCAAATAGCCCACAGCTGTTTCATGGAGCCATATTAAGCTTTTAAAACTTGGAATGATAAGCCTAGTAATGAAGGTGAATAGTGAGTGGCCTTCAAAAACTTTAGAGGATTAAGAGTGGTCTATGGGCTCAGGAAGCCTGAGAGTCACAGTTAAGCAGTAAAAATAAACTTGTGTATATGGAATGTGGATCTGTCTCAGGTCCAGACTAAAACTGTGCAAAGTGATCTCCAAGAAACAGAGGACTGCCACAAATCAATCACCTTCCACTCCGTAAGCAAAGTGTAAGTCTTTGATCTTGCTTTTTCTAACCTGAATATACAGCATCACATTTAATCATAAACAGAAAAAACTATGCCTAAAGTAAATCTGGTCTCAAAGCTCTACTCGAACAAGGCACTTCGGCATATAGCTCTTCTTCCTGAAGGAAGAGGATGTAGCAGTAATCAAATGACAGATACTAGATCTCTGTCTCAGTGTCACTGCTAGAGCAATAGTCATAAAAGCATGCATGTATATGTATATATGTATGTATATRCATATGTGCATACACTACATATATAAATAGAAGGATTTTAATAGTTGTTAAAATCAACACTGACTTACCTGACAGTGAAAAACTGATCAGTCTCCGACTTCCTTGTCCCTGGATTGAATCTTCATTGGTGATGCTTTTAAAAATCTGCTGGAAGAAGAATGGTGAAAGAGAGTCTCCAATATCTCTTAAACAGACAAACTGCTTAGTAACTCTTTCTTACAGTGTAATCAATTAAGAATCAATCAGAAAACTATTAACCAAGACAATGTTTTTATTCAGGTAATGATTTAGGCTACTAGTAGCCTAAGTGAGCTCTTCCTGGAAGATTTTCTTTAAGAAAACATAATGATAAAAAAAAACTTCTGTAATTTTAAATATAGCAGTTCCTCATCCAAACGGGAACTATTTATTAAATAAGGGCTGAAAGCAGCACTTAAGGATGAGGATGTGGCTCTGACCTCTAATAGTAACTTCTGTATTTGTAAACTGTGATCACTAAAGAAGGAAACCTCACTCCAGGAAATTTACTGCATGCACGSGAGAAACATAGCTCTGAGAGCTTACTAATAGCCTGTGCAAACAGAAGCATGAATTATGATAATAACAAATACTGAGGGTGAACCTCAAAAGAATATCAATCTACGACCCTTTGTACTCGCTCAAAAGATGGGAGTCAGGTCAGCTCTGTGGATTTTAATGCTAGATTTTGGTTCACCAAGTTTATTGATGGGCTGCTGTTGTGCGTAAATTAGGACACAGACTACTTGCTGGCTGAGATCAGAACCTGACAGCAACTGTGTCCCCTGCTCCAGTGTCTGAGGCACCAGGAGCAACAAGCATCAACTGAGGGATAGCACTGTCAGCTGCAGTTTCCCTGAACGCAGCAGAGGAGACAGGGTCCTGCTCCTGAGTCAGGCTCCTGTTCAGCAGGGAGGTGCTGCTGTTAGCTACAACCGCCCACTGGCTTGGGAGCCAGACTGAGTGCTGTTTTGCTCCTGGGAAGCCACAGCTCCTCACTAGTCTTGCTGCTCGGCTTTCAGACAAAAAAGAAAAAAAAGAGCACTGAGGCAGTGAAGTTCCACTTTCTGCCAGGAAACCATAACTAAAGTCCTACTCAGCTGTGACTCATTGCTCAACATATTAAATATTGTRTATTAAAGCTTAAATTGGAAAACCAGCTCTTCTTTGCCCCAGAGCATTCAAAACCTGAGGAAAGGGGCACTGTAGCCCAGTTAGAAGGACTTAAAAACAAGCGCAGTTAAGAGGTTAGGACCCAAGTCAGGCCCGGAGGGAAAAAAAACAGCTGGATTTGGGTGCCATTTAAAATGGGCTCTGTTGGACTTGACTTTTCATCACAATCAGTTTGTTTCTTACAAACTATTTAAATGGGAAAAGGACTACTGAACAGAGTTAGAACCAAGAACAAATTTCAGCAGAAACACCCCCTTAGATCACAGCTAATTAACTGCAATTACAGTTTTGGACTTCTCAGCTAAGCAGTTTTCAATCTATTTAATACTGATTTCTGAAAAGTGTTTAAATCAGAATATTTTAAGTGACTAAGAGATTTGCAATGTACTTGATGTTTGTTATGAGAAGAATATAGTTACCTTTATCAGCCAAAGCTGTAATCTCACCAAGAAACAACTACAAAGTTGCTTGTCAAAACATATTTTTCAAACTACTACACTAACTGGCACTATCATTTAACACTTAATACTCATAGTCTTTTCATGATTTTGCCCAGGACAACGATTGAGCCAACCGATCTTATATGCACATATGGCAAAATATGCACTTTTTTCCTAGCCCTTAAACACTTTTCCAAGGTTCCTGGAAATCATTATTAGTAGTTTAACAGTTGATATTTTGAACAGACCAAGGTGCAACTGATGGGTCCTGCAAATATCAACATGTCCAAAACTTAAAAATAAGTTGCTATTAAATGTCCCTTCTTGGGCTGCATCTAAATTGGTGAAGTTGTACCAGCACAGTTATACTAATGTATTAGGCTGGCAAAGCATTCCCAGTGTCTGAAGCTGCACTGGCAAAGCTTGGCATAATACAAAGACAGTAGTAACATGTCCAACCCCTTAAGTGGAGCAAGCTATACCAAGAGGGGAAAACGAATTAGATTTGCTCCTAGAAGACCTAGCTATTCTGTGGAGCAGATACACTCCACACTGCCCCTTTCAGTGCTCACCCCTCAGGCAAGCAATACAGAAGGCCTTTGGGATTGCTTCCCCAATTTCCATTTGCCCCATGCTTTCCCATGGAAACCAAGGCACAAGGAGGTGGCGGTGGAATGAAAAGTGAGGGCATGCCCTAGGTCTCCCCTCTACAAGAAGGCGGGATGAGGCTAGTGTGCACATCCGTCCCCAGGGGCTAGGAAGCGCTCCTGTTTTTCATCATATAGACACAACATCCACAAATTACATCAGAGTCAGTTCCTAAACAATTTGGATGTTTATATATATTCCCTCTGGCTTTCAGTGGGAAACAGCTCTGCCGTGATTTGATGCTTTTGAAACTTTGACCTAATTTTCCTAATCCTAATTTTCCTTATTTCAAGGTCTAACAGCAGCAGCTTTCCTAGATGTAACAGACGTGCAGCCCCTTGGGTCCCTAAAACCAGCTATTTGCTCCTTGCTCTTCACTTTAGGCTCTCGTTGAACCACTGGTTTCCCACTCTGTGCTGTGACTTTTCTTCAGCTTCCTCCCCTGAGCAGGCTCTGGTACTCTCTAAGCCCAGGAGAAATCTTCCTTTTCTCTAGTGCTTCCACCTCACCAGCTTGTCTTTAAAGAACATAGCATAGCTGTGAACAAGAAGCAACAACAGCAGCAGAAAATACTGCCAATCTCAACTCCAAATAATAATAATAATAAAAAAAAATGCCAGAGATTCCTACCCATAGAAATCAAGTTACTACAAATCCCTCCATAAAACTGACTCCGAGTGAGAATAGACTAGGGTTGATTAGCACCTATAAACATCATGCTTCCTGTTGTTTTCTAATTAAAAAAAAATCCTCAAGGAAAATATACCATATCTTTTCAACTGTGGACTATTTCAATATACCATGGCATGAGGTATGCAAGAAACCTGCAGTATTTCCTGTCATCTAGCTCACAGTATTCCAAAAGCTACAGATTACTTCTGAAGGATTCGCAAGGATTTTTTCAAAGGTCAAAAAAGGTCAAACATTATCATAAAGAGAAACCAAGCCCTGCAAGCATCTCCTGRTAGGAGGCGTTCGACACCCAGAACACTCCCACGGGCATTGCTGTGATGAGTCAAGTGTGCAGCTGCTTGCAGCAGCCGACTCCTGCTTTATCAGCAGTGTCTGAAGTTGCAGTATGGAAGTAAGGCTAAAAACCAGCACTGCTGTGTAACTGAATTACATACTCTTTAGTTTTTCCCAGTACAGCTTTCCGAGATACAATGCTAGTCATTTTGATACTGTTTAGCATTTAACCTTAGTATTTTTTAAAAAAAATTTTTTCACTGGTCCATCCAGATACACAGAAGAGTAACAAGGATAAGATTCCTCCTCCTGAAACTAAATTGGCCTCCACGGCCCTCCACAGTTGTTCCTGTTCAGCCTCCCCATACCTCTAGGTTGTGATAAGACAACACTTTGGGACACAAGGACAGCGTGAACACAGGCCTGAGAGAGGCTGCAACCAGGTTTGCCTGCTGCTGCACAAGATAATCTGCTTTTAGGCAGCAGAGTCAACTGTAACAGTGGCAAGTAGCCACTAAGGGAAAACCTTGCCATGTGCAGCCCACACGCTGGTAAAGCATGGTCTGCCCCAGTTTTCAAGATCCTTTTAGCATATTTGTATATGGTGCAGCCCAACCTAACTATTTTAAAGGTCCTACTGATCTACTGATGTGAACAAGTTTAATGTTTTTATTGCATGCTTCTTCCATATCTAGACATGCAGAGCTGGCAAATGCAAGGACATACTTCTTTACCCACACACAGAAAGAAAAACATAGTCATGCCTAAGTCTTACCATTATGTAACACACATTCCTCTCTAAAAGGGCATTTTTGGCCACTGTGGCTACACACACAAAGGGATTAAAATGAAGCAAATTCTCTTCTCTGGTAACTACATGAAACCTCTAGTCTAAGAACTTTTACTCTTGACTGATAGCCAGATTCTGCTTCAAATTACTTCAGTGGCTTCTGCTGTAAAACTTGATAACATTTAATGATCATAATTGATGTGCATTATCTCACATAACCAGAATTTCTTGCATTTAAAACACAGTACACAGTAGTGACATTAGACACTAGCTGTTTGTACACGATGACTTTTCCTATGGTAAACATTCTGGAAGTGATCTAAATCTTAATCCTACACAGTTTCAATTCCGAAGAGTGTTAATTAAAATCTAGAATATTTTACATTGACAGCACAGATTGTAACTGTAATAATATTTCCTGTAGATTAAATATCCAGATACTATAAATTGGCAAAGCTCAAGCCTAGACCATACTATCTATTAACAAGATGAATCTTTTACTAAGGTTACTAAGATTTTTACTAAAAGCAGTTCTAAGAATATACCAAAGTATTCAGAGGGACTCACATTTCTAAGCACTACTACACAATTTGTATGAAAGTTGGAAGCTCACAGTTAAATAAAAGCTAATACAAAAGTAAAGGAGCAAAGTTTTGTTTGTACATGGCAGCTTTATGGATAAAAAGTAGTAGACAAGATAAAATGATCTTTGTAAAAAGGAAAGCTTGTGGCCTGCTTTGGTTCAAATCACAAGTGAAAAATGGCCTCTACTCAGTCCTAAATCATGCATCAGCAAAAGAAAAAAAGCAATAGTGCCAGATGTGTCAGAGCTAAAGATATGCTGTTGAAAAACTGGGAGGAAAGGCAAGCTGTCCAGTAACTGCCTGTGCTGTGCTTGGTTCAGCCTCCAGTTGTCTTTTCTCTGCTTTTCAAGAGGACTTAATTTGTCTGCAGATGTGAAGTCAAACAAACAAGGTTAATGGCCTGAACGCAATAGTCAGGAGCAAACGAGGAAGCCGATGCTTTGTCCCCTGCCTGCTTCCATCTGTTTGCATCTTTCAGTTCGCCTGAGATGTAAGACAGGTCCAAAACTCCCCGCGTTAACAGGAACAGCAGAGTGACACAGAGGCAGAGTATCAGTTTTTGCACTGCGTTGCTTCACTGAAGTCCATTTAAATCAGCTTTCAGCTCTTGTTTTAACAGAACAACGTACATAAGCACCAAGAAGAATTCCTCAAAGATTTTTTCTCCTCTAACCTAGTTCTGCTGTGTTTTATTGTTGGCCTCTTGATTTCACTGAACTCTTAATATTAAGATAATCCTTTGAGCAAGTAGAAGACAGCTACATAGCCATCCCACAGCTCAGCAGTGAAGGACCCTTCTACAGTAAAAGAATGTAAGACCTCATCCCAGGTTCATACTTTGTATTACATCAGACTCTTCAGAGAGGAAATTCCCCTCAATAGATCTCCTGAAAATGCAAAAATACTCCCATTTCTCCCAATGCTGACTTCGAAAAGGCACAGTTTTAGAAAAAATCCTGACTAAATAAACATGGACTTAAAAAGCGCTTCCTGTCTCCTCATCTCTTGACTTCCTCTGGATCTCAGACCACAGAGCATGTTGAGACGCAAGGAGTGAATCATGAAAAGAGCAAGTGGAGAGCTGAGCTCCGTGACTCGGTCTCTGACAGAATTATGGCTATAATCCCAGAGACCACTTGGAAAATCTAGCCCTAATTAGTGGCAGTGCTTCAGCTACAACCCTCACTCTGTTAACAGAATTAATCTAGCTCTTGAATGGAATATATTCCACTTATCCTGTTAGCTTGTTAAGCCACTGTACTGGCACTGCAATGTTCTTCTGTCAGGTGATTCCAGATAGCATGCAGCCAATTTCCCCACGAGCAGAGTCTAATTCCCCGCTGGGTTCTCTGCTGCCAGCTTGGATCCCTGAAGGACTGCGACCACACACACACAGTTTTCCCTATGTGTTGTGGTCAGTCCTGTTCTAGACTTGTAATACCAGCTTTATGAATGACATTTCCTAACCAAGGGAGAATTTACCTTCTGCAGACATGTGGCAACAGCTTCATATCCTCAGGGGCTGCTCCTGCTGCATCTTTTAGCAATGCTTATTGATCATTTTTTTTCAGGGAGATAGAAGCTTTTAGTTCCAAAAGTTTCTCTCCTAGGAGCCCTTAAAAAAGCTAGCAAGCAAGCAAGCCATTTTTTTTTCAGTTGAAGATGTTACAAATTCTTTCAGCAGATTCTAGATAATGAACAAGGGAGCTCAAACTAAACTACAGACCAAAACTGCTGTTCAGTGTCATCAGTAAGGTCCTCAACTACCAACAAGCTGGTGACAACATGGGAATTCAATGACAGTATTCACCAAGTGTACCAGGTCTCCATGTTGACATGAAGATACTTTGTATCACCCATCTCCCCTATGCAGGCAAAATGCTGTTTCAGCATAACCAGAAGCTAAAAAGGTGGGATGTTATGAGCAACCACTCTCAACTAAAACAAAATTGAGGCAACAAACCATTGCCTCCCATGCAAACCAACATTTTTTCTTCCTAGGTTTTATTAGATTCATTTTTTTCATTGTTTAACAGTTCTGCCTAATAGACTTCAGCTATCCTTTGGCAGCAGAGGAAAGGCTTTGATTAGAGATGTCAGTCTTCCTTCACTTTTTGAAAGTACACGCAAGTAAATTCTTTGTCTCAGGTACTTGAATACAATCACACATGCATGTTAATAGGGTTCAGATTGATCTTTTCGAGTTGACTACTGGCTTATATCTAAGCAGCAGTAATTTTTCCTGGATATGTAGCAAACTTCTGGGATGACTGCTTTCTGCAGTGTATCTCACCAGATGCTCACATTGGCTATGCTATTTGATGCTCATGTGCCTTTCAGCATTAACAATTCTCTCAGCAAGTTTAAAGCAGTCCAAAGGGTGACAGTTGTTTACAGCTCCAATGTGCAAACCGAAGTTTTACTTGAACACTGCCCTTGCCTCTGTTCTGTTTAGAAGGGAAAGAATGTTCTCTGCAGTTACTGAATAGCTCTCTGCTCCTCAGAGATACCATCATCCAGAAAAAAAAAAAAAAAAAAAAAAAAAAAAAAAAAAACTTTAAGGAAATCTTAAGATCAGATTTGCACCAAACAAACTGCCTTGATGCAGGACAAGATCAGGCTTGTGAATTTGATAGGTCCATACACAGAGAATTAATGGGCTTAAGCACTCTGACAGCAAGAACTGCTTGTAAATATTATCCTCCCAGGAACAACTAACCCAAATCCCTACACCCACTTAAATAACTGGGAGCTCTACCTTGACAAGCAAGAGAGGCCCAGTGGGCACTGTTCACATCCTATAATTCTACATAAAATCTGCCTCTGCAGATGATAAATTCAAACTTCTGAAGAAAATATTTTTCTTCTGTTAAGAATTTAAAAATTGCCACTAATGCCTTTTTTCTCTGAACTGCAAAGTGATGAGAGCCATCAAAATGTAGGGCATATATTGTGGAAATACTTGATACCATGACATATCCATGTCATCTTCAGAAGGCAGGAAACTGCATTAGACAGCACATTGAGCATCCAGGCAGTCCTTATTAGAGTTTTAGAGACTCCTCATTCTTCTAACGTGGTTTGGTTGGGACAAGGACGCAGATGAGTAATGCTCAGGATTGTGAGAGACAAGCATATTCTTCAGGTGAGCTGTTTTTGAGGAATGGCTCGGTGCGTTAATCTTGCTGTCAAAGAGCCTGGCCGAGGGAATCTAGCCAATGACCCTTCACGCCATAAAGGAAGAAGCAAGCCAGTGAACAGTGCCCATTCTTCTAAATGAATGCCCCAATATCAATTCACTATGAATGCCATTTTTTCTGGAAGTGAGTTACAGACCCTTTAGTTTCAACCTTGGATCTTACTTTAAGCAGAAACGAGGTGACTGCTGAGACTTATAGCCTCATTTAATACATAGAGAAATATGCCTGCTACTTCAGAAGTCCCTCAATCTTGCCAAATTACTATGAAAATATTTATGCCACAGAACATTTTTCCAGTTATGATGGCATAACGTATGGAAAACATAAAAAAAAGAAAAAAAAACTCCTTCCTTTACAGTATCTATGATTTTCTAGTTAATGTGGTCTCATTCATACTCAGTGTTTCTCCTGTGTATCTTTTGGGAGGTGCATCAAATCCATTAGAAAACACTTACCCTATCTCAGTAAACCCATGCAGTTCCTTTTTTTTTGGTAAAAATATACTTTTGTTTTCCTATTTGGCCATTGCAGCTGAGCATCCACTGTTTTGTTTTTCTTTGTTGCCTTGTACAACAGTGGGCTTTAAAAAATCAAGAGTCTTTTCTGGTGACGTGGACTTGTGGGAATATTCACCATAATCACATTGTCATAGAATAACCTAGGTTGGAAGAGAGCTCTGGACATTATTCGGTCCAGCTCCTCAGCAGGGCCAATTTTAGAACAGGTTATTCAGGACTCCGTGCAGTCAAGTTTTGAATATCTCCAAGGATGGAGAGCTCAAAACCTCTCTGGCAATACATTCTAATATTTGACTATCCCCATGCCCCCCCCCCAAAAAAATCCTAATACCTAATCAGAATTTCCTTTGTCGTAACTTGTGTCTATTGCCTCTTTCGTTTCACTGTGAATTGTGACAAGAGTCTGACTCCTTTTCTACACCTTCCCATTAAAGGCATCAATAACATCCCACCTAAGACCTCTCTTAAGACTGAATAAACTCAGCTCTCTCATCCACTCCTCATACATAACAGTACAGACCAATACGAAGGAGGAAAAAACAGGGGCCAAGCTCATCTCTACAATGCCTATGACAGGATATTATAGCAACTTTCAAATACGCAACAGACTTTGGGGGAAAACACTAAGAAATCCAATCTCTGATAACAGCTGAGTTCACTACAGTGTAGATATCAGAGAAAGCCTCAGGAAGGTTTTGACCTGCTGCATATTGGATGCAAAAGACTTCGGAATGTAAAGTCATTGAATATGAGAGGACGAGGAAAGGATGTCAACTAAATGCAGGAGTGCTGTCACTACAAAGAAATCATTAGCTACAGCATGCATAATGATTTAATTCTTGTATATGTTAATAAATAAATCATGTCCTATGAGCAATAGAGGTGTTTTCTGTTGCCTGTACTGAACAGGCAACAGGCCAGTATTAATGTAAGTCTGCAAAATTGCTTTCAAACTTTTCAGTTAATCCTGTGAAAACTTTCTGGTGGAACAGAGCATGGCATCTCAGAGGTTAATACTCCACACTACCCAAACCACCCACAGCATCCTCATTCCAGTGGGGAGGAATAATACCCAGATAGACCCTTGCCCCATGCACCGTATGCCTCCCGCTCCTCAGATCTCTCCCTTTGCCAAACGCACTCACTTGTAGGCAGGTATCCTCTGTATAAAACATCTCTCCCTTCATCCCTACCAGGAACATTCCTGCCCTCTGCCAGGCAAACAAACACTTCCTTCCCTACAGAGGCAGTCACCAAGCTCATTTCTCTGCTGCTGTATGAAGGGAACAGAGAGGGAAAAGTGGAGCAGTTGAGCTGTTGGCATTGCAGGGGCTGGAGGCTATGGTGACCAGGAGGCTGGGTGCTCTGGGGTAACGCTGCTGTTCTAGCAGCAAGGCTCACTCTGCTCTTCTCTTCCCTGCAGGAGCAGGAACAAAATTGTTTTGGCCAGTGTCCAAAACTTTGGGCTACATGGAATAGGTCTGATCCAGGCCAGCTCTTAGACTATGCCCCTTAAACCGCTTGGAAAGGGGCTAACAAAAAACACAACTTTTCCCCTCCCATTTTGGACAAGTCTGTGCTGCTAGTCAGCCAGTAAGACATGAAGAATGATTGCTGAATCTGAAGGTCAACTCAGACCCTTTTGAAAGTGGCAAGAGTTTTGCCACTTACTTCACAGCATTAATATTTTATCTCCTGCAGCAGCAATATACATCCCTGAACTGCAGGGCACTGAAGCACCCTGTGCTGCCCTACCTACTCCTCTCTGATAGTGATGCATCACTCAGAGTAGCAARTGAGGATGTCATGGGACAGAGATCTGGCAGCCTTCTTCTCCTTTCCTCACCCTCAAAGGCACAACTGAACAATAAACTTGTAAACCCTGAGCAGCCTCTCTGTAGTAACAGCTCCAAAAGGCATGAAGACTCCCAGGGTGCTGCTGCGTAGGAAGGCAGCTTCACAAGCAGCAGGCCTGCAAGCTGAGCCTCAAGGCGTAGCCACAGTTCACCCCTGCAACAACACAGAAGTTCTCAAATGGCAGAGTAATCCTCGCAGCCTAGTGCACTCCACTTCCATGTTTACACACTGACTACTCCTGTCCAGCTGCCTGAGAGACAGCTACATGGTCTCAGTGCTGCTAGGGGCCTGGGCACAGCATGYTCTCAGGCTGAAGCTCTTGATCATGAGCTCTGCAACACTCTAAAGGGAAGAAGACAACAAAAACATGGAAGAAATGTACTAGAAAAGAAAGGGGGGGTGAAGGAGCAAAAGAAGAAAAGAGAAAGGGTAAGGCTCTGTAGAAGGAGATTGGAAAGCAAAGAGCAGAGTAGTGGAGCATGCTATGAGGGAAGAACATGATTAATTTCTAAAATTTCACAACCTAAAAATTCCTTCCCTCTTTCTCAAAAAAGTGATCAGTACAGCTTTTTTAGAAGTCAAAGCTGATGGCAGCAGCTTTCAAAACTGCTAAATTGCTAGGATAGGTTAGACCCTGTTGGAAACAATCAGAGAACCAAGCAGGCTGCTACTAAAACCAGAGTTTCCTAACAACTTTTCTGGTAAAATAGCCTTCAGTGTTCCCGGATACCTCAATCAGCCTGAGAGTAACAGATATTAGCAGCCTTCAAATATTTTACCTCTGGAATCACCGTCATAGTACCGTTCTGGTCTGCTAGACAAAAGCTCATAAACACTCTGGTACCTGAAATAATATAGTCTGTTAAAAATTTTGTGAGCTCAACTCAGGTTTAACAAGTGCCTGGGGTTAGTTAGGTAACATGAACAACATTGGTGGCCCTTTGCTAAGATTATCAACATGCATCTAATTAATGTAGTCTATACTTATACTCACCATAAAGTCCTATTGCATTGCCAGAAGGGTAGAAAAGGCCTCAAAGTACATATGAATCAGATCCACTGAGTTAAAAGGAAGCTGTGTACAAACAACTTAGTGGCTTATAATCAGATTTTATAGATTCAAGAACTTAAGCCTGCCTTTAAACCAGAGATATTAAGCAGGGAGGGATGGCATGCTTTCAATATATGCAGAATGTCCTTGTCTGAGAACTCAGCTAGCTAGCTGGGAAAAAACAGACAGATGTTCAATGTAAGTGGAAAAATGTTTCTCAAGAGATTCCAGAATTAAAAATGAACAAAGGATTTAAAACTCTATTTTTTTTAAAAAAATCCTATGCACGTATGCTGAGGTATAACATACTGACCTACATCCACTTCCCCACTTGAGCTTCTTTCTTAATCCTTCATAAGAGTAATAATTACAGCCAAAATGATTTAGAAAAGTATGTGATATTATACAACCATATTTCGTTATCAAAACTATGTTAAGAGAACATGATTATCCCGCCAAGCTCTCAGAAATCAGGAAATGCAARCCTAAAAAATAACTATGAAGCTTTAACTCTTCTCTTCATGAATATAAATTGTAATCCTTCTTTTTTTTTTTAAGGTATCTCTGATCATCACCTTTCCCAGAGTAATATAACATTACATATAAAATACATATATTTGTATTATCTGAGTTTTGGGAGAAGTAGGTACAGGCAAAACAAGATATTCAAGGTTCAAAGAAAACATGAACCTATGACTAAATCATCAGTAGAAAAAATAGAAAGTATACATCTGAAAATTAAGAGTAGAAAACAGAGGAGAGGCCAAAAAGAAAACCTAGGTGGAAAGGATTATATAATTATGATAGAGTTTGCATGCATGTGCAGACAGACATACCTACACAAGCACAAACACAAACATACACACTACCCTGAAAGGGCAGGTATCTGCAGGCACCGATGTGAGGTGCGGCTGTTTAACAACTTTCTAGCTTTCTATCACCATCTGCTCTTCTTTTTCACATTCTTATGAAGAACCTGTGAATTACGTCCAAAAATTTCAATATGTCACATCCACAAGATATATATGTGTGCAAGCTAAGTTCACCTCACGGACATCTCTGCTGTCTTTAGACACCTGCTATCCCACTGGCCCTCTTCCCTCCCATCCTGTTCTCTCGCTCCCATTTAGTCACCCTGCAGCTCACTCTCATTGCCTTGCAGGACTAAAGTCAATGGCATCAATCAGCTCCAGCAGAGATGAAATTCCATTGTAGGACTGTGCCTGTTCAGAGAGGTTCAGTGCAGGATTCAGAACCTAGTTTAGGCAACTTTATTGATGTCTGTTTTTCCCTCTAAGTGTATGGCTCTCTGTCGGTGCTTGAAAACAGCCACCTTATGAGAGGTCAACTGCTGAAATGCATCAGTGAGAGAATGGGCAACGAGCTCCCAACCTCAGCCTAGGTTCGTACCTTGACTTGTATTCAGATACAGGCGAATGAAGTACCCTTTAGCTTAGGAATGTCTGATTCCATTAAATCTTCCAACTGCTTCAGTTGTGGGTGTTTAGAGACTTTATAATCAGTACTTCTAGCCAAGAATTTCTCAGTCTTAGCTGTCCACTGAAGTTTTGTAAAATTATACTGCACAGCACATTCACCAGTGATACATTCAGTTCACTTCTCATCTCTGTGTCCTAGACATTTCCCTTACATCTGTAAACCTGCAAGCTACAGCTATGACTGCAAGACAGAGCAGAGGGCAGCTGAGGCAGTGCATCAAAAGTCCCAAGAGATCAATACTCAAGGTAAGTCTCCTCCATTCCTTTCTGCAAAATGTTTAAATTTTACTCAGTCTTCCAGATGATTGGCAATATACCCAAAATAACAGTCCAAAGTGCCATGCCTTATAGCAGAATAAGATTAATTAAAAAAAGACAGTCAAAGAAACACATTGTAAATGACAAGCAAATTATATCAAGTTTAAATTTTTGAAAAGTTCATCTAGACTTTGAAATAAATCCCTACAAAATCAGCGAGAAGATCTCTATTAGCTTCAGTGGATCTAGTTTTCAGATTGGCATGATCTATACCAATAACCTTAAAAAACTTTAACAACATCTTACTAAACATCCTCTCTGCAGCTTAAGCCTTCTCTTCCTGTCTTTATTCACTGGGTAGCATAACTGAGACCCAGCAGCAGATACTCTTATACAAATCACCTTCATCAAGAGATGAAATGGCTCTCTGACATCCTAATGTTGTTGGAGAAATCATCAATCTCTTACAGACATTGCAGTTTTTTTAAAAATAAACCCATAAATTGGTAATTCTGCTGTATCTCCCAAGTGTTGCTGATGCTTTATTTTCATATTATCACAGAGGTTTTATATCACAGTAGTTTTTTAAAACGTGGCTCCAGCTCCACCTGCTTATTTTGCCTTGTTCTTTGTAAGCTCTTAGAGAGTCAGTTGGGATTTTATTCATTTCTTTGAATAAGTACTATCTGAGTACATGCATTTCCCTGTACATCTTTTAAAATTTATACAACTTCTTTGGAAGGCTTATCCATAGAAACAGTTGTCACTCAGCTAATATTTGTATTCTCTCCTTAACACGTGTCATTTCTTCTTTATTCTAATCTGATGACCATGGTTTAGTATGCTAATCGTCCTGGATTGACACATCAGTCAGAAACCAGGCCATTTGGCTTTTCAAAATAGCTAATATTTGCTCATACGTCCTCTGCTTTATCTCATAAACTAATAGGAATTATTAGCAAATTAAAGATTATGACAACAAATTTCATTTTAGAATTTCTAAGCACTTCACCAACCATTAATTCTTAGCATAAACCTGAGAGACAATATGTCCAAAACAACGCTATAGAATAGCACACATTAAATGGACTGCTAGAGTAAATGCCATGGCCAGCAAAGATATGACGTGGACAGGCTGCTCTGGAAACATAATGAAGCACAGCAAATCAAACCCTGGTCCTTTCCTCTAACACATCAGTCAGTATTGCAGACATGGTCAATGAGACCAAGGGAAAGAAAATGCTTGTTTCATGCCCATGCCCTGCAGGGTTCTTGTAGTTTCCACAGATCCGCGATGCTGGAMTTGGTGGATCTTGCAGAGAATTCAACCTGTCAGTACTCATTTCCCTTTTTTCCCATTGGAACTTATTATTATTTTTTTTAATCCAGAGCAGGTCAAATATAAATAGTGCTTTCTCTAAATGATAGTCAAATGCACATCAAAAATAGCTAGAATACAATGTGCTTTTTAAAATTCTGTTATCAGGCCTCCAAACCATCYAGTGAGACTTTGGCCACTGTGTACCAAATTACTAATGAATTTGATAAATGCAGAGAGAAAGGGCAGAAATCACCTATTTGGCAAAGGAACATCAAATCAAATCTTCTTGCCACTGATAGACTGATACATACTGGAAAGGCACGTCATGTAACCTAGATCACCTCTAGTAATTTATTTTCTGTCTCATCCACAATCAATTACACATGATTGGTGCCTCATCTCAGTAGGTAACTCCTGGAAGAGAGGAAGCAGGAGATGCTTCATCCAGAAATCTGTCATCTTCATCTCCAAAGCACACTCCTCAGCTCTAATACTTTCCTTCCATCTTCCCTCAACAAAAATTGAAATAATTTGCCCTCAGCCACACTGCGTAATTCCAAGAACTGTCCTGTTTCTCACAGATGCAACTGGAAGCAGTAGAGAGTACATAAAAATATGAAAGGCCAGAGCATAACCTATTATGCTAGTATAAGATAGAAACAACTACACCAAAGTCGGGAGTTTTATGCCATCTTTACAAGGTCTGCATGTAACAGAAACGAGAACACCGCCGGCACTGCWTACCATAACAGAAATGATTACACAAGTGCAGCGTGCTGAACAGTCACTGATCTTTCCATAATTTACTAAACTACGGAAGGCAGCAATATGATGTGCAGACTATTAGTATGGCTATTATGTGACCATAACAAGAGACATTTGGAAAGTAAGTGGCTGGGAAATACCAGACACGTATTGAACCCATTAACAAATAAATGGCGTGTGTAATGATCTTCTTGGTGTTGCTGAAATAGAATCACTCCAGTTCCCCATCTGTCATGCTTTTTATTTTTTCATTTCAACTCTGTGCTGCACTGTAAGTCTGCTAATTAAACCACTCTAAATCAACATTTAGAAGTTCACATAGGATCAAATGCCCAGTAAGGTTAAACACGTGCATCTCCGCTAGCTTCTCTTCTTGATCAAGTCCAAGTGTTTTCCTAAACTCTGTTTCTGAGTGTGCAGGGAAATGAGAGCAACAGGGAGGAGCCCCAGATTGGAGAGGGTGATCTTCAGAGCAAACAGAACATGGTGGCCAGTGATCYCTAAGGACTGCCCAAGCAGCTCCATGGCTAGTTCTGCTTACTCGGAGTCCACCAGAGGGGAAGGAGCTGGCAACATTTTAAAAGGAGATGGGCCTTACCCTGCCTTTTGTTCTGTCCCTGCTAGCTTGACTGCACAGTTGCAAGTTCAGTCTAGCACAATAGGAAAAKTTTGATCAATTGACATGTGAAGAACTGTTTTGTTTAATAATTTAACAGATGCCAGCTCTTTCCTGTGCAATCTCGTCGCCATTTAAATCCATTGCAGCAATGCCCATGGCAGGGCGCATGATGTGCAAAAATAATTAGATTTTGAAGTTTTCAGGTGTGTAACCATGCCTGCGCTGGAAGGATGAAAGAGAACCAAGGTATTAGGAACGTCAGCACCACGCAACTTCCATTTCAGATCACTCACTCTCCACTGACTTTTTTATGCAAAGAATAGTACATGTGCCCAACTGCCCTGCCTGCACAGGCATACAGCTTTCCTGTACCTCATGTGTCTGGTACTCTGCCACAGATACATCTGAYATATAGGATTATTTTTTTCATTCTGCAGTGTATAACCAAGGGATGCAAAAGGGCACTGCTTTTCAATGTATCAGCAATATTTACAAAGTCGCTGTTTGACCCGATGCTCTGTGTCAACTCGTTCAGAGCTGCGTGACCAGCATGCTGCATGTCCCCAGTGCCACCTACGCTGTTTTAGAGAAGTAATGTGTGGAGCCATGTTGATCAGTTCCCCTGCATCACCCTCGCACCCACACGGGTCCCTTCCTTGAAGATGCATGTGAAATACGCAGGCGATTTAGTGCAGAAAAAACACCAAAGTGTATTCTGGGTCCGCTTCTCATACTAAAGCACTCTCAATGATAAGATTTTTGGCACCAATCCCAATCTTAGGTGCTTGTATTTGAAAATCCATTCCTTCATTAGAAATACACTGTACCCTAACTGACTTTTAAATATGCAAACAGCTATGTGCTGGAAAGAACCGACACAATTTGCTTAGCTTGGAACAACAAAAAGAGCGTACTCCTATGTCGGGAATTACAGGTTGCTGCTCAGGAAGTCATTCACAAAGATTATCGTTTGCATC
This sequence comes from Rhea americana, assembly GCF_003343005.1. Classification (NCBI taxonomy): domain Eukaryota; kingdom Metazoa; phylum Chordata; class Aves; order Rheiformes; family Rheidae; genus Rhea; species Rhea americana. The sequence goes on from NW_028186779.1 coordinate 2,763,427, forward strand.
TCCTCTACTCAATTTGTGCTTGTTAGATAACAAATTCTGAGCACCTCTCTCAAGTGATATAAGTCTATCCTAACATAAACTGGTGGTGATAGGAGTTTGAACCACACCAAGTTGAAAAAGTCAACTTCAAGAGAGGAAAAAAAGCCATAAGGCACACAGAACTGGGTCGTCTATCAATTTAGTTACTGATGTATTTTATTTTATTAGATGAAAATGTTATTTTGAACTGACTTTACTTGCTAATTCTCTTCTGTTTTGAAAAACTGTGCCAATCTGGAAGAAAATCCCTAAAAAAAAATCCAGTAAAGGTAATGGGATTTCAACATGTGCCCGACAGCTTTACTGAATCAGGACAATAAAAAACAGTATTACTGAAACTGGTATAATCAGAAGAGGCCTTCAGTGCAAATGAGTTTTCTTAAAGAAAATCTCTTGCCAACCATTCCAATTTAAAATGTGAGTAGAGGAGAGGAGGAAAAGGTTATTATTTATAATGCAGTGACTATAGTTACGCTGCAGTTGCAGACCAATTACATGCCAGTTACACTTTCTGATTCCACTAATTCATAGAAATGGAATGCTCCCTACATGACAGAGTAATAGCAGTGTAAATACAATGTCCTTTATGCATCTGGAGTCTAAAAAATGGCCATGTTACTGAGGTGGCTGTAAGAAATAATTTGGACATGTTGTTAACCTTCAAATTCTGCAGATCAGCGCTAATTAGGATATAGAAAAACATAACCAAAAATGTAATTATATCGAACTAAGGGCTCAACTGTGCAACTAATAGAGGGCTGCTCACGTGAGTAAGTATGCTTGAACATAACTGAATAATGCCAAATCAGGCTGTAGCACACTACCATGGCTTTACAATAAAGCAAAATGGAATTGAAAAAATGAATTCATGACACTTTTCAGCTGTAACAAATGTGTTGAGTGTTGTTCTCACACTAAAAATAATTCTATATTTTGCAGCTGATGGGGACAAAACCTGGCAGGGAACCTTGCTCTCACAATGCTTCTTAACTGGAACTCCTGTAYTGGCTGGCATATGTGTTCAGAGCATAGTGCCCTGGAGCCCAAACCCAGATTAGGGCTTTGGGTGCTGCTATGAACTGGAGTCCAAAACAATAGACTGCTAGTGAAAATCTTTCTGCATTGCTTTCCTTGCGTTCTTTTTTTTACTTCACCTCTCTAGAATATTTCAAAACAAACACAAAATAAGTGCATATAGAACTCCGTAATGTAAAAATGCTAATACATTTCCTGTGCACATATTAAAATCTTTGCCGATTCCTAACTATCTCCTAGAGGAGATAAGAGATAATATTCTTCATTATTTTACCTCTCATTAGCTTRCTGTGAAGCATTACATCTTTGTAACTCCAGACATCATCAGGTCCTTTGTACACAAGAGACAAAATTGTTCCTCGAATGTTTACAGAAAACCAGTAACATGAAATTTCAGAAAATTCAGAAATTACAAAAAATGATAATGACATACAAATGCTTCTGTTAAACACTGAAGAAATTCTTAAGTCAATTAATAGTTACATTCAAACACTTATATTTTCATGTTATACCACTTTATGGTGTTGGACTACAATTGTGGCAAACTATGAGCACAAAAGGCAGATGGGATGCAGAGAGCATTGCAACTGTTGTGAAAGCAAAATCACATCAGGAAAAAATCTAAAATGGACAGCTGTATCCAACAGATCAGAATCATATATGGAGTTTATCTTCTACCCACAGTTTGTGAATTTAGCTCCTTTTTTCAGAATTATTCACCTTGAACAGCTAATGAGTAGAATTCACTTATTACAGCAATTGCTTCTTAGCATCTATATTGTTAGAGGCCTTTCTACACTGGTATCCTGGCAGAGAGCATTTTGTACTTGACTGCTGCAGTCTACATGTCTCTTCCTTCCAGCTGAGCAAATATTTCCAGTTTCAGTGATTTCCCCTGCTAGCTCTGCCTTGACTTTCTCATTCCTGAATGGTTCCATTTCCTTTGTAGGTAATCAGATTAGGAGGAGACATACAGTGCCATGTTGAATATGGGTGGTATTTTGACGCCCAGACAGTGGCAAGTTGGGAGAGCTCTGACTACTACGCATCCCAGATATGGAAAGGGGATTCTCTTGCTGTGCCCTGCCGTATGCCTGGTCATCTAAATAGATGCAATAGCCTCCAGGGAAGCGATGCTTGCCTTCACAGAAATGCTGATCCTTGCAAGGTACACCACTTACACTGTTAAAGATGTACCTGGCTTGCATTCTTCACCGTGATTAATTGCAACTGCCTGATGTTGTGTTTTCCATAATATTTTTGTACCTTAACTGCTGAGGTATGCAGTATCCACTAGAGGTTTCTGCTACCTCTTTATCCTCTGCTTCTCAAACTTTGATTATTCTTACACTCTCAAAATCAGACTGTTAGATCTATTCCAGACATAGTGATGCCCTAGAAGCACAGAGGGTTTTAAAAGTCACATAGCACAGAATAAGACATGAAGTAAAAATGAAAATGCAGCTGAGATTTTAAATCCAGTCTTTGGGAAGAATGAAAAATATAGCTGCTCATATATGCAAACTCTCTCATAAAATCCTGTATTGAAGCACATGCATGGAAATGAGGCAGAACGTTCCCTTACGAAGGCTTCCTTGGCAGTCCCACTCTGACGGGACAGCACGCAATGCAAATATTTACAGCAGGAAGTCCTCAGGAATGGACTTCCTTCGAATGGCAGTACCTTATCAAGCAGTAATCCCTGCTGGGGGAAACCCAGCTGAGGCTGGTTTCCACATAAACACAACATAGGGAAGGTCTCTTCCAATAATTAGCTCCAATTTACAAAGCTTTCCCCATGATGCTAAATGTATTTGACGAGTGCCATAATGATCCGCGAGACAAAAATTGTGGCATGAAGGCTCTAGAGGTTCAATCATCCATTGCTATTTGCATCTAATACACAGCTAGCGAATACGCCCAATTTAGTGGAGACATTTGTCCTAAGGCTAAAACATTGATTCTCCACTTACTGTCTTTTAATTGTGATGTATCCAATTTATCTTTTTAGGCTATAAGCTCTTTGGGGAAAAGATTTTTTTTTCATTCAGTATGCTGTTCTTGTGCCTGCTTTATTTTCCTGCCAAAGAGACACATTCACATTAAATCAGTTTCACACTCCCAGCCTTTCCCACTAGGGAGATCCAGTTTTCCTATTGCTAGAATTAACTGCAACAATTATAATATAAATAAACAATTTTTCATTTTTCCAAAATGGCATCTGATGTCAAGGTAAATTAATGGCTACAAAAATATGACTAAACAAAAGAGTAACAGAGTTTTAGATACCATAAAAATGTTWTTTTCTATGGAAGAAATGGTTCAGCTCACCTATGCCATTGTGGTGCTTACGATTATAAAAGTATAAATTACTGCACACAAACAAAAATATTTTATGTATGCCACTAATTAAAAAAAAAAAAAAAAGATCAGAACTAGCCAGGATGTTCCTTTCTTCCAGAATTGCAGGTGCTCTGTTTTACTGCAAGCACCCGCAGGCCTATACCCTGCCCTAAATTCACATTTACAGCTTCTGCCATGTATGAATTGGGCCAAGTGCACAGCCCTCAGCTCCCAGGTATTGAGGCTATTCGTGATGATTCACAGGCGATAAAATGTGACAGGACTTTTCACTGACAAGTGACCTGCAGGGCATCCTAATCAACGGGCGAGGAAACTCTAATAACTGGGTTAGAGTCTGAGGAGATAAATTCAAATGGAGCAGAACATTCATAACATCAGAAACATGAGATGCTACTGAGCCTAAAGCACAGTCAGTGCTATACAAAGACATTCAACTAATAGGGCAACTTTTTTCTTTTTGGAAGTAAGATTCCTTTTAACTGCCAGTTAAATGCTCTTTCTCAGCAGTGTGTGAACAAGGATGGCAACCGTTTACAGCCCCAGCATGAGTATTTCCAGTTTCTTTTCCCCGTTCAAAAGTAGTGAACCACAGTCAGACAGACAGTGAGGGTTTGGACTTTTTAATTGTGGTGTTAGGATATTGCTGCTTATCGGTGTTTGCAGGTCTTCTTGCTAGAAGGCACGGGGTATATCCGGAGGGGCCAACATGCCAGGTGCTGAGCCCTCCAGGGAGGTGCCACGCGCCGGGAGGCTGAGGCACGATCCACTGGGGTGGTTCTGCCATCAGCCACAGACGAGTCTGTGGAAGCAGCAAAAACAGCCTCCAGAAGGTCACCTGTTCCCAAATGCTGCTTCCCAACAGACACCTGCTCCTGGTCTTTTTCCCAAGCCGTGCCAGATGAAGAGGCTTGCTTGTGTCAGATACACAGAGCCTCTTCCCCCTGGYCCATAGCAACAGGGTGAATTTGTGATACTGTACTACAATGGCAAAAYTCCTTCTGGTTCAAGGGGAATCAGCTTTTCTGAAACCTTCAACCCCTATAGCCACAGCAGATTTTCTCCCTGTAAAGCTATCATTTCTGTCAACACACTGGAGTCCCTTAGCTGCAGCTAGAACTTCTCCTGTTTGAAAAACAGATAAATTTCYGAGCAAGGACCACAGGATTGCCTCTTCTAGAAGAAGAAAGCAAACACCGGAACCTGCCCAAGGACCTGAAGAAAGCTTTTTCTGAGGCTGAACAAATCAGAGAACCAGAGATGGCACTGTGAGAAATGCCATGCCTGGGACCCTTAGGCAGTGCATTGACTCATTGGAGCAGTGAAAACAACTGAGGAATTTGATATGTCAAATTTGCTAACAGAAGACTCGGTCTATCGAGTCTCACTAGGATAAGAAGTCTCGAGGACCTCGAACAAGCTATATGCATGGAGCTAGACAGTTACAGGCCTTAACTGATCACACAGAGGAAAAGGGAAAATAAAGCAAGTGCTTCTCTGCTTTGCCACTCTCAGATTATGATTCAGAGACAGAAAATAGGATGAGGCTGCCCACTCAACGTTCTTCATCGGGGAGTGACTACAAAGGGGTGGGGAGGAACCCAGCAACACAGATACGGAAAGCTGTGCAATCACTGCCTAGCTGATGGTGCAAAAAAGGTATAGTAAAGTAAGAACCAGAATAGCTCCTTGCTCTTTTAGACAAGAACTTTCTGATCATTGTTCAAAAATTTATTTAGAAGAATTATGCTTTAAAATAGTTTAGCAGATTATTTTTGGATTTCTTTTACATTTTCTCCCTCTCTCTTTCTACTCAAAATATATAAGGGTCTGAAATCTTTGAATTCATGGTCTCTTCTGAAAGCACTGTTTCCTTTCTCCAGTGTTGGAAGACACCTTCAAAGCAGAAGGGCTGGGCTGTAACTTTTCATCCCTCTATGAAAACTGGGGAAAGATGGGAAGGGGAACGGAACTAAGAGTCCCAAAATTTCCTCTCTCCATCAGACCTTCACAGCTTAATCACTATTAGTGAAATCAATGAAATCACACTCARAATGCAAGGGCCCCTTGGTGTGCCCCTCTAGAAGTAATGTCTGCACGGCTGGTGTATCTGCCTTAGAGCAGCCTCTGGCTCCAGCAGCACCAGTGCCGAGGCATAAAAGAGCCAAGGCAAAGGCTGGAGCTGGACAAATCCCTAATTTTTGACTTACTCATCTGTGCACTGGGAATATCACTACTTCCCAATGGTGCAGGATGTTATGAAGCATTCAAATACTCTAGTAATAAAGATTACACATGTACTGCAGAGAGCCAGATGGATGAAGCCATCTGATGGCTTCCGCTTGGACTGGAGTTTGAACGAACTTAGCTAGTTAAAAACTTTGATATGCAAAAGAACCAGCCTATTATTTTTCTCTGTATTCATAAAAGAGCCTTCCAATCTACAGCAACTTTTTTGCTCTTGCACTCATGCAGGAGGGTCATCTAGGCTCATACTGCATAAACCTGTTGCTATTCCGTTGCTTTTGTTGTCTTCATGGCATTTGTGTTATCATGCACCAAATATTTGTATCATGCAAYATACAATGAATAGAAACAACAGAGAAAACTTAGTGTGTATCTGCAATATTGCTGGTCTCTCCATGTATGCAAAGGATACTGGTATCCCTTATGCACATACTATTCTGGGAAACAGAAAAGCAAGAAAAATTAGGAATTTTTCTTTGTTACCTGGAAAGGAAGAGAATGCTACTTCCAGGGACATTTGACCCTGAAATGGAAAACTATTATCTGACATCATTACTTTTCATAACAATTTATTCCTCAGCCATGTACAGTATACTCAGTTGACAGTCAAAAAAGGAGTTTCTTTTCTAATGCAGTCTCAATGATTACAAGTACTAGACAAAGAAGATTTCTCTTTTAAAGATAAGTCCTTATATTCCGCTAAAAATGAATTGCTGCTGAAGCTGCTGAATCTGTGTTTATTTCCACATATGTACAAATGAAGAACTTGGAGAGATTACATATTTAAATCAGAGGTGCAGGCTTTCAGACATTTTTGTGTTAATTTAAAATACACTGCTGACAGTTAATAAATAAACAGTTGTCCTTCGATACTAGACCTGTCAAATYTATTTAATCAGTTTGAACGCAAGTCTAAGACATAAAAAAAGAATCTTCTAATCTCTCAGCCTATTGGTATTGTTTTGGTTGGCTAGCTTATCTTGCAGGTAAGACCGGAACTCAAATCAATCACATACGTGGTCCTCCCAAATTGATGCTAAGTCCTAAGTCAACTCACCACAAAGTACTTTTTAGTATCCTACAAACTTCAGATTTGCCATAAAATATTCAAGGTCACATCAGGCTTCTGAGGACAGTTGACGAGAACTCTGTACGCCCCCAAACCAGTGAATGGCTTCACTGATGTTCACTGACAAAAGCATATCATTGAGAAATGAATGCTTTTTATTCCTGAAAGATGCATCACCAACTCCTACCTAGCATTCAGTTTTTAGCTGCTGCTGAATTCCAGTTCTTCAAGAAARGGGCAAAGAGAACTTTTAAAATCTAAACTTCAGTGATATCTGCTGAAATCTACAGMGATACCCACAGAGAAGAGAGGCCTTTCCTGAACTCAGTTTCCAGGATAAACAACATCTGAGCTAGTCTTTGTCTAAAACTTCTTAACTTACGCAGGTCTCCACCAWGATTAGCTGGCAGGCAGTGAAACTCTCTCAGTCAGGCTAGATAATCTTTGAAAATCAGCAAGTCTTGCACTGGGCTTCTAAAAAAATTTCACTCTTASGGTGATTACATTTTCCAAAACCAGGCAAAATATACAGCTTTTTAAAAACCATTTGATCCATTTTATGTTTTATGCTCTAGCAAATCAAAATTTATTTCAACGAAGCTTCAGTCTATCAAAAATGATCTTCAGTACTTTGCTGAATCAGGGCCTAAATGCCCATACCTTACCATCGATGTTAGCATGTCATAGTATAGCTGATTCTGAAACTCAAAGGTGGCAATGAAAATGTTTACTTCTCAGCTTTGAAGAATGCACCTTAAGATAGTAAAATAAATTTCCTTTCCCAGACATTTATGGTGTTTGTAATTGCAGAAATCCAAATCCTTTAGTAATATCAGCTATGTTTCACAACACTCAGTACAGAGAAGGTAATTTAACAGAAATGGATRCAGCTAGGACATGGGACTTTCCCAAAATCCCAAAGATTACCTGTGACAAAGTTGAGAGCTGAATTCAAGTTCTTTTGGCCTATAAATTCATGTCCTAACTAAACAGGCTATCCATTCCTGTGTACCACAGTTTATTTAAAAGCAAACATCATGTTCAATTTTAATATAAAAGTATACAGAGCAGACAGGGAAAGCAACGCATAGGAGAGCGATAGTATGGAAGATTTATGAAAAATATAAAAGGTTGGCATAACTTACGGGAGCTGCATTGTTTTTCACTGTGACACTGGGGGTTGTGGCTCGTAGTGCCCCACTCACACCATGGTAGTATTTGAAGCAGATCTTTGTTTCAGCTAAAAAAGAGAATTATTCTGGATTAGCGAAACTGCCAGGGAGAAACTATACGTCTGGCTGCAGTGGACAGGTAAAATCAAGTTTGTTGCAAAAGCAAATAGCTGAATTGTGAGTAGTTTGTCTCTGGTTGATTGGCATGGCAAAGTATCTCCAGCCTCTGATCTTTTGCTTTGCCAGAGTGAAATTTAGAGMTTGGTTCCTGTGTCTTTTAAGAGTTTAAACTTCAACCTTCTCTGAGCAGTAGTTAYCACTGTCACATCTCAGAATATATGATCAACATCCTTTAGTTACAATAGGAAGAAGAAAAACAGGGACAGAGAAAAAATTACTGTTCAGATACACCAAATACTAACTTACAGAGCAAAAACTCTTAGATCTGTACGGTTGCATAATTGCTCACTGAAAGGTTTCACTGAATCACTTTGTTCTGGCCCTTGTCGGAGAAAGCAGATTAACTGCTCTGACAACTACTACATTGAAGCATTGTTTGGAAAAAGTGTAGTACCACTAGATCTCTTCTTCGTCTACTTCCACTGACTTCCAAAGATTTGAACTGGATGAGGAACACAAGCAACACCATGATTTTGCACTCGCAGCATTACCGTTTGCAAATGACACTGATATTCAGATAAATACACTAATTATGAGAAACCCATTTCAAGGACTGTATCAAAAACACGTAAGAAACGCAATCAGCTTCTGCTTCAATAGCGCTCTTAAAACCCACCAAATCGTCTGCTGCAAAAAGGAAAAGTATTTTCAACCAGCTTCTCTAACTTGGCCCCTAAGTACAGATAAGTATCAATCACGAATAGGCTTCATAATTCTCCACTCTTACCTGCCTAGACCCGGTGGCCTCGTGGAGCACACCCTCGCTCCCTTCCTGCCTGCAGGCTTGAGTTTTCTTCCAGAGGAAACTAGGGTGTGAACTGGGTTGGTTTGTCTAGATACAGTCAGAATACAGTAGACATTGCACTGTGTGTGTATATATATATATATATATATAGTGAATAGTTTGTGGGATCTGAAAAATGCCCATCTAAGCGAATGCAGTACTCGCATCTTGCAGTTTTAAGTAGGGAATGCCATGGAAATTTCCAGCAGCTCCTCAGGATATCTCAATATGCTTTTCATAATCAAGTTTTTCCTTAATACTCTGCTACTTCTCCCGTGCACAATTACTTTGCAAAGTCACTTCTACAATTATACTGTAAAAGATGATCTTTTGTACAGAGAAAGGCCTGATTTCTCTGTCACTGAGCTCATTACATTGTTTCAAGCTTTATAGCACACCGGTAGGTAGGACAGTGCCCACGACTAGATCTGCATCACTACCTTCCACCTCTATGTTTGCTGCCTTGATGCTTTGCAGCTGCTGCCTTCCCTGAGGCCCAGGGGAGCAACCTTTGCCTGCACTACCACTACAACGCTCACTGCAACTACTGCACCTACATACGAAAACGGTAAATGAAAGTCAATGTTTTAGTATACAAAGCACACTCATGTTTTAATGCCAGTAACACACTAGCTAAAATCAGTGCAGCTGTGACAGAAGATCATGCAACATTAAGAGCTGAGACCTTCGCCCAGACCACCATGCTGTGACCTGTCCTTAGGTAGGTCCATGCAACAGCTACTTACGGCCCCAGGTGGGACCAAAATGTGGGGACAGGAAAAGCAGTGGGGTCCCTTAAAAATGCAGGCCTAAATTGTTTATTCTGATTCTTATAGATAAACAGAAATACAAAAAGGAAAATAAACTCTGATTTATTTTTCTAAAGATGAAAAGTTGAGGAGCTTAGAGTTTTTCCATATTCAGATGTGACTCAGGCACTGATAAGTTTAGTTCTCCCTGAAAACCAAGGAGCTTATGATCCTAAGCAGTTCAAYTGCTTCGAATTTCCAGGTCACTTCCTAGCACTCCTCCCTGACATCAGGGACATCCAATCTATTGACTAGAACCAGAGAGCTAGAACAATTAATTTGCCACCGTATTTTCCAACTCCGCAGCTCATTCTTCATCAGATGACCAGACCTACATTTCTTCTCACACAACGAAAATATGAAAATATAGATACCTCCCATTATACATGCAGATGTGTATCCCTTGCACTTCACAAGCGGAGTGGGCTACACAGTCTTAAATCCCACAACGGGCTTTGTGGCTCATCTGTGGTGCAGGGTTGGGCACACTATATTTAATTAACAGCTATCCCCAAAATGCATTTCTGCAAATTCAACAGAACTACTCCAGCACTTGGTGGTGATGACATGCATAGTTACACCGAGGAGAGCAATAGCTTTAAGAGGACAATTTTGCAGTTTTGAGGGTTAAGGAGCCCAGAGCACCACTCCTGACTCGTAATCATTGAAACGGAAGTTAAATTGGCAGTGAGGCAGAACAAGCGACACCTTTGTTGTATCCAGGAGCAGCAGTTGTTTCCTTTTGGCAGCAAAAAAGCTGGAGGAGCTTGTTGCACTGGAAAAACTGCAAGTCCAGGTTGAATTTTCATGTTGCAAATTTCTCTACAGGACTTTTAACAGCTCAGCACTTAAACCACTTACTTACTGAGCAGACAGTAAAAGTTGATGATATCAACATTAGCTGTAACACGCAGTTCTCACCAATTATTCAAATTTTAATTTTCTTCTCCCCTGGAGATTTTTAGCTACAGTTTGTATGGAACATCTAGAGCTAGAATAAAGAAAAGCTTTTTTATTAACTCATGGAGTTAATAACCTCTGTTAGTAGCCTGTACGACAATCTTCAGGCATTTAGATTTCAGCAGGAAATCTAGCCTCAAGTTGACAACTAGGAAATTAGTTATCATGTATGTTGGGACATAACAGTTTAAAAGAAGCTATTTAAGTACACCAAAAATATTAAAAAGTTAGGACAGAAAAAAAGAGTGAATATATCTTTATGGAGATACTCTGGGCATTAGTATTAATTTCAAGGATAAAAAAAAAGATAATAAACAATCACGTGAGTATTGAAGATTCCTCTATTCTCAGCTTCACACAGTTATTGTTAATTCAATTTTCAAGCAGAGTGTCCAAAAACAGATGCAAAATGAAAAGCAGGCTTTCAAGATGCATTGCCATATCCAATTCAAAATGGTGGCAGAGGAGGAGCTGGAAATGGTTGGGAGCCATTCTTTCCAAATAGCATGTTTGGTGCCTTCTTTTTCACTTCAGCGGAGTCCTAACATTTCAATCTCTCTGAAGACTGCTGTTGTGTTTCTGAAGTATCTCTGAAAAGAGGCTTTTCCAAACCAGATGCAGACATTCACTGGCTTGGTACCACTGCCTCTGCAGATGAATTGAAAGTATATAAAATAAATGCAAGGTGATAACACAAATTATCCTGAATATTATCCAGCTGGCATCAGTACATAATATCCAGATATAATGGCTGTTTGCTTTATAGTCTTGTAGATTAGCTTGTTCTGGAATAAAGGAGACCATTTAACTCTGCTCTGTCACTCTCACTGCACTGTGCAGTGCACAGGTCAGAAGTAGCTGTCATCCAGTTAATCTCCACTATAAATGAATATCTGTCRCTGTTATTTTTATCTCAGTAATTATGAGTAACAGTTCACTGGATCAGGTGATGAAGTTCCAATGTTAAAATAATTACATAAAAAAAGTTAAATGCTCCTTTTAGTTAGCATAAACAGCAGCTAGATTGGTAAATCCTCCAAGAGATGAGATGTCTAAAGCTGCTCAGAAATCCTCGTGCCCGTGATAACTACCCAACTACTTGGCAGCTTTCAAGGATCAAGAATAAAACAGTATTGTATTCCCTTTACGCTAGGCCTGCTATCTCCACCACACCACGCCATTGTACTGCCTTCCACTGCATTGATATAAACAAAACAGACCCCAGTTGTATACTTGGGTCCACTGGAATGATTACCACAGATGCAAAAAATACAACTGTTCAGAAGCAAGGCCTCCAAGACAGGATATGGCAAGGTAATTAGAAACAAATTACTGGAGAAAGGATTCTGTTTCCTTCTTTACATCACTGCCCACAACCACCACTGTATGATATTAACCTGAAATTCCACATAGATGGAGCGGTCTTGGAGAAAGGCGAAGGAGTAGTGAYGCAGCCTTTCTCCAGACACCATTAAGATCACACCCGATTCAAAGAAAAGCCTYGAAAAGTCTGAGTATTGCCAGAGAACTCCTCTGCATGAAGTTTCATCCCTCTCACAGGAAAAAAATATCCAGTCCATGGAAAATGCTCTATCAAAGGTCTGAGTTATCTGAGTTATCGAATCAGTTTTGTAAACTAACTGGAAAATTACCAGCTGAACATTACGCTTCTTGGTAGCATTCTACAGTGCTTTCACAATCACCAAGCCCTTGCAAACACCATGCTTACGTCCTCTCACTTCGATTTAGTAATAAAGGTCTAGTAGGGTCTGTGATGAATTACAGCTAGAGATACTGAAGACTGAAAGCTTCTAGCTGCTCGCCTAGTTCCCATCATCCATCCATTCATGTCCCCTGGCCAGAGTAACTCCCCTTGTTGGCTTATTTTATACTCTTTGAAAATATCTCCATCCTTACTTGTCTTCCTTCATTCCTCTAGATCTGTTTGTCAAAATTACCCTGAATMACTTCTCTTTCTTTCGATCTCTAACTTGCTCTTATAATCCTCTATTCCTCGCTTACTAAGGCTAGTCCGGTCTCAGCAGTTTAGCTTTCACTAAAAAGGTGGATTTATTCTCTCAAATATAGGAAGTAGCACTTCCAGGATGAAGCTGTTTTCCTTATTAGGTTAAAAAACTTCCTAAAGCATATTTCAAGCAAAGACTAAATGATATTCTTTGCAGAGACAGGAAATATCAGTGTGCTTTTCCAGTTGGTGTTTGATAGGAGTATGTTAAACACATGASGCTCTAAAGAATCTGGCTATAATTTACTCTCATGCTACTTTCTGTTTCAGTTAAATAGCTAAGGTGCCTAGGCATTAGCCAAGCATTTTTGAGCACAGAACAATCTCTCTGGGAAGAAATGTCAGTCTCCAAAACCATGTCATTTGTGATCAATTCCTCCTATTACTAAAAGAGCTGTTGTTGCTGGTTTGGGGCAAACTTTATGCATAAAAAATGAAAGCTGTCAAAAAATAGTAATTGAAAAGGTAGCTGTCCATGGTAAGTGTGTGTGGGGGGGGGGCAACAAGTGAACCAAAACAGAGAAGGGAAGTAATTAAATTTTGAATCATAAAGGTGTTCTTAGAGAAGACCCAGAAGTGGAGTATACAAGCATATGATTCTGTCCGTAATCAGATTGCTACCACACAATCTTGAATTACAGTAGCAGCAATGATCTCTGAAAGTGGAGACAGTAGCTGGGTTTGGGAGTCAGTGCAGGGTAGAACTGTGACCGAATGCAATGGGGAAACCAGGACTGGCATGTGGAAAAGAAAAAAAAGACAAGGAAATATTGTGGGAAGCCAAGACAGTGAGAGATTAGATGAGAGGCAGAGGTAGGTCTGATGAGAAGTTGCAGAACTGTAATTCAGTAGGCAAGGACCCCAACACAAAAATTGAGGAAAGAATACAACTGAGATTAGAAGAGAGGCACTGAGCAAAGAGAGTGGGACAGGAATGGTGGGGAAGGCTACGACTAAATGAGAATCTAGGTCGAAGAAAGCAAGGAACTAGAGGCAAGACAAGAACAGGCAGAAGGGGAGAGAGTAAACAAGTAAAACCTAAGGAAGAAAGAGGAAGCAGTGATCTCTCCGTGAAAGTGTTCCTTCACTGAGCACGAAACAGAACCTAGGAGCTGTATCAGCAGCTACCCATGAAGCCCAGCGTGCAGGTGTATGTCCTGTCCTCCTCTGGTGCCTGACCATAGCTTCCTCAGCCTGCTACTGCCTGCCAACAGCACCCAAATCCTGGTTTTGAATACTACTGAAAGTATAGAAAGAGTGGGCAAGCTGTGGAACCCAGAAAGTCCAAATCTAATTCTCCTGAATTCACAGGAGCCTCTCCCTAAACATCACCAGGCTTTGGATAAATTGGATAGTTTCTCACGGGAATGTACATATCCTAAAGGCAGAAGGTTAAGATGCATATTGAAGATAAAAGGGTAAGTTACTACTAGCAGATCTAGTTTGTACTTACAGCAGCAACACAGCCTAGGACAGCAATGACATGTCTTACAGCRTCTGTTGCTGCTTCATGCAAATAACCTGCTTCAGAAATTTACTTCCTTGGTTCARATTCCTTGTGCTGTATCATAAAAACTGCATATTCCAGGAGCTGCCCATCCCATATGCAATGGTAGCATATAGCCTTCAAGCCAGTCTGCTACTCAACAACTACGGACTATGTATTTCCTTAGCCTGTAAATTGCAACTGCTCCCAATATGTTTAGTATCACAACTGTCTATGGTCTCTATAAGGTATGTCAATTTTTAGAAAATTGCTTTTTTAAAAAAATCAGGTCTGCACAGATGCCTGCCTTTAATACCAGATGCAGTATTTCTTCCAATCTTGCAAAAACTTTTTCCCTGCCCTGTTTTAGGATGGACATGCACACAAATACATATGAACATGCACACATACAGACTGTCAGGAAAAAAAAATTTAAACTGCAAGACACGAGATTCTAAAATCACAACTTCCAATTATTATAATGCTTCCAGGCATTATAATGTCACCACAGACTGCTATGGCTTCACAAATGTTGCACTTTCAAGGCTAAACTTATATCTCCCTTTATAATTAAGTGCTGATTATCATCATTTGCTGTATTACTGATTCTTTGTTATTATTTGTGATCTGCAGATGCTTTTTACTATTGACTTTCAGTTTTATTTCCTGTGCTTGATAATTTGATTCAGAAGCTACCTGCCTCCATCAACCAACAGAGTTGTACAGTAACTGAGTATACTGTCAGCTAATGGGTAACAACAAATTCCTTGYACACAGCGGGCCAGCTTAAATTGCTTGACCCCTCAGCATCACATGCTCCATAGTGAATTCATTCTGGATCTAGCTATGTACAACCCGCCTCTAATACTACGCTGTTGACATGCAGCGACACGGATTTGCTCACTCGTGACTGTGCTGTGATTAATTGTTGTTATTCCGGAATTTTTCAGCTTTAGACTCCAGAGTGCAAGCAAGGTAAAACCACACTAGTTTTGCTACCTGCCTCTCATTGTGTCCTATGAACGTAAGGATATCCAGGAGTTCCTTTTAACAGAGAAATATAACAATGTGTCTCTRTAAAGTACTTCTCAGGAAGAATGTATAAATCTAATTTTGAGACGCTATCGCTTACGTACTTCCCTCATAAAAAACTATCCTATTGACAAGATTTATTAGTGAAGATTAACCCATGTGAACGCTAGCAGCTGGACTGGAATGCATGTTTATACATTCGTTTCCAGCACTCGTACAAATTTCTTATTTTAGGCAGGGCTGCTAGCATTGCTGATTATTACAGTTGCTTGACATTTTCCATTACAAACCTTGTTTTTGGTTGCTTATACATTTCTCTAGTTATACACTTGGAATAAAATTTTGCATGCTGGATGTCTGCCTCAAGTCTACAAAGATATATACTATGAAAATTTCCTCCAGAAACTTTTAGTTATGAGGGTAAGAAAAAACATGTTTTTTAAAGATTTCTGATGACTTTTTCTTTCACCCTCCCAACATTAATTTAGAGCAGCAATCTCTGTACTAAGCATATACCTCTTGCTATTTCTGTAAAAATACATTAAGATTCAGCTAATTTATAAGCCTCTGCAAAAAATTCAGTTTGATATGCTCATTTGAGACTTCTTTGATTTTACCATCTAAATGCCCAAGAAATTCTAATTGTGCTGAGCATGTTCCAGACTGGTGCTAAGACAGACTTTTTCTGCAATGCAGATCTAAGCTCTTTCAGGCTGTGCCATGTCTGGGAATCTCTCTGGAGAGCAGGACAACTGTCTTTCCAGGTATTCCCCCCCTGATCCATGGCAGAGTCACCTTTGTTGAAGGAAGAGATGAAGGCARCCAGAGGCTTTAGGAGCTTGTAGTGGGGAGGCAGAAACCAGGACAAAAACAGGTAGGATCAGGAGGAGAAAAACTGCGATTTGTAGTAATCACAGGCACTGTGTAGAGCAGGAGCTTGGGAGAACAGGTAGCAGAGTACTGCTCCAGGTGTGCCAGCACAGAAGGGCACTGCCAGCTGCCCTCACAGTGGGAACTCAATGTGTGTCCTGAGGGGCTTGTATTTAAGCTCACAACTAGGCAACCATAGGGCAGAGGCAATGGGATTTACAGCCAGGCTGCTGGTTCAAAGTCTCTCTGGACTGGCAGGGGTTGGAACTCATTCAAAATTAACAACCATCCCACAGCTCTTGCGAAAGCCTGGTTGGCCACAGACAAGTGTCTGTAGCACCAAAGCTCCAGGTAAGTCTGGCATTTAGATCAGCAACTAAAGCTGAGGCAGAGCAGAGTAAGGCAAAACTTCCACAGTTCTTGCTACTGGAAAGGTCAGTGGAAGAGTGCTATTGCTGAGCCAGTAGCTAAAGATGCTAAATACCTTTTCTAAAAGAAGGTATTTTAGTCCTTATGTAGCTAGGAAGAAAACCTAAGGTTTGCAGTGGGGCATATTTTCAGACTATTATCCACTTCACAAGTTTTATTGTTTAATGTGGGCAATGGGACTGGAATTCAGTTTGTTCAGACAGCTCACGTCCTTGAAAACAACCATTTCCTCCTAAAATTATCTGCAGAAATGTGAGATGGGGAAAAAAAGACTCAGCCTTTTTTTTGGCTAGCACTGAGTCATCTCTCATCCTGTTGAAACCAACAGGACTATATTCATAAAGATAGCAGGATCCAGCCCAAAACAGGCAAGACTTGCATGTAATTACTTGCAGTCAAACCTAGCAGTGGTACCTGTCTGCTCTCCCTTTATGGATTGTTCTAAAGAAAGAATTGATAGGCACCAATCTGAGTGAATGAGATTTTTGTGGGTTCTTTGTAATCACTTACCTGCCTTTCATTACAGGAAGGAAGAGCTGTTTGAGAGAGACATTTTATTCATTGCAAACAGCAAATTATAAAGGCTGCACTAAAATCGAGTGTTTAATGAAATCCTGGTGCCTACAGGCGTATAATGTTTTTATGTAAATCAGCTTAAGGATGAGCTGTTGAGCATCAGCATTAGCAAGTGAGCAATTTATTTGAGAAAAACTTGAAACCATAAAAGCATTTGTAAATGTGTGATAGTTGAGTCTATCATAACTGGAAACCATGCCTCAAGTTTGTTCTCTGATTGTAAGCACTCACATACATTGCATGAAAAACAATATTGCAGGCGAAATCAAACACATGGTTAATCCATTTACAACAGAGATGATATAAAATAACTTCCAAAATGCAACAAGATTAAATTTTAAAATAGTATTTCTGTCTTAAAACTGCTTGTCTTCTTGGTTACAAGTTGCTCTCAGCATTTTGTTRTTGAAATAAATTAATAGAGGAAAAAAACTCTGCATCTGCAGTTATTTTTTCATTACCTTAACACATTACTCTCAAATAATCTTCTCTACTATTTCTCCTGTCTAGTTTGGTGAATCGAATTCCCCCTTTTTGCTCAACCAGTCAGTTAAATTCATATTTTATTAGGACATGTAACGATCTGTTTTCTGAAAAAAGAGAACAACTAACAGTTAGACTGGCTCTTCCAAGTACGSTAGAAATGAGCTTCACCTCACACTCAGAAAGGTATCTGTTTTGCTATGTTAGAACCAAATTGTCCTCTTAGCCACATTAGCTACAATATTCAAGAGGGAATTTGTACTAGAGCTATAATGCTTAATTCTGTTCTCAGTTACACCAATGTATATATTAAAACACTATATAAATACACAGAAAAGTAAAAATATAGAAATATTGATATCCTTGAGCTTTGTTCTGAGAGTCAATGGAGGTAGTGAGTTGGAGAGTCAGAGACTACAGATAAAGGTGTAAAACTGAAGCTATAAAATAGCTAAAAGCTACCTAAAAAAGGAAGAATAGACAAAGCTAGAGATCCTCTCCTCTCTTTTGCATTTACAGGAACTGGAATGGACCAGATGACACAAGCTCTTCTTGCCTGTCCCTGCTGCAATACGATATTCTTCATGCCTCCAGGTATTGTGTCTGTCTCAAGACATATGCTCTTCTAGAGCATTAGTCTGTGAGCCATCAATTCCTTGGTTTTGTCAGGGCATCGGTAGTTTAAAGTCTTAATTAAACACATATGGCTGGATTATGCCTTTAGGCACAGCCTTGAGCATGAGGTAACATATAAACTTCAGAAGTAGCCCTAGGAAGCAAAGMGCCTCAAATGCACCCTCTGTTTCACAACACTATTTTCTTCCTTTTGATCTGGAATCATGGATGGACCTGGCATTTCTGCTGATTTATACAAGCAAAAAATTACATCATCCTTATACTAACTGATTAGTACACTGGAGGGTGTAAGCTATGAGTTTATCTTCTTGTTTCCTTGGCGAAGGGAGAGGGCAGCATAAAAAGGGACATCTCACAGTTCCAAAGCCAGGCTAAGTTCTCTACACTGGAATTAGGGAGGATTCATGCTTTCGTTTTCATCAGTGACAGTTTAATTCAAGACACTTACTCCATTATTTCTTGAGGTGGCTTTTAATCACACGTCTAATAAGCACAAGTGCTTTTGAAGTTAGAAACAAAATAACATTGCCATGAGTCAGTTTTATCTTTTCTCCCAAACAAAGGGGAGATGTCTTTCAAGAGACATCTGTGCCAAAACTAAGTAACTGTGGGCTTCACCATTCCTCCAGCCCCTCTTGCATGTCACATCCATTCTCCGGTTTCTCTGCAAACTCCCTGAGTCATAAGCCCAATCTTTCCAAGTGCTAAGCTCTCTCTAGTTGCTTTAAGAATGCTTTACATCATTACCTTCTTTGTGTTTAGCAGTCACAATATACAATATTAAAACTCACAGTGTAACTCCAACTGAGAGCTAACTACAGTCAGTAAAGCATGTGCCTCTTTCCTCAAAAAGCATCTTGCAATTAAGTCCATGGGCAACAAAGTGTGAATATTACATACATAAACTTCCTTTGCACTTGAATGCAAAAGAGAGTATCAGGAGCTTATCATTATTACTCATGATATCATAACATGAGCTGCTTTTCTTTTTTAAATACACTTATCACACTTCAGAATCAGTATGCACACACTCCGTATCTCTACTGCACATCTCATGATATTTTTAGCCTAATATTTCCATGACAACGAAGCAAGAAATGGTCAGCTTGAGAAGATGGCTGAATGAGAATTCAAAATGCTTGTAGAAGCAGCTTCCTAGTGCTCAAATTCTTTCAGTTACCCACTATGGTAGTACATTATTGTTTGTTGCTGCTGTTTCCAACCATTACATTAAAGAGCAATTTGGGGTGATTAAGAGAATTACACATCATGTTACCATACAACAAAGACTGTTCAATGTTGCCATAGTACAAACACCCTAATAAAAGTAAAAAATGACAGCAAAATGCTATTTTAGATTATATTAAGAGCTCACAGTATTTCTCAGCAGGCATCTGTTACTGGTCCCAAGCACAGAAAAGAATAAGAGGTATTGTGATACTCCTTTGGACAACTGAGAATACATTATACATGCCAAGAACACAGAGGCAACTATTACAGTTCAAACTCTGGGCTTTCCTGGCTGCACAACAGGAATGGAAGAGAATTATTTACAAAATTTTGGGACACAAAAAAGGTGGCAAGTATTCGAGCTGCCAGACTTCAAAGGTTAATGGCAAAGAATGTAGGAGGGAGTAACCCAAAGAAAGGCCTACACCTCTGCTTTCTCCTCGGGACTGTTTGGTCTTTTTTGCAGAACTCTTAACAAGCTAACACGTTATGAAGGGAAAAAAAAGGGATAGTTGCACCTGTGTTTCGCCACYGTAGCTCTTCTGAACATAAAAGGTAGGCATAGCACAAAATGGTGTAGCACAGTGGAGACTGAAATTATGAATACAGGCACATTAGTTCCTGCATTTGGGTTACCATCTTGCAAACATTTTGTTCCTTTCCATATTTCCTTTTTCCTTCTTTGCCACAATGAATAGCAGACAACAATATATAAATTCTATCACTAAACATTTGCTACACTATTAAATACAAGTATGAGATGAACAGCCTTGCACTGTAATTATGCAACGACCAAAATTCCCTGAAGTTCAGTTATTCTTAAAAACTGCATTCTTAGAGATCTATTCTCTTCTCACTGTACCAAAGGTTTACCTGGGTAGAGCCTGTAAGCATTACTTAATCAAAGGAAAACAGACTTCTATTTCTTCACAACTGAAAGTTGTTCTCTTGTTTACACATCCAAAACACTTGTAATTAATTGGGTTTGACCACTCAGAACCATTTTTGAATTAAAATTGCAGGTCAGCTATAATTCTAAGGTATGTTTTTCCTCCGTTCTCTAATCTTACAAATCCTCTGTTTAAGAGCAGTGGGGCTATGTTCCTTCTACTTACTGAGAAACTACAGGCAGAGACCGAGTTCTCACAAAAATTCACGTGCCACACTGCAGGCTGGCAGAACCCCATCAGTGTAACGTCTTTGTAAATACAGTGCTTCRTCTGGGGTATAATGGATAAAATGTTGGCCCTACCCTTTTTAAAATAGTGTTGCTAAATTTCCTCCCCAGCTTATTGCTGATAAACCCAACAGGGATGTGTGTGGCAGACGCAGGTTTAGAAAGATTTACTTTTTCCATTGAAGACTGGTAAACAGAAATATAAACTTGAAGCCCTGGTTACCTCAGGACACACTGGAGATCCCAGAGCTGTCTCCTGRCACACAGCCCCTTTGCAAGTCTCGTCTTTCTCTGGGTCTGTGCAATTGCCCCAGATCAGAGGATCTCTGTTGCCGACAGCCAGCATACTAAATGTCTCGAAGAGAAAAGCCCTTGGCATTCTCGCTTCATGCACTCTGATCAGCCTCATTATCATGGTTTCTATTTCAGTATCAGCTCACAAACTGTCTGACTGTGGCCCACGCACTGAGAGTTTCAGAATCACCACTGCTTCACGTGATATTGTGCATTGCCACCACCTCCTTTTCCAGGGACAAAAGGGAAAGAGGAGCCACAGTAAGCCTCATGGAAAGAAGAATCCTTTAGCAGTGCCTCTGTCCCTCCTTGCAGAAGCGTCACAGACCATCCTTTCCCCTGCATTGCTCACTTCTGCATTTGGCAATAAATGGAAATTTCTTTCCTAGAAACTGTGATTGTGCTCCCTGGACATTTTCATGCATTTGCATCTAATCAATGACAGTGTCTGTCTATTACTGCAGATATTATATGGACTGCATATAGTGACAGACTACATAGAAACAGTGAGTATGGTCCTACAGGACTTTACGTGAAACTCCTTTACAGGGAAGCAAGTCACGGAAATTTCTGCCTACAGAGGTGACGTCAAGTTCTGTCCAAGATGTCAAAGAGAAAAAACATCTCATGAGGGAAACTATGGAGGGCTTAGGATCTGAATCAACATAGAAAGATGTAGGGTGAGCATTAACAATGGAGTTCAGGTTTGGATTTAAAAATCCATYTTATATTTTCTGAAGAATGGTAAGAGCCTCTTGAAGATACTCATTAGAGCTTTGCTATATTTCAGTAGGAATCAGGAATTGGACTTTTGCTTTTGACTTAGTTGGATTCAAAACCATAGGGAATGTTGGAATATAGTACTGAGCCTCCCTGCTCTCTTTTTACAAAGATAAGGAAGGACCCATCAAACACGGCTGCTCTTCTGATGTTTGCCCCTAAAGTAATCTTCTACAAGAATCATACTTTGACTTTTGTGATTCATTTTACAACTTTGATTGTAGAAGAAGAAAGCAGGTAACTTGCTGCATTTGACTGAGTCCTGTGACAGTGAATGGCTACATACACTCTGGCTTGAGATGGCCTACATGTGGCTGCTCATTCACCAGAAAACACTGTTCCCAAGGCTATTTTGATTAGCTGCCACTGCAATGGTCCCTACTGTCAATTTCCACAGGAATTTGTAAGACTTAAATGACAAGCTATCAAGAAGAAAAAGATCAAAAATCCTTCCTGCTAAGGATAAAGTATTATACCTGTTGTTATTTCTCACCTTAGCTCTCTCTCTGAAATCCCCTGTTGTGACTTCTTTTTTCTTTTTTAATACTTACTTCTGCTCACCATTTATTTGCAATATAATAATTAGGGAAGAAAACTGCTGTAGTCTAGTATGAAACGTCACTTTGGAAAACCACAATTCCAAAGTCACCTACCAGCTCCAAAAGAACAGGCTGCAAATGGGTTAAATTAAGTTGGGAGTCAATTTAAAATATCCTGACTGCAAAAAGACCAGTGAATCTAATGATGAGAGCTTTGGATGAGTGTATTTTGTTTGGATGAGTGTACTTTGTTTTTAAGCAGCATAAAGGTATGTAACTATGGGGAGAAATTACTATGAACCAAATGCTGCATTTGCGTAAATCAATGAAACTCCACATGCAGTATGTAAAAATGAACATCTTATGACACATATTGGAATAATAAGAATCATAAGCATAAGCAGTCAAGGTACTGCCAAGTCAGAAAGGTCCATTCTATAGTAAAATATATCAAAATACACACTTGGGATTGTTAAAAAAAATAAAGGTCTTTACATCGTAGTTAGCTCCTACTGAGCTAACCAGTATGCCAGTATGGCATCTATCTCTGTAAATGCCAGTATGTCAGTCACCTGAGGATCTGCCAGGTTGCTATTGCATTTTCTCTGGCTTTGCACTTTGTTGCAGCGCAAGTCACAGATGTACGCTCCATTGGCTGGCACTGACATTTGCAAGCCTCCAGAGCTGCTGTCCTGACAACAACAACTCCCAACTTGCTCAAGCCCATCCAAGCTGAAACTGCAGCAGTCACACAAAAAGGTTACGGACAGGAGACTTTTTTTTTTTTTTTTTTTTTTTTAAGCAAAGACTCGGGTCTCAAACCTGAATGCTCTCAACCCATGTGGAATTGGCTGCACTGTGAAAAGGAACCCCTAATGCAAATCATCAAATCGCTTGAGCAAGATTTAACAGCTGTTATGTGTCAACACTGGCATGACTGCACAGTGCAGCTGGCAGATAACCTCAGCTACTTTTAAAACGCTGTTTTACAGAAAGAAGCCTACTGATAAGTTAGACAAAATCAAAAGTAGTGTTAAAGGGCATCTGAAAAAAGAATTAATTAGTGAAAAGGATGATTCTGGAGTAAATTTCCTTTGAATCACCTGTGCATTTKTAACATGTACAACTGCCAATTCACAGTTAAATATATATTATATACATTCTTCCCCAAATTTGCCCATTCTATACATAAAAACAGGACACGTAATTCTAATTTCAACATTCACATTCCTGCTGTGGCCTCCTACGGCCACAGAAAAGTGACTCTCAACCTTTACAASTGTATATGCAATAACACTGAAAAAGCAAAGTACTCTGGCTCTTATTGTAGTCTGGAAGACAGGTTGTGCCTGCAGTAATGTTGGAAATCCTAAGCGGCTGGCAAAACCTGTGCCACCACTTTGCCATCTCTACAGAAATGTACTGAGCATTTAGTGCATAGGATGAAATCTCCTAATTCAGGAGGTCTTGATTCTGTCTAACCTCTACCTCTGACCTGCTGTAGAAGTAGTTTCACCCTTTCCTGACTTACACCCTCCTCTATAAAACGATGGGAATGATGCTTACTTCAACCCAAGCTGAAGGAGAGAAGGGTACGAGTGTTTGCTGGTCCTTTCACAAACTAGTTTTAATAGTAATGCGGCTATTCTTCTGTCTCTTGAAGCACAATACTCACAATTACATTCAGACTCAACCCCAGCAAAACTAATTAGCATCTGGGAGCAGCATAATAACCCAGTAACAGTTAAAATCCCAACAGGTACATGTTGGTATTATTASGTGAATCTATCTCTGTGAAGTGCTCCATGCACACTTCCATGCTGACTTGAAGGGACTGGACTGAGCAGGTTATCACAGGATTTAAGTCTACTTATTGCTTAGGCTGAAATCAGTCAGGTCATACTAAAATTGAAATGTACATTCCAGAACTTTTAAAAGCATTTGTTTGCTTAGATATCCCCTACTCCTACTCCCCCTTCAATCACAGATAGCATTCTGCTTTAGAAGTTTCTGCACTGCAATCCTGTCAGCCCTTATATTATAAATCCCACTGCCAGAGTATGGCATCCAGTGAAGCACTGTATTTGCCACCTTGCCCAGCAATCAAGGAAGGAAGGACTGGAAAGCAAGACTGAAAGTTACTGGTCTAACTGGTTGGCTGTAGATGCCTAGAGCCAACCCATGCAGAGCACTGGGATGGGAACGATCTACGGCCACTGTGGAAGGGAGCTCTTGGGGAAGGTAAATGGTAGTTTACAGTCAATGCAATGATACCAATAGCAGGCACTGCACCCAGCTAGACAAAGCCCATCTGTCCTTACTGTAAAATATATTGCAGATGCCTTAACCAAACACAGGTTTTTCTAGATCATCTGTTTCACCAGCTTTTCAGGGAAACTGTTGCCTGCTTACAACAACCTTTCGAATTCAGTACCATCTGTTCAGATGTTGCACACCCCACCCAGTCACCATGATTCCTTACTTCATATGTTTCAAGCACAAAACAAACTGCCAAAAAAGGTGATCTGGAAAAAGTATTCATAGGTAACTTTTTTAGTTCACTTATCAGGTCAAAAAGAATCTAAAAAGATCTACTATAAATGATTTTAAAAGTATCTTTCTTACTAACCATCACCAGTAAATCTGTAATTTTCAGTAGTGTTAACAGCAGAAAAAGAAAAGAAAAAAAAACTATTAATGAATTTTTTAGAGCATAAGAGCAGAGCTAGTTGTCCTACTAATTTGATATTTTTGATTTTAGAGAGTGAATTTCAGGACAGGTTTGAAACAGATTGATTTGTAGGGCTTCTTCGTCTATTCCTTCTGGGAATTTGTAGTCTGAAAAGAAAACCTTTAAGCTCTCATCTGCTGTGAACTGATATCCCCTTATGTAAACTGAAGGATCTGTACGAGCAAATACATGCAACGCATCCAGCTTCCTGTTTTCCAACAAGCATCTCTTACTAACACATGCATATTCCAGATCTGAATTCTCAAATGGGCTTGTAGGATACATAGAGGTCAAATTTATCTCGTAGCAGAAGGCCAGTATAAGACATGCATTTTTACAATGTCAAGTTGGTCTGTCAGAGAAAGCATGTTAAATACGTATTGTCCACTTCTGTAATGCTACTRCGGACATCCAGCTGCTGAATGCCCCATTAAGACTCCAGTAGAAGTAAATGCATCTTCAGTATTCACCTTCTTGTTGGCTTACAGAACCTATCTACTGTAACGTCAGTGTCGTGACTTCAGGGAGGGCTGGCAGATGCTACTTGAGTCAGACACCAACGTGCAAGAATCTTTATGTCAGCCTTGACAAGTTATGGCTTCTAAAATGAAAGTGTTTTCAAGGACTGCAATTTATAGTCCACAGCACAAGAAAAACTGCTTATAAATTTTATGTTTATTTTTTAAAATATCTTCTAGGATCTGTTCCATATTAGCTATCCAAAGCCTGGTCCATCTCTTGTTAAGACTAACAGAAAAACTCCCATTGATTTCAATGGACCGAGACCACGTGTACCTCTTATTTTCCTTTTTATTTTTTTTTCGGGGGGGGGAAGTCTTCTGAGCTGTAATCCTTTCCTTTCACACCTACACATCACTCAACCCTGCTGCCCTTCTCCAAAATGTTTCTAAAGCTGCTATACTGTTTCTGTTTGAAAATACCTAACTAAAGAAAAACATTTGCTAAATGCACTAGCAATTCGATTTATACTCCACAGCACCTAATACACTTAGGCTAGCTAAATTATTCACCCATGTCACAGAGATATTATTCAGCATTTTATTGCATCTAAAATGCAATAAATTTACGAAATTTACAAAAAGAAATAGATCTTTTAAACCAAGACCAGATTCTATTATCCTAACCACACAAAACCAAAATAGGTTAGTTCAGAGGCAGAAACTTTATCTTTGCACACATTATACATTTAAAAGGTTTCCACTGAATCATTTTCTAATAGAAAAAAGCACAATATGAGATTTTTAATCCACCACAGAAGCTCAGTGCACTTCGTAGAGAAGCAGTAATTACAGAGGTGCCTGCTAGCAGTGCTACTGTTAAGGCTGTTTTAGGGAGTTCATTATTAACCCAGTTTTCAGGATTTCACAGCTCTGTCACAAAACACCCATGTACTAGCTTTAAACTACTGTAGAAAATTTAACCCCAGGAGCAATTTAGTTATTTTTTCCTGTTGTAAAACTGCAAAGAGAAAAGGCAATTTTACCAAATTTTCCTGCTTTTCTATGAATAGGTACAAGAGAGAGTTAATAATTTTAAAACACAGCAAATTCTGACACTTTGGGGTGAAATCCTTATCCCACTTAAATGAATGGCTAGTTTCTCTTGACTGCAGCAGGTACAGGATTTCAATTTCTAAATCCTAGAGGAGTTCAGATCTGTCCACAGAGCTGCTCAACAAGTGTTTTCTCCTATTAAATTTAAGACTGTTCCAGCTGCAATATAATGCAAATAAGCTCAAATCTCACTGAAAAATATGCATGTAAATTATTATACTTATGTACTGTCACACATCTCCCTGCTTTGAGCATTGCTAAATGATTTTGATGCAACTAGAGACTGGATGTTTCAAAACAGATGCTCTAGAGAACAACTGGGAGCCCCTTCCAGTTTGCTGCTCGTATCCCTCAAAAGAGACACTCCATGCTCTAATCACCACTGGTCAAACCATCGTGCCTTCCCCAGACACAACTGGCACCCTCTGCACGGAATAAAAAGCACGGTTCAGGATACTGGGGCTGTAAGAGCTCCACTCTATTACTCTTCAAGTACAAGTGAGTTGTTATGAGCAGTAATGAGACTTTAATCAAACTTTCTGAAGAAGAACCATGCTTTGCAGCAAAGCTAAAAGCTCACCAGTATTTACAGTATAAGCTTTAAATTAAGCTTCAAATTAAACTGCCTCTGCACTGGAATGTGATAAACAAAAGCAACAGTCAGAGGCTTTTGGGCGAGTTGAGTTTCACATCTGAACCCCACATGCATCTGGAGTCCCCAGATAATCTGAGCTGATTCAACCCCAAGTGTTTGCTTACTCCAGCCCGCCTGGTAACAAGCAGAGGCTTTCAGGAATAGCATCCAAAGATGATCTGGAATAATAGCAACTGGAATAATAGCAACCATTAACAAGGTCAGTAGTCAAATGATCACTCTAAATTGGCTTGGTGGTGAAATATTATGTCTGGCAGAGAGCCAAAAAGGACAACTGAGGGGAGTAGTAATGTCTTAAATTACCACAGTTGTCTCTTAATGGAGCCCCTATAATTTGAAATGTTGCTTTATGTCTTGTCTTTTACATTTTCACCTTAACACAGAAAAGGTATATGATGGATTCATCTAAAGCTAAGGAGAAGCATGGGGAAAAGAAGAAATGAAAGGATAACATCAAACTATACCTGTACTCAAATRTGTTTCTCATTTTCATGCCATACCATGCACATTTCCTGCATTTCATAAAGAAAAAGGTGAATCTACTAACTATGTATATTTTATATTCTTCAGAGGCACCTAATAAAATTTGCCAAAATATCCTGTAAACAGGTAAATAGCCTAAAGCCTGAATCCAGAAATCTGCTAAAATAGGGAATACCACAGATATGTAAATGAAGAAACCTTAGGCAACAGAAGGGAAGAAAACAGTTTCATCTCCCCCTATGACCATGAAATGCCACAGCAATCAACCAGAAAATAAAAGAAATCAATGTTTTATATGTGAGCAAAGCCTGCTCATTCCATCTTGGGCCAGAGAGAGCGTAGACTCGACTGTAGGCAGATGTCTCTAGCAAAAGCAACAGGCTCCTAGAGAGCTGCAGGAGCTCCAGGAGCTCTCCAGGTTAACATAGACTGTAGATGCCAAGAAGTCAGAAATAAACGCTAGCTATTATACTGGAGCAGCTATGGAGAATTCCTTGCTGCAAGGCAAAATCTTAATAATGCACTTGTATTCTTTTTTAATGAAACATAATTTATCCTTAAATCATGCATGACAATTAAGCAGATTGAATAATCTAATACATTGTTGGCGTATTAATTTTTGGTGTGATGCATCTGTTGTTAAAGCACTGACAACCTAGGGGTTTTATCACACACCAGTTTGTGTAGGTCCTCTGGGGTAACTCACGGATGCCAGGTTAGCAAGCAGTTTCACTCTTGAGAAGTGTTGTTCAGGAGCTCTGACAAACAGCAAGGTAGTAAGAAGACAGAGACTGAAATCTCTAGAAGCCCTTTACACACCTTGATGTGTTCCTAGCAGAAGACTGTCTTTAAAGGCATACAGAAGGGGAAGCAGAACTGCTGTCAGGTGCAGCAAAGCATCTGCTAGACAACTGCAACTCTCCTGTGTGCAGAATGATTTTTGAAGCCAGAGGTATGCGAGGGACATGCATGAGATGTGCACTTCACCAAAAAGCAATTTCCCTAAAAATCCTGACTGTGAGTTTAGAGGGACCCTTGGGAAACAAGGGTCCTTACCATACACTGCCTGCAAAAACTCCCTGATGCTTCTTTACTGCAAAAAGATTGTACATTTACACTGAGTGCTTTTTCCAGTTTGTGCTTGCACACTCCAATTTCCTTGTTTCATGTTTCTGCAGCCACAGGAGCCTGTCTGAGGGAACACTGCTGGCAAGCTAAACATTCATCGCTTGAATTCTGATACACATGCATCACTCATAATGTTACTACACCCAGATACAGTTCATGCTTGTCATGGAACAGCAATTTATTTTACAGCTAACATCTTGCTTTTTACAAAGCATACTATTTTTAAAGCCCCATTCCTAGTATCTGTGTGTTCTATTTACATGACAATCATTTTTTTTCTCTGATTTTTTTTTAAGTTATTTTTCATGATGTTTCCTTTCTGGATCTTCCAATAAATGGCAGTCATATCTCATACCATGGGACTCATAAGACATCCAGCCATGAAAAAGGAATAGGGCAGGAGAAAAAAAAAGGGGGGGAGGGTATTGGGAAAATCACTATATAAAAATGAAGTTGGACTTGTTCTACTTTCAGCCTGCTCCTACTGAATCTGCCTGGAGCAAGGCTCAGACCAGACAACCTCCAGCGTTCCCTTCCACTCCGGGTCAGACTGTCATTCTGTTCTTGCCTTTCTTATGGTGTAAAGGGGCCAGCAAGTGAAAGTAAGATTATCAGCACATGCAGTCTAATCATGTAAGCTGCCTTAAAAGTGGCCTGTAAGAAAGAAGGTGTAAGACCTGTAGCACTTATTCTCAGGGATGTGTCACAGAGTGCCTCCTCAGCAAGTTTGCTGATGATACCAAGCTGGGAGGAGTGGCTGACACACCTGAGGGCTGTGCTGCCMTTCAGAGAGACCTGGRCAGGCTGGAGAGTTTGAGTGGAGAGGAACCTCAGGAGCTTCAACAAGGGCAAGTGCAGAGTCCTGCACCTACGGAGAAATAACCCTAGGCACCAGTACAAGCTGGGGGCTGGTCTTCTGGAGAGCAGCTCTGCAGAGAAAGACCTGGGAGTGCTGGTGGAYRACAAGTTGACCATAAGCCAGCAATGTACCCTTGTGGCCAAGAAGGCCAACGGTATCCTGGGGTGCATTAGGAGGAGTGTTGCCAGCACGTGGAGGGAGGTGATCCTGCCCCTCTACGCAGCCCTGGGGAGGCCTCATCTTGAGTACTGTGTCCACCTCTGGGCTCCCCAGTACAAGAGAGACATAGCATTACTRGAACAAGTCCAACAGAGSGCTACAAACATGATTAGAGGACTGCAGCATCTCTCCTATGAGGAACGGCTGCGAGAGCTGGGCCTCTGCAGCCTGGGGAAGAGAAGCCTGAGGGGGGATCTTATCAATGTGGATAAGTACCTGAAGGGAGGGTGTCAAGGGGAMGGGGACTGGACTCTTTTCAGTTGTCCCRTGTGACAGGACAAGAGGCAACAGGCAGAAATTGAACCACAGGCAGTTCCGCCTGACCGTGAGGGGGAATTTCTTCCCTGTGAGAGTGACGGAGCACTGGACCAGGTTGCCCAGAGAGGTTGTGGAGTCTCCTTCTCTGGAGATCTTCAAGGCCCGCCTGGATGCAACCCTGTCTCACATGCTCTAGGTGACCCTGCTGAGCAGGGAGGTTGGACTAGATGATCTCCAGAGGTCCCTTCCAACCTTGCTGATTCTATGATTCTAAAGTAAGCTGTGACAGCTCCCCAAGGTAAGTAAACATGTCACCTCCCTACACCTCTGCTTCCTACTGTCTCAGAAGTGAAYAAATATCTGTCAGATGCACAGGCCCTGCTACCTTGGGAGAAGGAAGGGTTTGGACTAAACACTGCTGTCTACTGTAAGTCTCACTGAGGCAGCAACTTAAGATAAAAGAGACTTTAAAAAAAATATCCACAGACAGGACATTATTTAAAGAGAGAACACATAATGAAATCAGCATAGATAATTTAATGGAAGGGGAAGGACAGAGAGAAGCATCATTATGGAGATTTAATTAAGAAACAATTACAGCAAAATTATTTCAAGATTTTTTTATTTATATATATATACACACACACACACATATATATATATAAAGACATCATCGCTGAGATATGAGAGGAAATTACAGCTGCTCCTAATGGGGAAAGGTGAACATCTAGAGTATTGAAAG
Organism: Rhea americana; assembly: GCF_003343005.1. Taxonomy (NCBI): domain Eukaryota; kingdom Metazoa; phylum Chordata; class Aves; order Rheiformes; family Rheidae; genus Rhea; species Rhea americana. The sequence continues at coordinate 2,794,290 of NW_028186779.1, forward strand.
GGCTGCAGAATAGCTTGAAAGTATAGTACACTATTCTTCTGAGGATCTCGAGATCCTCTTACCAATATTAAAGACCTCGTAGAAAGATGATTCTGCTGTGCAAAATGTTGGAACCCTGCAGGGAGGTAATTCATTCCTGCTGACCTCTCACTCTCTAAGTAAGTCTACTTGGGATACAAAAGGTGTTCTTGACATCTGGGAGTCCTGCAGCAGGAAGCCCCGGACCAGGAGTAAGACGGCAACAGGGCTAGATTTACTAGCTGGTTAGTAAGGAAAGCCAAATATCAAAAGGCTCCCTATATTAGGCTCCACGTTTTCAGAAAGCAGGATTATTTACTACAGTACTACAACATAGATATAATTCATCCCTCTTGAGTCATGCAAGATCCTCATGGAAGGTCAAATAAGTTTTCTATCTAATAAAATTGTTCAAACACCATGTATGACTTGCATAAATGTTGCCATTACCACTACAGTCCACAAGAGACAACGGCTGGCCAAGACAAAACAATGACATAGCAGGGCTACAGTCAAATTTCTTCATTAAGTGAAAGGATTTATCACCATTTATACTGAGTTTTTCCTATGTCACATTGGATATTTAAAAAGAGTCCTTAAGAGTCCTTACCACTGTAGAGAGGTATGAAACAATCTTGCAGTAGCTGAGAAGCAAATTCATAGCTTCCACAAAGTAAGTAAAATGTTATGTTTAATGCATGCCCTCTATGTTCTGTTTTGATCAATTACTTTGATGGTATTTTTTAACGGGATTATCAAAAAAAATGTAAAACCCACCAAAATTAGAAATGGTAAATTATTGACGCTGATCTGTTTTTAGGACCAGGAAACAATTGATGGATTTCATCAGTAAAGCAGCTTGTTGAATTTGCTTTTTTCAGGAAAGTTCTTGAAGTGATTTACCCTTTGCTCCAAGATGCCTGTCCCTGGACAGATCTCCATAACAGAAACGTTCAAGTCTGATGGTGCTGAGATCTCACATTACCAATGAAGTCTCCTTATTACCTGAATTATTTTGGATCTGTGAGCTGAAACTTAATTTAAAAAAAACCTGAATATAGTTTGTATTTAATTAATAAGAAAACAATGGAAACAAGGCTTGGTATCTTGSCATTCTTTTGGAGTATGGAGTCTTAAGTATGACGTTTTTGATGTGACTGATGCACCTCCAGGCACAGCTGCTTTTCCACCACACTTGTTTTCTGTGCAAATCTCATCTTCCATTTTTTCCAGAAAGATAAAATCATTTTGGGCCAAAATCTGCACCAGGGTGCCTTGTACTTGGTTGCATATGAAACCTGCATCAGGCCCAGCGCTGATGGCACATAGTTGCTGCATGTGAGCAGTTCTTACTGATTTCAGTGGGGATTTACTGGTTTGCAGCACTATTAGAAACATGCCCAGTAAGAATACCCAAGGGGAGMGTATAGGTCCCCTACACAACCAGAAAAAGACAACAGTCCTATCTTCTAGAGCAATTCCACCAAATCTCTAGATGGCACAGTCCAAGAGAGACTTTCCAGTAATATTTTGTAGTAGCAAAGACCAACTGATTTGTGAATCAGAGCTGACTTTGTAATCACTTCCTGTAAACAGTAAAAAAGGTGAGCAGGCACAAAACAACATTATCTAAGTTCTACTGATCCATTAAAACAAATTATTACATGATTTCAGCATCTATTGTGCAGAATACTAACATTCAAAASTTTGAAGAAGTAAAATAATAGATATCTGCTCATGAGTTTTCAAATACTAGGTTAGATAAGAAAAATGCAGTTATTAGCCACACTACTGCATTTCAAGAATGTCTCTTGATTTTCTCATTCATTTTGTCCTGAATGATATCAAAGGCAAGGTAGAAAATGCATTACGTGCACAAGAGAGTTCTGACTTTAAAACAAGTACAACATATCTGAGGATATTCCTCATGTGATTTGGAAAGTAAAACAAACACATGTGACCCAGCATTTTCATACTTGGGCACTTACAGTTAGACTCCTGAAGAACCAAAATGAACATATATTGACAGGTCTGGAGCGGTCTGACGGGTTCTACTTAAATTTTTCTATTCTGTGGAACAAATGCATGAACAACACAAACAACTCCAGAAGTCTTGAAGGACACAGGCCCTACCTCATATCTTCAGTGGAATCTGGAAAAGGGAGAGCAGTACAAAACAGGGCAGAAATTACAACTGTCCACAAGTTTTAATGCAGGGGCATGGCAAGGCCATGGCATTCCCAACTACTGACAGATTCAAGCGGAAACTGTTGTAAGGAGTGCACAGCCTCTTTTCAATCCCCTGGCAGTGGCAGCACTACAGGYTGCCTTTCAAACCTTACATATTTCTTGTAAAGGGTGTTAAGCAATGAGCTCAGAGCAAGACAAGGAGAGTTCCTGCGTGGAAAGAGTATTTGAACCTTTTTACAATTTTCCCCTTCCCTTATGACCTATTCCTTGCAATAGTCACAATTTTCTTGGTGTTCTCTTAAATCTCCCTAGGTCAAGTTAGGAACTGGCAGATCTGTGCAAGAAATAAAGAGAATGAAGAAGAAATTGTGATAAACGAAAGACAGGAGAATAAGAAAGGGCTGTGCTTTTTCTCCTTTTACGTTCAATTTCATGTCTTTCCTAAGGTATGAAATTACTTGATGTTGCATCTCACAACAGGAGGTAACAACTGGTACCTCATGTACCACGTGGCACTGGCTTGCTGCGGGGGGGCATCCTCTCCAGGCTGCACCCTTCTCCCTCTCTGGGCCACAACATGCCAAGCACAACTGATAGCTGAAACTATGATCTGAGTGTCCAGAACATGGGGTTACCTGCAAGCACTGGGTGCTGCTCTGTCTGTGTACATAAGACACAAACCTAGCTGCAGGGAAGTAGTAAGGCTGGAGACAGCTGCATCAGCCTTATGATCAGTGAATGAGACAAATTTTTGCTTTCCTAGGTAGAGAACCGGGCAGGCAAGAGTCAGGTTGTTGAACTGAGAGGGAAGCTAACACTGTTCCTTGACCTGATAACAGCTAGGAAGGAAAACAACAAGCAAATTCGAGGTGCCCACAGCTGGCTTAAAAATAATAGATGGAATGGAAATATGAGGCAAAACACCAGGTTCATTCAACACCACTTTTTCTCAGGCTTGCCAAACTTTACTGAAGCCAGAGCAGCCCCACGCAAACCCTCTCCTCTTTTCAGAAGCAGGGCTTGCAAAAGCTCTGCTCCTTAAAGAACAAAGGGGAAAGGAACACATCATGCAGCTGGGCACTTTTATTTGCAAGGTACAACTTTTAATTAGTTCCTAATAGGGCAGACTGCAAGCAGACTAAAGACAGATGAAACACTAAACAGGGTGCTGGAAAGTAGAGTCCTATTTCCAGTTGTACCAATGCAATGGCCAAGTCACTTCACTCTGTGCCCCTGTTTCCACCTACCACCTTTTAATCTATCTTCGCTGTTTCAGCTTTGAGACATGGCTCTCAAATATTTCCATCGAGCACAGCACCTTCAAAAAGCAGGCCTTAGCTCTTTAGGACAAAAACCATCTTAGTACATAGATAAGAAAGAGGAATTGCTCTTCATTTGAACCGCTATACACTACTAAATAAAAAAAATGCAAATAATAAAAATTTTCACAAACCTAATTCACTAAGTGTCAAATTAAGGCCTGTCAGCAGAACTAAAATTGTGCTCAGAGACAACAAGTAATTAGTTTTTAAATTAAAATGCTTACAAATTATTTCCACTTTAATTTCTTCTCTTTGGCCCCAAAACATGGATCTTCCCTCCTTGAAGAGACATCAAGAGGAATGGGGAGCACAGCTCCCTGCTTCCACATTACATGAGTCATCAGCTATCACAGGCTACAACACTGAATTCTGCTCTTCAAAAAAGTAACGAACAAGAATAGACCTGTGGGTCAAACCATGATGCTCCCAGATGCCCCAAAGTTCAGATTAGATCTGCAGTTTCAGTTAAATCCTATTGTAACTTCCTGATCATTGACTCGGGATTTAGGAGATGCTCAGTCTCTGACACAATGGCTGTGCTTGTTTAGGGTTACGTGTCTGAGACATTAAGCTGTGGTCCCTGTGACTGGGAACAAACCGCCGGCAAGAAAGCTTTGCTCTGATTTGGGCATGCCTAGGATCAGGCATTATTTCTCTTTTAAAGCTTTTCAGTTCATCTTGAAAGAGCTTCCTGAAATTTCTACTGCCAGCACATTAGACGTCTCACTTCAACCTCAGCTTTGCACAAGCAGAGATTTTATAATTTTAGGTACTTTCCTGCACTCACGCACTGCTTTGAAATGCAGAGAGCAAGTAGTGCGGGGCCCAGCCAGGCCAAGCCAGCATGTCACCAAACACACGTGCTGCCCCGCAAGCGCACACTTCTCTGTGCAGGAACAAACCAACAAACGGCACTGATCTCCACAGTGCAAACAAAACATGTCCAAGTGTCAAAACGAGTTGCGGAAAGGGAGAGAAAGAGAGAAGAGAAATCTGATTTGCAGACAAGTCTCACAGTTAAGCTACCATGGTGTAATAATGCAGCAAGCTGAGGAATAGCTGTGCTATTGCCTTCTGTGGATTGACCCGTGCTTTCATGTATGGTAGGTTGCTGGCTACAGTCTTGGCATAAAAAGATTTTGTAAGAGAAAAGCCAACAGGAAGGGAAACAACAGCAAAGATTAAAGGGTCAATTAAAGCATCCAAAACAAAGGGTTCTGGAGGAACTGCAAARCTCTTAACGGGGAAATACCTGCATCCAGGCCCACACTGTTTTCCTCTTCCCAAAACTAAGCCCAGTTCTAAGGTGAATATTAAACTTGTACAGGGCCGTGGGGTGAGAAAAAAAGGAGGAATTTAWAAGTGTCAGGTGTATATGTGGGAAAAAAGAAAATCAAAGAGCATCAATAAAATAGTATATGTGTGAGGAGATGAAAAGAGGGAATCTCAAAACCTCTACCTAAGGACTTGGGARAAACACTGACAGTATATATGCCTTTTTGTGCACAGATCTCTACTGCTTATCTGTTTTTTCTCTGATGCCTTTAAACATTTTGCTAAACAGTTTTTACACTGTTGAAGAAGATACTTTGTGCTGCAGCAGCTGTTACCACTTGTGGACTCTTTATAGTTGAATTCAAGCAGAATATTTTACTTTGCTCAAATGAAAGGAAAGATGGACTTATGTGGCCTTTTCTCAATTTTCTCCCCTCACACATTCCTTGCTCAGTGAAGACATATGTGAATTAAGAAAAGTTTGGGTAATGAAAACTGCAGCAGAGAATTATTTTAGGATGTTGGACTTGTCAACAGTCTGCTCAGAAAAAGAAAAAATTTGCAAGGACTCCAACTTGATTAAAGCTTTTGGTGGTACGACCCTACCTCATTCATTTGGAAACCTTTGAAACTACAACATCCATTAAGTATCTGCACTTTGAAAATGGCCTTTAAATCAGCTTAGTAATGCAAAGCATAGTTTTTCTAGAGGGAGCCCCAAGATGAGGCATAACTATGTGTCAGTTTTGGGGATGTTTCTGTTTGTATTCCACAAACATGCACATATACGGCACATATGAACCATGGACTATCACATACTGTTCACGTGCTACCAGTTTTTCCAGCAATTGCACTGACTTTAGTAGCATGATTTCTTTACCATTCTTTCCCTCCTAGTTCTCCAGGTCAACAGGAATAAATTACTATTATTTCTGCTATTAGCAAGGCCTGTCACATGCCCTTGCTATTAATAAAAACGCAGCAGCAACAACAGGAACGAACTTAAACAAAACAACAGCATGCTCAGCTCATCAGCTTCCATGTGAAACTGCTATACAGATGACTGGTTACATTTGTAAAATGTTTTCTTAATTGTCACACAGCATGATCTACAGAATGCCTAGTAGATTGAGATGTCCCAAATATTTGTCTACCTTTAGTGCAATTTTGAATCGTGTAAAAGTTTTCTTATCTTTTGGGGGAGATACTAGTGTTACAGTGTGCTTATTAGGAAGATGCTGCATCACACCTCAGTGAAATGGTCTACTGCACTCTCTCTGTACTGCTGCATAAGCCAAAAAACTGTGCCAGAAATTCCAGTGAAGCATGTTTGCTTTCCTGGAAAACCCGTTATAGGCTGGTCTTTCACTGCAGTGCCCTCTAAGCTTTAACAAAGTATACATCCCCAGTGGCATGTACCCTCTCTTCCCTCCTCCTTGCTCCCTCAAACCTAGCTAGGTCCCCAAACTCCAATCCCTTCATGTTTACAGAGGATAGKTACTGTTTATCACCGGCTGTCATAGAACCCAAACTGCTAGACTTCTGCAGAAGTGCAAAACTGGCCATAGTGCGACATTGCCTCTGCAGCTGTTAAGGTTTTTTATATGCTGAGCATTAATAGGAGGTGAGTTCTGTTCTGCCTGCATTCATGCTGCAATTTGGAAGCAATTCCCTCTCCAGCTCACACCAATTACATATCTGTCTGACAACATTACATTGCAAGTTTGTGATATGCAAAACAGAAAGGCATATGTCTCTCTGGGAGAGATACTAATCTTTTTCAAGGTGAATAAATAGAAGCCTATAAAACAAACATGAACTTTATATGGCCATGGTATCTGATAATGCTGTAAGAGTATAGAGGTATAGAGTAAGAGTAAAGGTATAGAGTAAGAAATTGTCTTTTTTTTTTTTTTTTTTGAAAAGTACCAGGGTTGTCTAGAGTGTCTTAAGCTAGACTATCAGCAAATTCAAAAGCAGTGTCTGTTTCATCCAAATACCCCAAAATGTGAAAACCTGTACCAAAAAGAGAAAGCTGTTTTGTACTGCACAATACCAATTTCTTAACTTACCACTAAATATATCTGAAAAAGTAACTATTAATGACTTAGACTGGGCAATGCCCTGAGAGTATTGTGAAAGTATAACTTAAACAACAGAGAAGCATTTGAAATTGCAGAATTTCAGTGCCATAAAAGTACAGGCAGTGTAGTTTATACAAAAACTATATACAAAATATATACTTATACAAAATATAATACAAAATATACTTATACAAAATTTCTTCCTATACTTTTCTTCGAGTCTTCCACTCCTGACACTTCTATACATCACTTGTAATACTGCTATAGTTTCTTCTGACTATAGTGACAAGATGTGCACTATTTCGGTCCAGTGGAGTCCTTGAAGTTGTCGGGTTTTACCATCAATAATTATAATTAATTATTAATTTATTACATATATATATATCACATATCATATATATATATATCATATATATATTATCATTAATAGCTCTGTTAGCAGATTTCTGCTGTGATCACCTACCACCTTGAAGAAAATCACCTCCAGTAATTTTTGTCTTTACTTACTCCTATTCATAGTTCCAGATCTTTGCATGCAAACTAGTGCCCACCTACAAGGACTAGGTGTCTGTTTTCTGTTCCCTATCTAAATAGCGCTTTTCTGTACCATCACTGCAGGTTACATAGCTAGAATGTCGTATTCCATTCTTCTGTTAGCTTCTAAAAAGGAAGGATAACTGCACTGGGAAACATYAAGGATTTTGAACAAAACACTCCCAAACACCTCATGTGCTTTATATGCCTACAGATTCAAAACACAGAAAATGGTAATGAGTATGTATTTACGTGATTTCACTCCTGAAATATCTTCTTTTCTTTTCTATTGCTAGGGATGTTACTGTTGCAGATCTGCCAAACTTTAATACCTGTGCTGATTTTTCAAGTTCAATTATATACCTCTTCAGTAAGAAATTGTTCAAAAATGTCTTTTTATGCTCTTTACTTCAAGTGGCTGGTTGGTAACAGGAAAAGATAATTTCCTTGCATGTGATACAGAAATACCTGATGGGGAATCCTAAAGTCCAACTATTGGCGAAAGAAACACTTTTCAACTTCTGAGGTTGGTCAGAGGACCTCAGTGGTCCCCATAAGCATATTTTACATCAGACAATAACACTACCAAAAACATTTAGCCTTTTTCAATTTCAAGAACAGGTACTGAAATCCATCCACCTGGGGTGCAATCTTGGGAACTTCATATTTTGTACATAAGACTGTCCTCATTTGGCTGTACTGTGATTTCCCCTTTATCCTTCCTCTCCTGCCAGCTGTGATGGGCCAAACGCAGCAGTGTGTAACATAACCTCTTCTGAAGCACTACGCAATTGGTACACTTCCAATACTGGGTAATAACTGGTGGATGCATATCAAGGTACAGGTGTCCACAAACAAAAGCAAGAGCAGCAATGAAGGGCTGCCTTTGCAAATGAGCTACTCTTCTTTTAGAGAGAATTAATTCTACAATCAGTGAGATTCCAACCAATTTCAAGGTAGGGAAGTATAATACAATGCATAGAAAAACAATACATATACCTTGAAAAATGAATCTACCTACTATAACCCTCAAGTAATAGTAAATAAAAAGGCTACCCGGCTCAGGAAATGCCTGAGATACAGATTAACAGAAATGTAGAAAACTCCAGCTGGAAGAGTCACTAATACTTGCTTATCTTTTTTTATATGTTACCCCAAGCCTCCATTATTCGCCATTTTTGGAGACAGGGTACTGGGTCAGGTAAACATTTGACTACTGAACATACTCTCTTTCTGTATTCAGGTTCTCTTGGTAGTCTTTTTAAATAATGAACGAATGCAAAAGTTCTGTAGTGAGTGACAAGAAAAAGAAAACAGACCTCTTAGATGAGTTTGATTGTGATGACCAGTGTCTGTCTGATTCCTGTAAACATCAGTGTATTACGTGCTATGCAAACATAAAAGGAAGGAAGGTACAATCTCTGTTCAAAAATTGGAAGTCTATGGAAGGTGGCTTACAATGTTTCTTTAAGTAGAAAACACATGAGGTTTTCAGACACTGAAGCTTTTAATGTAATATTTAATCAACTACAAACCTTGTGTAATTTCACATATAATTCTCAATAAAGAGCAGGTAGCCTCAAATATGTGTTTAGACATAATGAATTACATCAACATTTTTTCACTGCTTTAACTTCACACTTAACAGTCACGCAACTCTAAAGAAATCCATATGCACCATTATTTACTACTTACTTTTTCTCCTCTTAAATCTAGACAGGGCAATGACTTGTCCTTGATGAGAGTGTTGGTATACAGTCTCAGGGTTCAGATTCACATTCAAATGATGGCAGCATAACAAGTCTTAGAGAGGCAGCAACAGATCAAACGTAGGCTGCCCAACAACGACATAATCATAGAGTCATAGAATCAGTAAGGTTCGAAGGGACCTCTGGAGATCATCTAGTCCAACCTCCCTGCTCAGCAGGGTCACCTAGAGCATGKKAGACAGGGTTGCATCCAGGCGGGCCTTGAAGATCTCCAGAGAAGGAGACTCCACRRCYTCTCTGGGMAACCTGCTCCAGGGCTCTGTCACTCTCACAGGGAAGAAATTCCCCCTCACGGTCAGGTGGAACCTCTTGTGCTTCAGTTTCTGCCCATTGCCTCTTGTCCTGTCACATGGGACAGCTGAAAAGAGTTTGTCCCCGTCCCCTTGACACCCTCCCTTCAGGTACTTATACACATTGATAAGATCCCCCCTCAGTTTTCTCTTCCCCAGGCTGAAGGGTCCCAGCTCTCGCAGCCTTTTCTCGTAGGGTTGATGCTCCAGCCCTCTGATCATCTTTGTATCCCTATGCTGGACTCTCTCCAGTAGCTCCATGTCTCTCTTGKACTGGGGAGCCCAGAACTGCACACATCTGGCTTAGTTTAAAGCATCAGTGAGGATGGTTAAGCTAAGTTGCATTTTCTCACAGTAGAACAAGTGAAGAGCATACACACAATCAGTTAGCAACAGCTACCATGTCTACACTAACGCAGGCAACTTCTTAAGCTGTCAAAATTCACTGTGCAGTTGAGCCCTTAACGTAATGTGGACTACCTAAAGAGGTTTTCCCCCTTCTCACTCACATTGCCTCCACCTTTTCTGTTATTGATTGGACAAGAAACCAACTGGCAATCCAGTTCTACTTCCACCTTTCCTYAGTACACTGAGGTAACAAGGCCTCTCCAAAACCTGCTTCTGCAATATTACCTCTCCTCTCCCGCACTTTTTTTTTTTTTTAACAGATAAAAGAAAGCATCATCAGTCTCACAGATTGCTAACAGCAGCTCAAAGAAGCAGCTGCAAACAAGAGCCMTTGTTTTAAAGGTTAGATCCCACAGTGTATAACTGCTCCAAAATCAGGATAACTATCACCAAAGTTTTTAATATTAAAAAATTGCCCCCAAATGCACTACGTACAGGATGAAAAAACAGACATTTCAGTAATTCCAGTTAATTCCTTAGAACAATGCTCTCAATTTAACTTAACATTAGGAATTATAGAACATTAACAATAGTTTCACACTGAAAAGTCATAACTTGTTTCTAGGACTGGATATCTGCAAAACATCCATATGTAGCAGAACACATTCCTGCTGATACCAGATGCTTGAGGTCAAAATCAGAGGTAAACCTAATCAAGTATAATTCATATCCTTTCTAATTCCTTTGAAACTTCCTTTCAGACAATCTGAAACCAATACCCAACTGTCATGTAATTTATATCTGCTTACACATCACTTCTGAATTTTGCCCAGCAGGCATTGGAAAGCTTCAGWAAAATTGAAAAATTGAAATTTTTGTATGTGAGATTTCTTTACACTTAATGTCTCTTAAACGTAACTCTTCCACCACCAACATTTTGCTACAGACCTCAGTCCAGTCTTTGGATTTCCCCACTTCTGTGACCCAAAGAAGAGTGCATATTAACTTTGAGGAAACTGGAGGTCATAAATTCTATTCACAKGGACACATGATGACTATTTTAAAAGAGGAAGGACATGAACAGTCACACTCATTTTGGACAGGGATGTGAGAGTCTGGAAATGCTGTTAACTTGGTGTATAGTAGACACACCAAGYAGATAAGTAGTAAATATATAACACTCCGCATAAGAGAATTCAGTATTTGCATATCTTGCTTATGAAGGGGCAGGGGTGGTAGAAAACAGTTACACTACATTGCTTCAGATTCCCTGGGCAATATATGAATACAATAAAGAGAAACTTCTTCGAAATCAGTGTAGCTAGATCAAGTGTATCAACCTGTAGTTAAAGCAACGCAGACAAAGATCAGAACTATCACAGTATCACAGAATGGTTGAGGTTGGAAGAGACCAACCTACTCCAACCCCCCCTGCTCAAGCAGGGTCACCTAGAGCATATTAGACAGGATCATATCCAGGTGAGTTTTGAGTATCTCCAGAGAAGGAGACTCCTCAACCTGTTCCAGTGCTCTGTCACTCTCACAGTAAAGAAGTTCTCTTCTCCAGAGACATTCACTATACTTGTTTTGCCCCTGAATCCAACTCAGTCTGGAGGAAGCTGGACCTACCATAACATTTTCTTTCCARCTGAGTCAGCATGAGTCTTCCCAGAGTGAATTATGTCCCCAAGTTCAGCTTTTTTAAAATACTATAATTAAAGTTAATGCAGCTCATTGCTAACAATATAGTGCCAATAGTCGATGGTCTTAATATTTGATTATAGCAGTATTTATGAGAAAGTAAATAATTCAAAATACACAAAATGTATGTGCTGGTAGAAACAGTGGTTTACTACTCCATAACACTTTTAAGGTACTCCTAATACATTCAAAATTTTGGATAATATTCTTGGCATTCCTAAATGACATACTGGGCATGAGAATATCCTAAGGACAACTTACKAAGTCTAATTCTCTTTCTGCAGTGGCTAAATTGTGCTGTAGTAGGACTGGAAAAATACTTACGCTCTACAAAGTAAGAGCTGGCATCAATCTTCCAGATAATCTGACCACGGTGAGAGCCATTGACGCCACGGTTCTTGTAGTCCAAAAAGTTTTCAGACAAGACTTCATCTACAAAGAAAACAGTCTCATCAACTGCTTGTTAAGACAATATACATTGCAGAGAGCCAGCCTAAAAATACGCCTTTGACTCAACAGAACATACTATAGTTGCTAGACAGCTTGGCATCACATGTTGAGAAATCAGTTTTTTCCACTCATTTTGATTTTAAATAAATACAGCTCTTAAAATTACAGTTYTCCTTGAATGTAATTAAAAAATATATATCCCTGCAAAACTCTCAACAATTAAAACATCTGGTCTACAGTGGATCAATCCCTATCTAATTAAAAAATAATCATCTAGTTGGAAGAGAGAATGATAGCAAAAAAAAAAAAAAATAATACCCCTTGGCAACAATTCTTCCCTTTAAAAAACATGGAGAATAGATACATCTAGGTATCTATACTACACTAACTATTGTCCTAACAGATATGTTTATTTCTTGCAGTACACATAGTGAAGGATATTTAGGTCGGAAGAAGAATTCCACAAACTGGATGCCTTCACAGAAAGCACACAAACAGCACCCAGACTTTAAACCAAATGACTGACAGTGAAATGCCGTCCACTCTTAGCATTTTGAGAGACCTAGAAGCTGTGAGATTACTAAACTGATTTTTGGAGAAGTCTGTATCAGTAGTAACCTGTAGCAAACTGTTGAAAGCTTTGAGGTTGAAGGCTGAGAAAGTAACTTTCTTTCAYGCCAAGGGCTGTGGGAAAATAAAGAAGGCTGAGCAGCGGGTATGAAGAGTGGCCTTTCAATAGTYCACGTAGTAACATGTGCAAAATGTAGTTACATTTTTAACTTGTTTCCAGGTTTCACATCAGGTGCCCCAACTAGCTCTTTCCCAGACAAATCTGCAAGCCCTCTGCAGCACAGATGTGAGCAAACACATCCTTCCTGGCCCCAGGCCAAGGGACTGCCCCCTGACTCTCATTTATTCAACAGTGTAGAAAAACTCACCATCAGAGCTACACTCATTTACTTAMGAGCTTACGCTGCCTTTTGAACAAAAATGTACATGTTGCCACTATACCATGCAGTTCTCGTAGTTTTGAGCACCAATAAATAGCAACAGCACAGCAAAAATAAAATAGACATTTACCTATTGTTAGAGGGGAACAGGGCTCATGGGCATTGGCCTGTGACAGGCTTAAGTGGTTGTGAACTCAGAGGCTGAAGCAATGGCCCGGGATGGGCTGTGCTGCTTCTCCCTGCCTCGGTCTCATTATTCAAGCTTCATGGGAATGAAATGGATTTCACATCAGTGAACTATCAAAGCATTTTGCAAAGTGTAGGGCAGCGTCCTCTGTCTACAGAGATCAGCGAGCAACCTCCTGGATTTTTCCTTTCAGCAAAAAAGACAGTTTTACATTTAACAGAGATCTGTATAAATACCTTTTAACCAAGTCAACCTAGTTGCTGAGAGCCCTGGGTGGTTGCTGAAATTCTGCTCTGAAGACAATGCCGCTAATTAATGGTCACAGTAAAAGCTAAGAAAAAGAACGAACCACTAAATCCTAGATTAAAATCATCAACTATAAATGCCGTGTGAATTGCTCACTTCATTATCTCATGGGTCAATGAGGAAACAAAAAAGACACCAGAGAACCTGGGACACTGGGTCCGAGGATGCATTTACACTGTGACAAGTGTAATAGAGTTCAGAGCTAGCTCTGAACAAGCTGCATAGACACATGGAGTGGCACACAGGAATGCAGAGACATGAAATCATTTCCCAGAGCTAACATGGAGCTAACATCCAGCTCCAGAGCTCACAGTGCTACGCCACCACTAATGAGATGACTCTCACCATTCTCCATTGCATGTTACGGGCACATTTGAAGCAGAAATGATCACCAGACACAAGATAAATATGCAAAAAGAAACAAACATATAACCAGAGAGGTCTGTATCAATGGTCAGGTCTATCTGTTGCTGGAAGTGTGCTAGACTGGCCGCTCTGCTGCAGAAGTCTCATCCAGTTTTTGGGAGGTATTTTCTTTGCCTGCAGAGATGCCTGCATACTCCTGCACAGGTAGGTACAACAGGCTACAGGCCTCAGTTTAGCAATTATGGGATTGTCACACAAAACTGAGCGTGGCAGTTTCCACCATTCTGCAACTTACTGTTGAGCTTAAATGAGTTTTCAAGGTGGAAATCTGGTCATCAAAAGAACCTACTATGATGCAGTGCCAGGTACCTGTAAGTCCCAGTCAGAGTGCACTCAGGATTTCAGAGTAGGTCTGAAGAACAGATTTTTTTTTTCAGTAGAAGTAAAGAAATAGGAAAGAACAAAGGCATGTGCGTTTTTGAACAGATTTATATATCATGCCTATAAACATGGCAAAAATAAATAAGATAAAAAGATATAAGTAATGAATAATRTACTGATGGATTAAGGTAGTGCAGAATCCAAGCAGATATCTACATTGTGATTTAGAAAAGTTAATCTCACTCTCAGGGGCTTGCTAAATGATATACAAAGGAAAAAGGCAAGAAAACCAAAGAGCAATATATTTATTTATATATGTATATATGTATACATATGTGTGTGTGTGTGAGAGAGAGAGAGACAGAGAGAGAGAGAGAGAAAGAGAGAAAATTAAACTGAGATTAGACTTCCCAATGGAAGGAAACTAAACTTTCACTGAAAGAAAAAAGCAGTAGGCGGATACCAATGTTATTCCTTTGGTTTTCCATAGCTGTGCTCTCAGAGGAGGAAGATAAGTGGGCTACCAACACTGAACGCTTTGGTGCCGTTCTCTTGAGGGATTTACAAAGGAAATCCTTTTAAAGAGGTCATTAATGATTGCAATGGATAATTATAAATGGCAATGCTATCTACAACACATTTTCCCTTTGCTGACTGGCTAATTGTCAGGAATTATTTCACTAGCTAGGTTTTATCCTCTTTATAACAGTGKAAATTTTTCAGCACGTTCACATATTATATTTCTACAGTAACCCTTCAACAGTAAAATCCTTTGGTATGATTTCTATTCGTCATCTATATTTTATAGTTGGTTTCGTTTTCTTTTAAAGATAAAACTATACRTTAAAAAGGCCAGAAAAGTATATACCTTTCTTTAGGAGCTTTGGCTTACTGATGACAACTTCAGCAAAGCACCATCATGGAAACAGACTATTCAAAATTAGGCACGCTATTTCTACATCATTCTGTGGAACCAGAAATACTCTAATGTACATGTACATTAGATTTAAACTTTTGAAATGTCTCTTTCATTTTGGCAGGGAAAACACACCATACTTAAAGGTGAGCCTATATTAGGTTATTGTGCTGAGCTGGAGCCTGGGAACCCTGACCATCCCCCTCACACTAACCGGGCACAGAGAGCGTTCTCAATTTAGACACACTGCTCTCCACTTTCATCACTCATTGCATTTATTGTCATATTTAGCCTCTGTAAAACGCTGGAGATGCTCTAATTTCTGCCATGCTATTAAGGGTAATTACTGTTTCTCAAGATACATTGTTTATAAAACACTGTGCTTGCTTGAAGAGGTTTAGCTGAGCTAAACTGGGTGGCTTTGTTTAGGAAATAGCAGGCATTTGAGGCCACAGTTTACTGATACTTGGGATCCCAGAATCAGAGGAAAAATGCTGTGTTCATGCATATTATTTGTTCAGGCCAGCTGGCACATACAGTGGATCAATTATTGCCCATCTTCCCACAGCTGCCATAATGGCAGCATGAACTCTGCATCACGCGCTCTCTAATGTGAGCATGTGCACATACCCACACCAAATCCATTTGTAGTGCAGCCTGAGACAATAGAGATGACTGCAGAAAGTCCTTTCCTTCTTTCTGTAGGAAAGGGGCAAGGAATCTGGAAAATCAAGTTAAGAAAGGGACTGCTCTGCATTTGCATGGTCAATGTATGTGAACGGAGGAAAGGTAAAGGCAGGTCTGTCTACAGTCATGAACCGACAGGTGAGAACAAGGGGAAGAACAAGGTGTTCCCACCAAGTAACATTTGCACAYTGTCTCCTGCCACGGAGAAAAGAAAGAGTGGTGAACAAAAAGGACATCATCCAAAGCAAAAGGTCATGTCACAAAGCATGTTTTGACAGGGAAAGGATGGACACACATGGACATGGACACGCACTTACTCAGACACACACACTTTACAAAGTTAACAGACAGTGGCCACTCACGGCCTATAGGCTCAGGCAGTAGAAAAGATGTCTTAACGTGAATTTACAATGCCCCAMAATACGCAGATCACACCACGCAGAAGCAGTGGACCCTTTAAGTATCACCTGCCAATGTCATCCATTCATGTATATTACATGAAAAAAAACAATGTCTTGAGGCTGTTTCTTTTAGCTCTGATAAAATGAAGGAACTAGTTGATAGAAGCTTAAAGGTTCAGAGCAAGAATAAGACAAACCTGCAATTAATGCAAGTAAAATATACATAAAAATGTCACGACTTAGAAATCCATTGCACAGGGTCCTCTCCCAGTCAGAAACAAGCATTGTCTCTTGAAAAGCTAGGTATCACCTCTTTCCAAAGAAATAAAACTTATTTTTAGCCCACCAGAAGTGTAGGATAGTGAAGATTTTAAGGCCAGACAAATTTTAGCTCTAGAAAAGCACACGTAGGACCAAAAGGGAAACCTTCCCTTTTCAGTTTTTTAAAGGATATGTTTTTGGAAGTGAAAGATAAGAAAGAAATGTTTCCTGGCAGGGAACAAGACCAGCAGTAGCTGAAATCTTCAAGGTGGACAGAATGCATGGCTATGTCCTATCGACCTGCTCTAGTTGCCAGCTGATCGCATTCCAGGCGTGCTCTTCCCTGAACAGGGACACTATATATGCAGCACATCAACAAAGAAAATTGCTCAGGTATATCACCTCTTCCTATGAAAAATACACAGCTGCTTAGCATACTATATTTATAGACTAATACTTATGCTGCATGTGTATGTGAAGAGATGATACGGTATGTTTAAGAGAGAGAAGATATGTGCAAGGTAAAACAAATGTTACTACGTATTCCTACTGAGAACTCTAGTAAAGCAGCAACTGACCTTAAAAAAATGTTGCACATTAATACCCCAAGGTAAATGGTGAAATGCTTCGCTTCACCTTTACACAAAATGAAGAACAGAGTTAATGCTGCTCCCTTTCATACATTTCAATCAGCAGCTAATGACTTTTGACATTTTTCCAATGAAGCAATGTAATGCATCTCCCTCCCTCTGTTTTTGAAATGAGATTAACCTTTAAACTAGCTCTCCGGGTAGCTGGCAATCCCCACTGCTCTTCCTGGATAGCCAGAGTTTTGGCCTACTTGACCAAAGGGAAACACTTTGCAATAACCATCAGAACTGAGGCCTCACTTCCCCAGATGGAAAACAGCAGAGCTAGTGTAGAAGGTTGCCAAAGGAAGGAGTGCTTGGGATGTACTGTCCTTTGAACATCAGCTGCTTCTGGCGGCAGACGCAGGGGTCAGGCTGGTGGCCATGACAGCAGGGAGCTGCTGTAGGTCATTCTCCAGCTCCCCTGCTCCTCTGCACAGAGAGGGGCAGGCTGGCGCCTCCAGGGCTGGCGGGTGAGAGGGAAGGAGGCTGCCCATCCACAGGGCTGGGGCTCGGGCTGGGGCAGGGGCCGAGGCCACCAGGCTGCTCACACCTCGCCAGGCCCAGGACGGACAGGGGAGGTGATGACGAGTAAGCAAGGCGCTGGACAGCCAGATATGTGAGAAGAAGCTACAGGGACCAAGGCATGCTAGAAGTAGATTTTTTACAAGTGGTTTGAACCAGCAGCAATTTTGACAGACAGCTTGTCCTCACCAAAGACCTACAGCACAGTCTGCCTTCTACTACTAAAAATATTCTGCATTGTCACTTCCATGCTGAGAGATCCCAGCATACTTCACAGGCGCTATATATAGAGAGATAAAGAACCATCACTACCAAAAAAAGCTATCTTTCAGATGAAAGACAGTAACCAATTGATGAAAAGCATGCTGTTCTTCAGAGGAATTAGGAAAAAACGTTGTTAAAGGCCACCCATCAAAAAGATCTACAAAAAAGCGTAAAGGAACTTGAAGTGCTGTCAGCAGACTACACTAAACAGACCAAACCTCAACATTTGAAAGCTTGCCTGAAAACCTCACAGAGAAACAAACAGAGTCAATACAGCTTTCTGAGAAGCATTGATGTAATACAAATTAAAAATAGCAGAGTGACCCTTTTGGTCAGTTTGGCTTTAGTTAAGAGGGAGAAATGAAAAAACGACCTCCTGTCTTCCCAAGCAATATCTTGCTCATAAATATAACCAGCCTATCTTTCCACATTCTCAAAGAATAATAAGGTAATCACAGAATTTAGAATAACATGGGCTACATCCAAAGAAACAAATAATTAACATGAGATAGGAACAGAATGTCAGAAAGGTTCCTGAACGTGGTACACTATCTCAGTCTCTTACTCATTGTTAATGGGATTTAGCACCACGTATTACAATGCTTGCTTTCTATAAAGTTAATATAATTATTATGTAAAAATAGAACCTGCACTGTATGTCTTGATCCCTTATGAATAAGAAATGCTGTACTGCTTAAATTATGGAAGGATTTATAGTCTTTAGTTGAACAAATTTGCTTTAGCTTGAAATTTAAATGTGCTTGTGGTCAATATGTACGTCTGTACTATAATGACATATGAATATAGGTAGTAGAATGCCTTTAAAAATCATTTTCTGTACAAATTGGCCTAGCTCTGGTTGATCTGTTTTGCAATTTACATGGTAAGCTGTGGGAAAGAGATGCTGCAAAGCATGGAATATCAATAAAATAAAATTACATTTTGCAAGATAATACAAATGTAAGCCACATATAAGCTTTCTACTTCTGATATTTTTTCTCTTAGTGCCTAGTTCAGCATTCAAAGGAGAATGTAACAGGATGACAACAGCTTCTTCGATTTACAAGCGCAAAACAGTAACAAGCTGTATCACATTATGCCAGTGTTTTTGTCAATGGTTCCTTTCTGCAACCCATTAACATTGCAAAGCCTAATCCGTGGAAACCATGCTACCAAAGAGTTTTATAATAAAAGCAGTCAGCATTCTGTAGTAGACAAGCTGTTAGTGAGAAATGCATGTAGAAGAATAACGCCAATTCCTTGTTTACAAAGACACAACAGTAGAAATCTATAAATAATGACTATCATTATAGGAGTCAATAGGAATGTTTCCACTGGCTTCTTTGAACTATAGGTCCTGCTCTAATGTGAATCAAAATTTCACTACGTTAATTCATTTGCCAATTTCTACTGCCTTTTTATGTCAGGCATGAATGCAACACTGCTTTAGTAGGTACAAAGCTTGTGCAAAACTCATCTGGAAGAAATTGCTCCATTTATTTCAAACTACACACCCAAATCACAGCATCTCTGGCGAAGGTACATTATGATCATTGTAAGTCACAAAAGGATAACAAAGGCACTGCAATTTACAGTAAGCATCCATGCTCCCGAAGTTTCTTACAGAAAAGAATTTTGGAGAACAGGAATCTAATCTTTCAAAGGTGCTGAAAACTCAGTCCCTGATCTAAGAACTAATTATGTACTTCAAGTACATGAATAGTTCCACTTCAATCCCTCAAAAATTACCCCTCTATCCTGTTAAAGAAGAGTAAGTTGGGAGGGAGAAAACATGAACAATGAGTGGAGAAGAGCAACCCAAAGAAGACATGGCAAGAAAAAGACCTGAGGAAAGTTGAAGTAGGGAGATGAAAGAACATAAACTGTAATTAAGTGGAGAAAACAGAGTTGACAAAAGTGCAACAGTTCTTGGTCACCAAGGACAGAAGGCACTGTCCTAAAGAAAGACACTCTAGGAATGTATCTAAAGACAAAAATGGTAAGTTTAAAACCTAAACCATCAATCTGAGGTAGAATGAATGGCTCATAAACCCAAAAGGACACCTGCTGTCCACTCCCCAAATCAAGGGGTTACAACTTTCAGCAAACTGCAACTCCTTTTGAGCATCAGACTACCTCCAGAGCTATATGTGACATTATCCTTTGCTTCCACAATCTCAGTGGCCTACAAATTACTGCTGAGAGGTATCAT
This sequence comes from Rhea americana, assembly GCF_003343005.1. Classification (NCBI taxonomy): domain Eukaryota; kingdom Metazoa; phylum Chordata; class Aves; order Rheiformes; family Rheidae; genus Rhea; species Rhea americana. The sequence goes on from NW_028186779.1 coordinate 2,814,356, forward strand.
TCTGATCTTCCATGACACTAATACCAAGAGACAAAAGGAACACAAAACTGCTAAGCGTCAAGTCTCTATTAAATCTTTGGAGCAAAATGCCTATAGGTTTTCAGAAGGCTCTGAATGAACCGTGGGTCCAGCTCTTCCTCACTGTCCTGCCCTCCTTGCTTTGTACTTGACCTAATCTTGCTGAGAATCTGACCTCTGTCACTTGAAGGACTTCTCTCTCCTTCCTTGGCACAGTGGAGCCTGAAGCAAAAAGTGGAGCTTAGAGCAATGGGCTCTCTTTTTCAATGGTATTCCAGTGGTGTTTGTGACTGACTCCAGCATAATCCATCAATTCCAGTCCTTTCCAGTAACCCACAAACCATGTGCTGAAAAAGACGAGAGTGAGGAAGGCAAAGAGCTGAGCTGGGGCTCAGCAATAGCAGTTTCAGTGGGTTAAAATGCCCACAGCAGACTTTAGGCTGCAGTAGTACTAGTGCCTAGTCACACTGGTGTCATTGGGCTCTGCTCATCTTTAGAAGTGTAGTATTCCCCTGGTATCCAAAGAGCTCTCATTGCTGCCTCGGGTATGCCTATCTCAGCTATAGATTTCCGATTTACAGTTCCCATACTTCCAGACTTGTTTTCATTACTGTAGCACATGGAACACATCTGGGTTTTTTAGCACAGCAACAGCTGTACTCTAGCTACACTGTATACAAACTTCTCCACAATTAATGACATTTGGCTTGCATGCAGAACTGAAGAGGAGAAGCAGGAATCCAAACAAAGATGATCATGACTGCCTCAGTGCACACTGAACACAGAAGATATGCTTGGTGGGGTAAAACATAGAAGACAGTTTRATTTGGTTTTGTTTTTTAATAATGCCTAGGCCAAGGTTCTTGGAGTCAGTGAGAACATTCCTATTGATTACAGTGGAATTTAAAAAGTTAAGATTACAAAAAAACAGAGCACTCAAAAAATTTGCTAGACGATATTAAAAGAAGAAATGCTACAAGCCCAAGGCAGTATGAATACATGACATAAAGGGACACAGGCAGATTTGAAATCCGAACAAAAATGACAGTCCAGGGTAACAATGGCCATTAAAGAACAAGGTGGAATTAATTTGAAGTACTTCAAAAATGGGCCAGTAGCAATGTTGAAAGGGGCAACAGCAGACAGGATTTTGCAATCTGATACAGCAGCAAATAATAACAATAACAATAAAGGTGGCCACCCACAACTCAGATGCGTATGCAGAAGTACCATCGTGTAAAGAATCTCTTGAGACTCTGGAGTGATTTACTTGGAAAATGGTATTCAATTATAAGCTTATTTCAAAGTGGAAGATCTTTAGTGAAAAAGTCTGTAGGGCTAGAGAGATCAACTCTTGAGAACATTAAGAAAGCTAAATGTGTATACAGTGATTACAGTAGTTGTGAAAGGCAGCATGAGAATATTCAAATGCTATAAACACTAAGGAGTTAGAAGAATGATTTATTTTGGTTTAGGAAACTAAGAGGAAAAGAAAAACACATGCTGAACCTTCAAAAGAACATGTGGATAGCTTGACAACCTACATGGAATGCATTTCCGAGTTAAGCTGTATTCTGCCAAAAGTTATGTGCATGCTGTCCACTGTTTATACTGTGGACCACCAGCCAATGGTCTGAACTTGCTGCATGAGTTAAGCGTTGCTGCAGAACCAAAGCCATAATTTGGCTTTTCGATCACCAATATCCCCCATTGAATATGTTCTTCAAAAATATTTTAATGCATGATCATTACTGACTTCTTCATCAGTCTGGTCCTTAGCTATACAGTCCCTTCTTCCACAGCACAGAAGCAGTTTTATGTCAGCATAAAGACCTTGCAGCTCACAGAGAGGGCATGAGGCTGGTATACTCCTCATCTGCATTATTTTCTTTCTCTCCAGTTCACCTGGGAASAGTTTCACAATACCATGGCTATTATTTGATGGAGAAAGACTAAATAAAAACAGGCATCTTTTGGCACCAGGTAAACATGTCTCTACTTCATACTTAGCTATAAAAATGAAAACAGCTGACAGCCTACAGGCTTCTTTGCCATGACTTCCCTAAAAGGCCATGAAGCACAATATCACTGCACCATTCCTTTTACAGGAGCTTTTTGGTCCACTGCTACTAACACTGTTAATAATACACAAATGACAGATGTGAACCTTGGAAGCACTTAAAGAGAGAACAGGTCAGAAGCTATATGTGTATGGAATATTCAGAGGTCCTTGCATTCAGGTGTTAACTGTATTAGCAAGGGGTGAAACTGAAGCAAAAGCTGTGTCAGTGTCACGCTAAAGTTGGGTCTGGAAATGGCCTATCCTGGTTTTATCTGGCTAAAGCAGCCCATCAGACACAGAACCGAGAAATGCAGAAAGAGACACAGTCTGATAATGAGAAGTGACTCTCACCAGATCTTAGAGCTTCTATGGGAATGTGAGCCAGATGGGAACAAAGAACTAGTATCACTGCAGCAATGTATCTGCCAAAACCTGTGATAGCTAAAACCTCCTCTGTTCAGCATTTGTGTAGGCTCTCAATGGTTTTTATGACAGGTTTGCTCCCCTAACATTTTTTTGTTCCTAAAACAAACAGGGCCATGCTTTGTAAAATCTGCCTGGTCACCAGGCACCTCTGTCATTGTGTTACAGAGAGAGCAGAATTTCAGGTGTCAAACAAAACTTAACTTGCTGAGGTGATCACAGCCTCAAACCTCAGTGTGGAGCGAGACTCAACTACAAAGCCATTTATCAAGGAAGAGACCTAAGACCAGAGTAGCATTTTCTTCCAAAGACCATGAAAGGAACAGAAAACAGGTGAGTTCAAAATATAAAATCCTATCAGTAAATTCATCATCCTCTAGGCAGACACATTATGCCAAGTTGTATTTTACAGATGGCTACATCTGAGGTGGAGGAACCAGTCCAAATACAGAGACCGAGCCAAAGTCAGGGATGAGAACTATAACTCAGGCTCCCACAATTCCTAGCCTTATATGCAGAGTGCCATTGCAAACATTTTCTTTCTCTGCTGGCCAAGTGTGATACATTTTCTGCTTGTACGTAGTAGACATATGGTAAAATAGCTGTACAAACAAGTTCTGATCCAACTCTCATTGCAGGAAAAATACGTGCATCTCTCCATTTGCTTCAATGGGCAATACAATAACACTGGGCCCTCTAAGCCTAAAATCAGTCTGAAAAATATTTAAATGTTTGTTAATCAAAGGCTTTTAAAAATGATATCTGTCAGATTATGGTAAGAATTGCCTTTTTGGCAAAAAAATAAAATCTAAGGCTAGAACTGAAAATAAAAACATACTGTTTTAAATCTAAAGTCACTAAGATATTCCATCTTACACAAGTTTGTGAAGAAACATTGTCAAAAACAAATATAGATAGAAAACTGGACCCTAAAGGATCTGCATCAAAGAAAATTTTATTAATCAGCCTTTAATAATGTTTTGCTTTTCCCATAAGGAACAGCTAAAAGAAAAAAAGGCCTATTGTATATTGGTAAGAAGAGCACAATGCCAGCACTGATGAATCCTTAGCACAGACACCTGACCAAAAGATTCTTTCAAAGTCTGGTTTACGCATTTCTCATTAGCTACTCTACATTAGATATGGAGATGATGACAGAAGCGAAATCTAGTAGCAGTTAATATGCTACTGCAGTAATTATAAGATAGCTCTTTATCTACAGGCAGCTGCCAGYAGTCCATATTAATTTATCTAAGAGGCTTTATACTGTAGCAAATAGTAAGAGCCAACGAGATAACAGAGGAAGAGAAAACTTTGAGATAATAACTGTAAATATTCCATTTGTCATGCAGTAGCCACTAAAAAACAGTTCTATTAAAATAGAAATACACTATCATTATTCATAACTTTGTTTTTTGTTTCAATATTGTTTTAATGTGCATTTTCTTTACAGGTATCTTCTATGCAAAGAAAACTCAAATTCCAGAAATTTTTAAATGACAGTAGAGCTGCATAATCAGGTTAGAATTTCTCAGAGAACTCTTCCTGGATGTTTACCTGTGTTTTTGACTRGAGACACGTTTTTGAAAGAAGGCTGAATGACATAATTTTCTTGAAGAAAGGTAACAACTCATCTCAGATAAGCTGTTAAAGAATTTAGCTATTTTCACTGCATAGCTTACAGCTGAAGCACACACAGTGTATACTACCAGGGAAAGTCAGAACACCTTTAGTTCCAGCAGTAGAATTCCAGTAATAGAATRTAATTCCTATTCTTGAAGGCATAATGTCTTAAAAATGCTTCTTCAAATACTCGTATTTTTTGTTGTCTAACCATTGCCAATCTTAAAATACATTGAAGCAATAGACCTGTATTTCAACAGAGTCCACATTTATTATTTGCCCTTCAATTAAGGAGCATTTCCACGGCACTTCAACAAAATCAGGCAGGTATGGATGGATGTTTTCATACAGCTACTGGGTGGACATACTTAATACTATTTTTTGGCATGAGATACTTGCTAACTATTCCTTTGCACTGTTTTACATGAGCTCATCTGACTGCCTAGTCCATCTGCTCAGACCATGAGCAAGTTTATTCTGATACCAGTTCTAAATCCAGCTTTAACCAGCTTCTGCACACAACCATTTCATGGCTGGTGATCCTTACCAATCTCCAACAGTCTGAAGTTGAAGGGGAGGAAAACAGAAGATACCTACATTTTTGATAAAAGCAACTGTGGCACTTCTGTTCTTTGGTCTTGCTTCCATCAGGAGTAAGCTGAGATGATTTCCATACACGGAGGACTCCTTTAATCCTCCTTCGGGCTACTTTAACCTTTGAATAGCATTCCCAAATGGTCTGTGGTTTCTCTGAATACCTATGATATATCCCATTTTTGCTCCTCTTCTTCTGGAAACCTTTTATATCAGATATATTGTCCCAGACTTGGAACATCCTTATTTTGAAGTCTGCCGTTTATTGGTATCATTAAAATTGTCATGAGGGCAGTAGTAGTGAGAGCAGACAATTTCTCAGCGTTCTCATAACTCAATACAATATTAAAGTATTCCTACATTTAAGTCTTTTAGCTGAAATTTCACAAACCCAAACAATCACAGAATCATAGAATCGGTAACGTTGGAACGGACCTCTGGAGATCATCTAGTTCAACCCTCAAGCGAGTGGCCCATACGGGGATCAAACCCGTGACCTTCGCATTATTAGCACCATGCTGTAACCAACTGAGCTAAACCTAACCCCCCCCCAAACATAAAAAAGGATCTGGCTGTAGTTCTGGCTTTTGAGACGAACACCAGAATGACTGCCAGCAATGAGATAGTTAACAGTACTGCCATGTAAGTGATAATAACAGGCTTCAACACTAATCCCCTATCAAGCAGACTGGGACAGGCTCATACTTTCTTTGGTTCTCTTGCTCCACTCTAGCTGGCTGCTAATTCAAAACATAGACCTATCAGTTTACACTGTGAAGGTCACATCCACAAGGCCAGGGACATTTCCTCCTTAAACAGGAGCACAGAATCAGGAAATCTGTACAAATCCAAGGAGAAATCTAACCTATTTGAATGTCTGAATCTCCCACTCTTAAGAGATTGATGATTCTAAAACTTTCGTACCATTCCTTATTTACTAAGTACTGAAACTGCTACAAAAGAAAAAAAATGTGTAGTTACATAGTTGTAATTTACTAACATTACAAAGGTAATCACCTGTGCCACAAATACGGTCTTTACCATTCCAGGTTTCACAATTAGAGATTCAGAATACATTTCCATCATTATTATGTTTTTAAGATACATAGCAGGCATCTACATTCGTGTTTTATTGCAAGTCAGGAGTATGATTTTTGGAATGAATCTTCCAGTGATCTCCACTTTGGTTCACACTGTGTGGCGATCTTGAGGCATAACTACTACTAAAGGGCATTCAGTCTGCCAGACTGAAACTACGCTAAAATAAAACTCCCTGAAATGTGGTGTATGATTCTCAACACCAACTGTTAGCTGCTACAGATCTGCTCCTATCAGTTCCCTTGGCTCCTTCTACCTCATTGAGCAGATACAGTTATAGAGCCAGTCACCTGCCTAGACACAGTGTTTTGCACATCAAACCAACACCAATAATGCTGTATCAAGTGATCTTCACACTCTCACATTCTTTAGTGGAGCCAGAACACCAAAGCCCACAAAACCAGCTTATGTCAGCAGTGGGGGGGGGGGGGGGGGGGGGGGGGGAAGGGGAAGCAAAGGGAAGAGTAAAATGGAGGAGGCAGTGGTATCTCCTTTCAAAAAAATGACTATTTCCTCAGTTATTTAGATCAGGAATCAGAAGGGCTAGAGACAAAATGTTAGCTGCAAGGACATTCAGGGTCAACAGTTGATTTCTTGGGGACTGAACACACTATTCATTTTTCATTTGGTAGAAGTGTTCCTTGGAAGAAGCCATACACTATTTCCATTAACATCAGGCATTCAGCCAGCAGGATCAAGGATCTACTTCACAAATTGTACTTCTAATATTTATTGGGGTTTCTTAAGCAACATCCTGTTTGACAGGGTAAATTACAGAGTAGTAGTGGAATGGAATTTCTTTTCCCAGTGCAACCCTATGTATGCAGGTTATTTACCAAAGAAATGTAGTGATGTGTCTTCAGAGCCCTTCATGCTATGTCTGAGATATGAAACCTGGCCAAATAAGTTCATTCGCATTGCGAATGAACCTGTTTTGTCTCTTTCTGCTGGGGCAATATAGCCTTTTATGAGTTGTACATGCTCCTGCACAACAGGCTTAGAGTACATGCTAGTGCCTAGTACTGGGAATTGTTGAGTCTTCTCATCTATTCCAGTAAAACACTCAAATGCAACCTTAATTATAAGCACAAGTAATTCTGTTGAAGCCAACAAACTCAAATTTTTCCAGTGCATCTGTTTTGAATTCTGCCTGTTTTTTTCTAGAAGATTTTAAATTTCAGGAGCCTGTTTCTATTTATTTTCGAAGAAGGGTATTTTATGAGAGTACTCACGGGGATTAGTACCAAAGCCTGGTTTCCTGTGCCCTGCACTCCTTTCCCTCATGTCTTGAATAAATCATTCTCATGTTCCCCTTCTCCAAGTCTCTTCAGTATCCCGAACTCCTCCTCTTATGTCTGCCATCGTACCATGTTTCTCTACATTCCCAGACCTCCCACCTAGTTCCTTCTCACACTCCCTACACTACCATCTTTCACACGGCCTTCTGCTCCCCTGTGTCCCCAGGATCGGATCCCTTAGCATGTGATTCCATATGATGCCAATCATTCTGATCTTATCCACTGAAGCACTTAAACATGAACTCAAGCAACATCTTAGCTCCCTGCAATGCCCCTTATAATTGCCCCAAAGTATCCCAGTTCCCTCCCATGTCCCCTAAGCCCAGGTCACAACACATACGTTGTATCTGTTTTTCTTTGGCTTGCTATCTGGGCAAGATGCAATGTTGTTATTGGAACTGTAATACCTGCTTAGTGCTAGACACACTTAACCAAACAGATAAGAGCAGCATTTCACCAACATTTCTCTTTGTGGGGCACCAATTTGAGTCTCTTTTTACCCAGCTACAGCTTTTCAAGAAACTGTTAGAACTTCACATCTGTGAGACCTCTAATCCACACAGGAATGGGGTTGAAACTGATTYAAACATTCAAAACTTAGAGTGCAAAGAAATAAGCAGACTTCAGTACAGACTGTAGGACTAAATTCTTCCAGCGGAATCAAGTCAGGTTAAAAAGTGCTTATTTTATACTGAAGTTAAACTGCTAGGTAAAACTCCATTGAAATTATTTCTCATTACTCTTTTGCAGGGCTGATTTACATGGATGGGGATGCTAAAAATATGCTGATGTATATGACTGAATACAGCTTCCAATATACAAAAAAATGTCCCTGGGACACCACTCCAGCCTGTCTCACTCCATAATTACTATTATTCACATCAAAATATCATTTAGCTATACAGAAAAAGGTATTCTTTTTTTTTTTTTTTTTTTTTTTTTTTTTTTTTTTTTTTTTTTTTTTTGATTCATACTCTTGACTCTTAAAACCTCATTTGTCACAGATTACTCACGGTCTTACAAGAAGAGAGCCTGAAAATATTAAGTTTTCTTTATACAGGAGGTATTTTCTCAATATCCAGAGCAAAACAGTTTGAAATTTCAAGCAATTCAACAGAGGGGGGCGGTTCTCATAGCTCTACTGGGGGGGGGGAGAGGGGCCAAGGCCAGGGCTGCTACAGTATCTAGCAATTCAAGAGCAGAAGAAACCTTGTAATACATAAACTCACTCAAAACCATTACATTTACTGGAGCTGTATTAGCTAATACCACTGTAATGTTTACAACTAAATTTAAGAGTAGCCAAGAAACCCCAAAGGTGAAGGAGTAAGTGGAACTTACCTATGAGGTACATGCCAATCCAATCTCCTGCATCCACTTCCTCCTTTATATCCCAGTATATCACCAGGTCTTGTGAGTGCCCAATAGAGTAATAGGAGCTGCTGACCATCAGGGTAGATCGGCTGTCTGAAGTGACGAGGTCTGTGTCACTGGTAGACCTAGGAATGGTCACTGCCTCATGGGAATTGTTCCTGATGTCCATGTTATGGAACTGGTCAGGGTTATAGCTATATCTGAGAGGCTCTTTGCACCGGCGTCGATTTTGAGAGTTCCTAGATGGAGACGCCATGGCTGCCAGGCCTAGGAACCTGTTTTGGTACAGATTCTGTGAAGAAAAAAGGTGGACAGTGTTTACAATACGTTTCATATTTCAATGATGTCAAAGCTTTGCCTAGGAAAAGTGCACAAGAATGAGCAAGTAACAAAAGACCAGATCTTTTTCCATTTGRGACTGTAAAAAAGGCACAAAAAGATACAGCAGGAAACAGATGCTGCTAATCCAACTTTACTCCTTAATTCCTGTTATGAAAACAAGTGTAAAAGCAAGCCTTAGCAGCTTTTGCTGCAATTGGCAGTAGAAAATCCATAGTGGCTGGTTTTCTCCATGTTAATATACACATCTAGACATCAACAAAGCTAGCACAGTGCTAGAGAGCCATTCTCTTTTAATGTTAGGAGATATTCTTTCCACTTTTGACACGTTGAGCTAAGTCTTCTTCCTAGTGGTTCTAGTTACATTTGTGGAGGAATCCTTTTTAACTCACATTCCATTTTGCAAGACTGGACAACAATGACAAGCCCTTCCCTCGCAACTTGAGATCTGAAGAGTTACAACCATGAAAAAGGAGTTATCCCCAATACCAAGACAGAGATGCCTTCACTGAAGTGTAAATACAAATTAAGAGTTGCATTGTCACTCATACAGCTGACAGCTCCTGATGCTGTTGCTCTACTCAGCTCTTCTCAGTAGACTGTGACAGAATGTGTATAACCTTTTCGTTATGTACTCGACAATTAAAAGGAATCAATGAGGCTACTGCAGAATAGATATCATGTTTAGCTGAAAATTGATATAAATTTCATCTTACCTTCCTTTCTCAAGGTAAGCTGACTGACTTGTATTAAAAGTGCCCTGGTGCATGAGTTAAGAGTGCTATGAGCTGGTGGATGGATAATGCTTAAGTTATGATTTGGGTTAATTCTCATGTGAAGACATGTTCTAATCTGATTAAAAGAGTGGTTATTGCTTATTTCTGTGCTGTTTGTTATTTCATTTCCCTCCCTTGCTTTTCCTCTTTTCTTCTTGCAGCTCTATTTCAATCACTCAGCTTTTTATTATTTAGTAGCCTTCTATTTTCCACTTGTTGCCAACCTTGCCATCAAGTCCATCACATAAAAAACCCCCACAGCTTTCCCAAATGCTGCGAAATACTTGTCACATGATCAGAAGTCAAATCATCCCTTTGAATGCAAACAAATTAAGTGAAGGAAAAACAGTTTTTTTGTCCAATCAAGCTGTTATTCAACCTTGGTATCTAAAGGAAGGTCACAGTATTACAGAAAGGCAATAAACCCTAAAAAATAAAATATTTTGATTTTTATTAAATAATAGATTTCTGTAGAATAATTAGGAGACTTATTATTAGTTACATCTCAAGATTCCTTTGCACAAGAAGCTATACAAATAGAGAGCAAAAAATTCAACTGCAATGTTTGTACACCTAAAACACGCTGTCACTTTAGAGACAGTGCCCTACAATGCTTACAGTCCAATGACCCAAAACCTCACTTACTGTACTAAACACAATTTATAGCAAAAATAGCTCCAGTGGGGATGCCACACCTTTTWGGAAGTGCTAGCAAGACCAAAATGAACAATGCAAAAGGCTACACTAAAAACACGGGAGTATAAAGAAAAAGGAATTGGGGGGCAGGAAATGAAGTACATGGTGTTGCTCACATAAGATAACATTTGTTATGCATCTAATCATGTCTCTGCTTTTTCTTTTTTTAATAGTTACATTTATTCACTCTTCTGTTTGAAATAGGAAAGAGCTCATTTCCTAGTAGTAAAAAAAACAGCACTCCCTGTTAGAATATCTCCTTCATGTAGAAAAAAAACACAATTCTATAGATTCTATTTGATTGAATATGTAAAGAGAAAATACATCATTTTGTACAAAAAGACATCATTTCTCACACGCTGTGAACATATTTYATACTGGGAAGCCCTTGTATGAATGCATAATTACGGGGTTCTAGTCAGCAATTTAAAACTGATGGAAGTTTCTGTCACTTGGCACAGAAGGCATGCACTGTCACACCGATAGCACCTCAGACAACCATTACTGGCTTTATAATGGTGAAATACCAGTATAAAGAACTCCAAGCCCACTCTTCTGGATTAGTCTGTATTATTAACACGGTCTCCTTAGCTCATAATGCATTACCCAACAGCTACTTCAGTTCAAAGGCAGGCATTTTACTTCTAGTGACAAATTACTCCAGGGAACAGTGGTTCTGCAGATACTTTCATTTTTGAGTGTTAATGGGTGTACAGTATTAATTAACTGCACACTTTCAAATTAAATCAGACTTAATATTTAATTTTTTCAGCTTCAGCATGGTTTTAATCAGTTTCTAACAAAAACACCGAATTCATCACTACAAGACTACATTCTCCAGAAATCTGAGACTCCCATATCTCTAGCCTTGGTTCTACAGACACATGTTAACCTTGGGAAAAAAAAAGTCCCAAACTAAAAGAAAACAAAAACAAAAAACCCCACAAACAAATGGCACAATATATTTACTCACAATCATCTGGACTAAGTGATGTCATCAGAATACAAGTACAGCTGTATGAATGAGCAAAAGAAAGGTGAGAAAAAATAGTTGCTTCACATATGATTACCATTTTTGCATAGTTTTGTAAAATTTTCTATCAGTATCCGTGCCTGCAAAATATGCATGCAGTCCCTAAATCCTGGCCACAGTGAGATGTCACAAAAATCATGAAGACATCCTCTCTATCCCTTACAGAAGCATTCTAAACCTACCATAAATAGCTAGTATAATACCAATTAACCTTCTTCAGGTGTTTGACATTCATGTTTATTCCCTCTATTCCTTTGCACAGGTGTATACTCCAAGCTATAGTCTTGTTCCTAATACACAGCATCGAGCATAAGTTACAAGGCAAGAATAATGAATGGCCAAACGTTGACCCAAGAGATTAAGYTCTGTTGTCACAAGAAAGGAATCCTTTCTTACTAAGTCAAAACAGACACTCTATAGCTGCTTCCACATTCACTCTTTCCTACAGATGTTTTCACCCATGGATTCTCTCTAGCAAATAACTCTCAGGCTTTACTTTCCCATCCACTTCCCTCACCACTTGTATGACCACTGGCAGTGAGGAGAGCCTTTGCAGATCACTGTTTCACTGCATGTAAGAGGAATGGAAATGTGACTTTCTCCTCACAGCTAGAAACCTTCTTGCTTAGAAGAATGTACTATTTTTCTCACAGGGGCTGAAGATGTTTTCCCAAAAGGGCCCCTGCCTTGCCACCTTTAGGTCTATCATGCAGACAATGCACCCAAGATGTGAATTCAAGCTTGTCCTAAGTTGTGGGTGCCAATATAGTCTTGTTGACTGAGCTTGGCTATTTTCTATGCCTGATTTTACCTAGGACAGGAGACAATGATGTGACAGGGACCTACAATATTTCAGCTATATCAATGAAATCTAGTTACTTTAGTAACAGGCAGCTGAAGTAACAGGTGTAAAGGTCMTCCCTTGTCATTCCTCATTTGCTATCCAGCTGCAGTTACATCCCTGTGTTTTAGGAAATTAGAAGTCTCTCTTTAGTAGGCTGTTATGTTCATTAGCCCCCATAAATGAGTACAACACAGATCATCTTGCATCTGCTTACAGAACTGGCAGTCAGCAGAAAGTACAGTTGAGGTGAGAAAGGGCAGAGCAAGGCTTTGCCAAAAGCTCTGCTCTACTCCCAGTCTCCAGTAAGGGCCAATGCCTAAGAAGCAGACAGCTGGCCTCACTACAACTTAAACCAGAGCAAAGAAATGTTTATGAAAGCATGTGTTTTAACAATATCTGAAGCAATGCTGGAGAGATCCGCTCAACTGCTCTATACTGTTTTCAMCACTGTTCTAGCACATTTTCTGAGCATGGTGTAGACAACAGTTACCGCTCCAAAAGTCAAGCTAAGTTTTGGCTGGAAAGTGAACTGTTGAGGAAAACTGTTTCCAAAGGTAGCTCTTCCACAGCTGTTGTCAAAGACTTTGAATGAGTTGAGATTATAGCCTCACCCTGCACCCACTGAAATGAATCAGCTCCAAATGAATTAACTCTAGCAGACACTAGATCAAAATTCTGGAGCAGATCAAGTCATTTCTAAACCATTACAAAAGCACGCTTCTAGCTTGCATACAGAAACAGCTTGCACAACAGAGAGAAAGCAGAGGAAAAATCCTTTATCCACAATGATTAGAAAACGGATTGAAGTTTCCTTCAACAGAAGGAAACTAGAAACATCCCCTGTTATGCACATACAGGTTTTCTACTGCTATCAGTTATGCTAATGTAAATTAGCATTTACTCTACTGAACTTAGTAATTAAATATTTGATATCAGAAGCAGCCCTTTGTGTACCAACAACTACAAGTATTTAATGATAAATTAATAACATATTGAGCAAAACCAATCAGTGATTTTTCAAAAAATTATGAAAAAATTTGTCTCTACAGATCAATCCACCACATAAAAGTCCTACTGATAGTAAGACCTCTGYAGAGGGTTACCTGGTGGCAGAATTTGTCTGTTATTTACATCACTTAGGCCATCTGATGAAAACAAACTTCAGATAAAGATGAATTTTAGGCTGGTATTTTTTTCATACAAATGCAACTGTTACTGCTAATAAGAGAAAATGTGAAGGAGCAGACAGGAGGAAATGACAGACATGATCCGATTATAAAGAAAAMATCTTTGTACACACGGAAAAAAGCATAACCAGTAAATACTGAAGAAAACATTTCATGGGCTTTCTTTCCACATTCTCTCCCTTTTGTATTCATCTGTCTTCCTGCCCTACTGCTGTTTGGCGCTGGGACAGGGCAGAGCTGTCATCGCCACCATCTTCTCCTTCACTGCCTGATGAAGCARTACCACCTCCCTCTCCAAGATAAGCAGAATCTTACTAGAAGGCTTCGTGCAACTCTTGCAAGCTGAATCCCACCAGCAAATTCAGAGCTGCCAAGCAGCAGCTTCTGCTGGAATGCCATAGTGCGTAATGTCAGATTTTTATTATTGGTGATTATTTTATGCCAAAGGACACRTGACACCTTTGCAATACAGACAGTTTCCAATCCAGGATCTGCAAGGGCTGAGCTCAATCCTCTTTTCGGACAAGTAAGAGCTGCCTTTAAGATATCCGAGTTGACACCAGTTACTTCCTCTTGCTGCTTTGGCAGAGGAGGTGCATTTGGACAGGTCAGGAAGGTGGTGCAATGCAGGAGGACCCCATAGCATGTCTGTCTCCAACAATTCACTGCAAGGTGAGCGGTCACCACGGGTCCACAGTGCTTCCTATGATGTAAAGAGCAGAGATCCATTCTCTGCATCATTTCCTTTTAATTTCTTTGAACATAAACTCTTTTGAGTGTGCCAAACAGCTCAGCCACACCTGAACAGAGCCTCACTGTCCCTCATACAGCTCTAGTAACTCTTTTTACACAGCAATGGTGATACAAAATACAACTACTTGCCATTGTTAGTTACATATTGATAAGTAACAATCCCAAATCCCTCATTTCAACTACTGTTCAAATTACTAGGTTGCCAAGATAAGAGAACGTGGGCAAGGACTGCTAGGTGGCTGGATTTTCAGCCCCCTTTTATTCATTATCAGTATCGATTCCAGAGATATTACYGGACTGAAACACAACACATCACTGGCATATTGAGAGCTGAGGAAATTAAAGGAAACAAGAAGACAATATTAGCCAGCATGTCAGTGAGCTCAAAGCAAGGAATATGCAGTCATTCACATTTCCTCAGGCACCACTGGAACATGAATTTCAAGGGAAAATATGGAGAAATAAGTGAGGTAGCTTTGGATGATGGGAAGCCTGAGATACAGCATATTTATTCATCTGAAAATTTAATATGCCAGTAGTTAAGTCCAACATCAGAGGCAAATCAGAGGAGGAGTCAACCTCCTACTTTCTAAATCAGAGATGAAGGTTGTCATGACAATCCTTGCAAATGAAGAATAAAAGCTTGTGTTTTTTTTGTTTTTTGTTTTTCTTTTTGAAAAGACAAGGAGACAAGACAGAAAAAATAGGGTAGCCTAGTGAAAGTGAGTTTTAAATAAGGTAAGATCACATGTATTGAAGAGGATATTGCACTAACAAAAATGTAAGGTAGTGATGGCCTAGATGAGAAATTTAGTTGTGTGGATGCACAGGAAGCAACAGGATTCCTGCAAGATATCAAAAGGTATCAAAAGATTTTAAGGACCTATTCTCAGCCCAGGTGTGAAAATCCAGAGCAAGATCTTAAAGCTGGGCCAGAGAAAGCAGAAAAATAGCAGCGCCCACAGTCACTGGAAGAACGGACAACGGGTCTCTACAAGCCAGAACAGCAAGGCAGACCTTTTTCTTAAAGGTCAGCCTACCAAAATGTACATTGTATGTAAAGTTGTTTTACTGGAGCATAAATTAAAATCAGGTATCTTCTGAAAGAGAGAAAACTCACCTTCACTGGGTAGAACAGTAAAAAGGCTGAGTAAAAGCAAAAAGATTCAGAAATCAGTCTTGCTGCTGCTCCTTATACAGCAATCCTTTCCCCTTCAGYCTTGCTCTCAGTCTAGCAATGCTAAGGCCTTCCTCAGCTGGAACAAACTCTCCTGCTTTCCATAACTTTGAAGGCTTGGTTCAGGATCTGCTCCCTGTTCTCCCCAGCAAGCAGTTCATTTCCACTCCCACTTACTATTCACCCTTCCATTTGGCCTCCCCCACCCATAGCCCTTAAGGTCCCTTGGCTGCCAGCACTCAGTAGCTTTCAGGGAAAAGTACAATCACCCTCTTTCAAATTCAGAGTTAAGAAAAGGTAAATAAATTAAATAGTTGTCCTCCTTTCTGCCCAGGCACAGTCCTCTTAAATCATGTAGTACCTGCACAGTAAATTGCCAAAGAGAATATTTGCATTCACCATCCCTAAGGGCACAATATGATTGACTATACAAATTGCAAAGCAATGCAGGGTTAAGGAGAAATATAGTTTAAAAGTAGGCTATAATCAAGGTTACAGTTTCGGCTTCCACTGTAACTGCCTCCCCATCCACTTACTCCGACCTGCCTCTCACACTGAAGCTTCCATATTTGGGCCTGCAGCAATTTATTTTTCATTACGTGAGAAAAATTCTTAGTCATTTGAATTATGGAAGACTTAAGTTTAACTCCTAGTACAAAGAAGATTTTTAAAGTAGCTTATACTATGGCCAAATCCAGCAAGCAGGGTGTGTGAAACTGTACGAAAACTTCTCCRATGTCATTCACCACAAAAAATCATCAAGCCTGAGGCTGGGGAGTACTATGAAGCCAAAGAAACTGGAGAAAGCAGAGAACTTTCCAGGATCAGGCCACTTATTTGAAAGGTACAAGAATGGTTACTCAGAGCTCCAAAGGAGTCACTTAATAGCATGATGGAGTCATAGGCTTCCACAATCTAGGGATTTTTTTTCCTGAAAGATATTTCAGAGATTGAAACTATTTCAGAAACTGCTGCTCTTTGGAAGATTTAAATGAAGACTGCATATGTCTCAGAGGGATGCCTGCCATAATAATGGAAAAGAATTTTAAGCTCAGATTTTTAATCTGTCTCAATATTGCACATCCATGGCACACTGTGTGTGTATTTATGCCTATAATAAACACTAACTGGAAATCAAAGCCATTATACATCTGCAGTAGGGCAAATGGATGTTATTAGGTAGTTCATTTWTCCATTTCCTGACCTTTGTGCATTTCAAGTCTAACATTACTGCTACGTTAATGTATCCTCTTACATTTAACTTTGCTCTAGTGATGTGCAAATCACTGCACAAATTAGAATCAAAATGAAAGAGTTGGCCTTGAGGTCAAACCGGCAAAGTTCTGTGCTGGTGTGTGGGATTGATTCTCAATGCAGTCATATTAGTCAAAGGCAGAAGAAGATAGCAGCACAGTAACTAGAGCTACTCTTATCATCTACAAGGAAAAAGTACATCCAACAGCTCTTGCCCCTGAAAATTAAGATCAGTCAACACTTTCATAAACAATCTCTTGGGCACAAGCAGATGGAAGCTGGAATATGGCACACTGATGATAAATCCTCGGAGTTCAGAAAAGGAAAAAAAATAAAAATGCCTTTTCTCTTCTCCTTCTGGAAGGAAAAAAAAAAGTGCTGCCTAATGAACCCAGAAGAGCATGCTGAAAGATACACACATCATGCTTCTAATTGGATGATTCCAAGAATTAAATTTTATCTTCATGAAAGTATATGAACTGAGGTTTCTATGAGAAGATGATATTTTATTTGTTCTGGAGATCACTCCAAGCTTCTACTTATTTCCAGTTAGGAGCAACTAATAACCTTACACTAAACAAGTTTGTAATAACGTTGTGATAATTCAGTTGCTATTCACTACATAAAGCACAGTATGCACAAAAATAGCATTGTATAGATTCCCTGCATTTTCTTCTCTGTACAATACAAAAGACCTAACAGCTTGAATCTGCTCACACGATACTATATCGAATGCTCTGAGGTCCAAAATCCTTTTAATTTCCACAAATGCTAGCCTTTCCTACTGCTTTATGATGCATGTTATAACAGGAAATCTGTATTTTCACTTGGGTGGTTCTAAACATCAGGAACAGATCTCAGATAAGTGCTGCTGCTCCAGCAGACAGAGGTAGCACAGAAACTGTGTCTGACCAGGAAAGACATACAAAAGGAATTATTTGGTTCCTAGGGCAACACATCCTCTCCTAACGACCACCCTCATGTCCATGAAGGCTGGCATGTACCATGCCAGCTTCACAGATACACAATCCTAGTAATTAAGATGCTGAAGACTGAACATCTTTCATCACCATTTCAAATCCAAGGACAACATTTACAAATAACACTCAGGGCATGAAAATCATTCAGTACCAGGTAGTTTCTTTAATCTGCTGCTTGGAGTAGAGAGACATCAGTCTCAGCAAAAAGTTGTCCAAGAAAACATCTGCGTGCAGTGTCCATAGATTTAAGTCTTATCATTTCACTCATCAGTTCTACAGTACAGCTGGATTTTGCTGGTCTCCCAGGAATATTATTTACATTGAAGGACAGAGCAGGTAAGAACAGGGAGGTTCTTTTTTGCAGGCAGTAAACATTGCTAATGGTCTGTAAAGTGATTAACTGTTATTCAGACTGACTGAGGGAGCACTGAGAAGCCCTAACCATRATGGATGTAATGTTGTTTCTGGTTCTGCACAACACACAATAATAATAATAAACATCTCTTACCTGATGGATTTTATAACCAGTAGTTTCAATTCTTCAAATACTTTGCCCACACAAAACATCAATGATGTTAATAGCACTCAGCGCCTCAGATTCATCCTACTCAAACTTTAAGTACTTGAGTCACATAGTTTAGGAAGGCAGGTTCCTGAGATTCCCCATGTAAACAGAGGGGACAGACAGGCTCCTCCTGAAAAAGACTGAGATCCAAATAAGGCTTTCCCAAAGATGACTCAGCTTCATCTCACTCCACCACCTCTACAGAGTCTCTGACTCTCGGGATCCTGGATTACGAGTGTTCATTTAGGATAAAGTAAGACCTGTGTGTGAACTTCTCAAGCGATAAGATTTTACAGAAAGAAAACCATAAATGGGCAAAGTGCTCCTGAGGGTGGCAGAAAATATGTATTATAACTACATTTAGTTACATGCAATAGAAACAGAGCATGAGGCATATTAAAAGGGGGGAAAACATTAAACTCTACTACCTGATTGTTTAGGAACTGTCTGATTTTCAAGCAACAATACAAAATCACTGCAAGCTGGATGGCACTTCTGGAGAAAGTCAACCTAATAAAAGAAACTACTCAGTATACRCTGTATGTACAGGTCTCTTCAAATGCACAATACCAGTAAATGTAGCAGAGGTTTACATGAAAAGCTGTGAATAAATCTTGCAAAACTTAGGAGATGTCTAAAGAAATGATATAGGGTAAATACAAGCTGCAAAAAGAAAATTCAGTACAACCTTTCCAAGAACTGTCAGTTGAAATCATTTCTCTGCTCAGAAGCCACCCTACATTTCCCATCTCCTCCCCAGAAAGTCCAAATACTTCTGAAAACTCTTTGCAAAAAAGCTCTTAATTTCTTATGAAATGTATGCATTAAAGGAGAAAAGCCCAATATCCTCTATTGTTAGGAAAGTGTTGTACATTCCACCATGACAACCATCCTGCTAAAAAATAAAGCTTCTGTGATTTTTATGGTGCACATTGCTATGGTGCACAGACAAAAAGAAAAAAAAGTTGTCTAATACATTACACAGATCTTGGCAGAACTTATTATAAAATTTGCGCTCATACAGGCAACAAAAAAAACCTCAGCACAGATATCAAAAGTTAAGTGTTTAATATTCACTCAACCCTCTTCAGGTGTAAGCATGAATCTTTGCACACCAAAGGACTGTGCAGGTGTGTATCAAAGGAGGATTTATTCCACACAGCTTCTGTGTAATACTGCCAGCACCTCTGCCCAGACACTCCCAGGTGCAGCACACACAGATCCCTATACATATACAATCAGGTGTTCATCATTTCTATTAGCTACAAAATTTTTTATAGACATCATGAGTGCCATTCCCTGCAAAACCTGTGTATAGCTTTCCTTTTACCTGCCCCCTGTTACAGGCTTGGTTCCTCTATGTCCCGTCCCGTATGTCACAGCCTGTGTCATGCTCCTGGGTGACTGCACAGCTCACTCTCTCTTCTCCATTGCTTTTTCTCCTCAAAACATCTCTCCTTTTCCTCACTCATTTATATTACCATTATCCTCTCACTACTAGATAGAAAGAAATAGAGAGCTAGCTATCACTTGCTGAAGCAGCTGTAAGACAGGCAATGGATCCCACCTGGGGACAAGAAACATTGAAAAAAAAGAAGGAAGAAGAAAAAGGGAAAACAGAGGAAGGGTGCAAGAAAACTCTCTTCCCTCATGGTTCCTTCCACTTGTCCATGGTGGTTAACCAGCCATTCCATAGCACAGAAAGTATTTTAAATCCACAATTTCTTTCAGTCTCTATTCTGCCTCTTGCCCCATCTTCATTTCTAAGAGAAAATTGGTTTAATATCAATATCTTAATCTCCTCAGGCAGAGAGAGAAAGCTGAAGCAGGTAGGCATTGGCAGGCTGCTGAGTATTAATGCCTTCACCAACCACTTCTTTCATCCACAAACAACAAACCACTGAAATACRCCAGTCTCTCAACCAGATGTCAGCTTTGGTGCACGCTTACAGCTCCATCTTCTGCCTTTTAGCAATGCCTGGCATTTTGAAATTAATTGGATACAGAGCTCTCTTATTATCTTATTACCTCCGGATAAACACAGAAATGCCATCAAGACAAGTGTGCTTGATCCTGCTTCCAGTGAAAGTAATGGCAAACTCCCACCAACTTCAATGTGGGACAAAAAGRCTTTGTAGAATAGGAAAATCCATATATATCTGTTAACAGCCACAGTCACCAATGTTAATTAAGAAATGGATTATCAAACATGGATACTTTAACTTCAAACATTGTCCTCTAGGCTTCTAGCTATTCTGCTGGAAAACACCTTGGATAAAAATACAGGGTGGTAACTTGCATTTTATGGCACAGATCACAGGATTTTCTCATAGAATGGGTCTCAAAATTTACAAGTAAATCCATTAATTAGTTGATAGTTTAAGATTAATTTAAAATATAATCTTATTTTTAGCACATGATAGGTGAATGTTTTTTTCCTAAGTAATTTTAACAATAGAATATAATAGATGTTTTTTTTWAAAAAAAAGGAAGTAAGAAAGGAAAATCCTCTTCAGTTTAACGTACAATATCAGACACTGAAGCACATTCTTTGTCATTGCACATTCCTGTGCAATGTCACTGAACGGTAGAATGAAAATTGCTTGCAAGCCATAAAAGTGCAACTGTCATATGGAAGTAAAGGCCAAAGTAGAATTTTTAACCTAGTTTTCTTGTAATAAACACTGTATTGATGAACTGTCCTAAATCCATCAAGGATTAGCTTCTAATGTATTGCAGTGAAAGCCCAGGGTTTAATTAGTATTTACAAAAGCCTGCAGAAGTAGGCAAGTTGGAAAATTATTCATATGCAGGTGTTAAACCAGAGTTCTTGAAGACAGACTGAGATGCTCGCACAGTGTCACACAGTAGGGCTGTGGCTAAAGTAAGAATCATACGATGTTTAAATACATTTCTTCTTTCAGGACTTGGTTTATTCTGTYGGGGACAATGTAAACTACCTATGGTGTAAACTTGTGCAAGAATCACTGAGGTACACTTTGGTCCACGACAATCCTTTGAAATTAGTGATGTTATTTGTCACAAGAGATGTTTTTCATCTCAACCTTAGGTGGTAAAACTGGAATGTCATTGAGACTGAAATCTGACTTTTGTACAGGTATTGCTCTAGAGGTTCTCAAACACTGCAATAATACATTTTTGTGAAAAATATGGAAACAAAATACATTAACTTGACAGATTTATCACTTGTAACACATTAGCTTAATAGTCACATGCTAACTTTTCTACTTTTTTTCTCTATTAGTGATAAATTAACTTGGTAATTGCTCTACCTTTCTAGCCTCTAATGAGAATGTTGTTTCATTAAACTCATTCAGGCCTGATGCAGAGAACAGTCCTGGAAACAAAAACAAACAGCCCTGTGAGCGGTGGAATTAATGAAGCTGGTTTGCTACAGAACTGTGTCCTTCACCACCGCTGCACCTCTGCGGACACCCCAGCTCTCCGGCCTCCCCTCTGCAAAAGCCACCCTGAGCAAGGAGAGCAGAGATAGGGCCCGGCCGCTGCCGTGGGTGACGGCGGGGGGGGRAGGGTCTGCCTGTGTTGCCATGGCATGTATCCCTCTTCCCGCCAGCCCCGGAAAGCTATTGAAATTTAATTATCTCCAAGACATCTACTCCTCTTTCAGTTTTGCTTGAAATAAGCCAATAGCTTCGCAAGTAATTAGTGGAGGGACTGACAGACACAGAAAGTGCAATCATGTAGGAAGCTAAGCTAAAAAAATTACACACAGTCTCACTGATTTAATAGATTACTCACACAAGGGAATTTACTCCTGCGTAGAAGTTTCCAGAAGTAGTGTTATGGCCATTATAAAAATGCAATAGGAGTCTAATCAAAGTGACTTCAGTGGGAACAGGAGTTGATCTCAAAACACAGCACAGTAACGTATGCTTTCAGCTCCATTCTTCCCAATTAGCATTTTGTCACACACTCTCGTGCATTATTCCCACCCTGGTGGGAAAGTTTATTTAGAAATGAAACAAAATACGTTCATATTTTTTATATGGAATTTGTGGTAGATTTCCAGCTTACTAGTAAATTAGATATTACATTTTTTTCTCCTGTGATAAAGGAGGCATCAAGTATGTAATTTTTCTTCAAGAAGCAAAGAAATTCCTACAGATGAAAACATGGTGTCATGAAGAACAGACTAATTTAAACTGCTAGGTACAATAGAAAAACCTTGTTTATATTTTTCATTCTTAAACTCCCACTGCAATTATAAAATATACTCACATAGGAGTCAGAGGTAATGTATTTGACAAAGCTTTCCCAGCATATTGTAGAATAATTATTTCACTAYGCAACCAGCTCTATAGATGGTTTAATCAAATTAAATATTCATTGATTTGAATTAGTCTTTTATCATATAGAAACCTCACAAACTAATGGAATTAACCAGTTAGGTTTCCTGTTGGCTTCAAAGAGGTAGGCCACATTTTGAGAATAGACTGTAAAATTTCCCAATAAAATATTTGTGCATATCAAAATCAAAATATTTGTGTACATCATGCAAAGACAAAGCTACAAAACACTATGGTGTCTAGTTTGGAAAACCTAAATATAAATTAAAAGCAGATGCACATTTTACCCTCCAAAATTATGAAACATTTTTATCTCAAGTATAACTTCAAGTGCATAAAATAAAAGGCCCATGAGTTTCTAGCTGATGACAGCTGGTGCAACGAGAGATTTTAAAGCAGTATCAAAACTTCAGCAGAGCTGACCTTGTTTCCAATGTTGCCAGCACGCCCTTCTCTGATACAGCCAAAAGCTTGTGCACGTAGGCATAGATCCACACAGAGTCTTTCAGTTCCCTGGAACTGAATTCAGCATAGGCCTCATCTAATGCATCCTGAACCTGATGAGGAGCCTGCTGCAGATTTCAACAGCCTTAGAATCAGATCCTGTCCCACTACTTCATATGACGTTCCTAAATAGGCAATGTCAAATAGAAAGAACCATCATCACAGCCTCCCACTTCTGCAATATCAAGGCAAGAATGGCAAACTTACCCCMAAATTTTCTTGCAAGTGTGAATGATAGCATTGCTCAGTTGTGCAGTTTTTCATGCATGTCTTTGTTTCTGCTAGTACCCCTTATCCCCCTTGTGCTTTTCCAAAAGCATAGTTATTCCTTTACAAGGCTGCTAGATAATAAGCAAATACAGAGAATTGTTCCTTCAATTAAGGCATTGCTGGAAATAGGGACTGACGTAAACAGGAAGAGGGACTTGTGCCAAAAATTAATCTATTTCTTAATTTCTGCATTAAGATATAACTATCATCCTAGCCAATATTTATGTTACTCTAATTAAAACGAAATTAGAAGAGCAAAGACTCAGTTTCACAGCTCCACCTCTCCTCATGCTACTGTCTCCCACTGCAGGTCTGCCCGTCTGGCAGACGGTATTTACCTGGATTGCCACGTCAAGGCTAAGGGTCTAGAAAAAGCCTGACGGTTTCTTTCATGCTTGCAGTTTTACCAAACACCTTCCTTTTCACARCTGAATGGATTTTGAGGGATCTGTTAACTCTTCTGCCCACCAGAAAAATATTTGAGAAAAGCTGCAAAGCTCGAAACACACTCTTGTACACAAGCTTTACATTCTTTTAGTTATCATTAACAAGAAGAAAAGCAATGCTAATGTTTAAAGTACAGTACACAAAAAAGCAGCTGTAAAATGCTGTATTTTTGAAATGTGGGAAGGGTTTTGGCTGAGAAATAACTTTGAGCTTCTACTTACGCCTGCTGTATTACAAAAACAGTTGATGCAAGTGATTTTTTTAATTGTTCATTTGTGCTTAAGAACCACACTGCAAAAGAAGGTTTGAAAAATTCTTGTATACTGAATCCACCAATCTGGTAGCCTTCTGATGGAATGACTGGCTGGGGAGATGAGGGGAGAGCCTTCCAGGCAGAGTTGTCTACCGTWACTTCAGCAAGGCTTTTGACACTGTCTCCTATAACATCTTCCAAGGAAGCTCAGGAAGTATGGGCTACGTAAGCAGACAGTGAGGTAGACTGAGAACTGGTCGAATGGCAGAGCTCAGAGGGTTGTCATCAGTGGCGTGGAGTCCAGTTGGAGGCCTGTAGCTAGCAGTGYTCCCCAGGGCTCAGTCCTGGGTCCAGTCTTGTTCAACTTCTTCATCAATCACCTGGATGAAGGGACAGAGTGCCTCCTCAGCAAGTTTGCTGATGATACCAAGCTGGGAGGAGTGGCTGACACACCTGAGGGCTGTGCTGCCATTCAGAGAGACCTGGGCAGGCTGGAGAGTTTGAGTGGAGAGGAACCTCAGGAGCTTCAAGGGCAAGTGCAGCATCCTGCACCTAAGGAGGAATAATCCCACGCACCAGTACAGGCTGGGGGCTGACCTTCCGGAAAGCAGCTCTGCAGAGAAGRACCTGGGAGTGCTGGTGGACAACAAGTTGACTATGAGCCAGCAATGTGCCCTTGTAGCCAAGAAGGCCAGAGGTATCCTAAGGTGCATTAGGAAGAGTGTTGCCAGCACGTGGAGGGAGGTGATCCTGCCCCTCTACGCAGCCCTGGRGAGGCCTCATCTTGAGTACTGTGTCCACCTCTGGGCTCCCCAGTACAAGAGAGACATAGCATTACTGGAACAAGTCCAACAGAGCGCTACAAACWTGATTAGAGGACTGCAGCATCTCTCCTATGAGGAACRGYTGCGAGAGCTGGGCCTCTGCAGCCTGGAGAAGAGAAGCCTGAGGGGGGATCTTATCAATGTGGATAAGTACCTGAAGGGAGGGTGTCAAGGGGAAGGGGACTGGACTCTTTTCAGTGGTGCGAAGTGACAGGATAAGAGGCAACGGGCACAAACACACACGGGAAGGTCCACCTTAATATACAGTGAAACTTCTTTCCTGTGAAACAGCACTGAACAGGTTGCCCAGAGAGGTTGTGGAGTCTCCTTTTCTGGAGATATTCAAAACACACCTGGACATGATCCTGTCTAACATGCTCTAGGCGACCCTGCTTGAGCAGGTGGATTGGCCTAGATGATCTCCAGAGGTCCCGTCCAACCTCAACCATTCTGTGATTATGTTATTCCATCATTCTGTGAATCTTAAATAAACCACAGGGAACACAATTCTATATTAAYAATGTTCGAATTAGGAACACTAATTGATCTTTTTTCCATAATGAACTCATCTGACTAAAAGGATGATCTCCACACATGATGAACTCTCTAATTAAGGTCTTTTCTTTCCTTAGAAGAAATTACCATGTCTTAATACAAACATACAGCATAGTACAAAAATGTGCTGTAATGTTCACAGACTGCATGAATGTAATGTAAAGCTTGCACATTAGCTGATTTTACAGAATATGGTTAAATGGAAACTCTCTTTCCTAATGAAGGACCAAATTCAAACCAAAAGTGTAACATGCTGTTCTTTGTCTCTTCAAGAGAAAACCTTTGATAAAAACAGAAACATTCTGTTAGAGCTAGTCTCAGCCATCCTGTACTAGAGCACTAATACCTCTAAATAACTACAGCTCATTTAAAAGGAATTAATCAGGAAACTATAAAGTTTTCTAAATTAGGATCCATATTTTTATTTTACCATAACAGTTTGTTGTGTTTCCAGCTTTTCATTCCACTCTGCGTTTGCATTGAGATTTGGGTGCCTAATTTAGGTGGCTAACTTCTTGACATTGCTTACATGGTCAACAGAGAATAAAGGATGCTCTGCATTACCAAGAGAAGGAGCATGATTCTTCTATCTTGACTATACAGGGTATGTAAGGAAACTAAATTAACCAACTAAATTAGGTACTTAAAAACAGAGGTTGTGAATCGTCTGCAGTAAGGCCTCCCCAGGGATCTGGAATGGTATCCACTATGTCCAGCAATTCTTCCTACTGTTAACATATACTGGTATTTTTCTCAAATTTCTACACTCAACTCAAAAGGCTTTTCTGTAATGTCAGCTGTATGCCCTCGCAGGTACATTCTGTTCAGTGTCACATATTAAATCATACATCTGTTTTACTTTTCCTGAAGTAGTCCATTCTGAGATTGAGAGGGAAACCATAATTTTTGGAAAAAAAGGAGAAAAAAGGAGACCTAAGTGTCCAGTAAGAGCTGGAAATACTTGRTTCAACATGCTTTCCAAGTAGGAGAGAAGAGGGGAGACAGAGACAGAGGGAGTGCAGAAAGATTCTTCTTTCAACTAAAAAAGAAAAATACAGTGGCTATTTTCCTCCACACACAGGGTATACATAGGAGTAGAACCTGAGTCAAAGCGTGCATTTTTAGTTAATTAATTTCGTCAATAAAACCTGGCAMTGTATCTATTTGACAGTGCTTTGTGACAAGGTACCTACGATTTGCATCACTCTGGTAGGTCTGAGTACAGTTGTCCTTGCAAATTGGGAACCAAAGTAAATTGAAATAGAAGATTCTCTGGAGAGGAGAGAGCATTGCAGTCTACTGACCTGCTGCAGCAGGTAGTTACCTTCTTCCTACCAGGATGACAACATTATTAGCTACCTCTTTCTAGCAGGATCATTGATGGGGTGTACTTTACTGTATCTACGATTTTCTTCTCGTTGTATGTCAGGGCCTAAAATTGTTAAGACACCAGTAAGCAGGAAGAGATGCAATTTTGCAATACTTGGGAAACATTACTTCCACAAATGACATTAAAAACTCTGTAAAATAGATCCTTCTAAGTAATATATATATATATATATATATATATATTTGATAATGAAAATGGCTATAATGCACTAACTGCTTCACCAGCAAGCCTATCTTCAATCAGTTTGGTAAGCCTTTAGAGGCATCCTTCCCTCTAAGCCTCTCCGCTTGGGAGTGGTGGTCGTGGTGGTGAAGTCTACAATGAACCCCATCTTCCCTCTTTGCAACCATTTGGAATATTATACAAGGACTTCTGCCCTTTATAGGTGTTACAACACAATTCCTGTGATTTGGGGGTATACTTCATTTAGTTTTTGGTCTACAGCCTAATTCAACTATGGTTTTTTTTCACAGTAACAGAAATAAACTGCTGAATCCCTCTGGAGATGTACTTACCTGACTGATAATTGCAAAATTCAAATTACTGTCATGTCAGGTTTCAGAAGTGGCAAGTGGTTTTCATAAGCAAGAATTTTCAAAGATTTTTCACTGATAGTACTTTTCACCCCATTATTCTTCAACACATTTTGTGATTCTGTGTGCATTACATAGCACATACTTCCAGGAAAGTTCACACTGTGTTTAATGTGGAATAYCACTGTGTTTACAGTTACGGAGAGTTGAAAAAGGGAGTGCTGAAAGATACAATCACAAAAGTCCTCAGCTGTCATCATCAAGTGGCTGCATGTATTTCCTCAACAATTACAGCACTGCTTAATCTGCACAAAGGCCCCAAATATCCTCCAGTAAAACAGTCCGTGTCTGAGGCTCTCTCTGGCTATTACAAAGTGCAAGATTTAATGTAAAAAGGATACATCCTCATGAAACTGGAAGAATATAATGACCTATTATATACACGGTTGTTCACAATTTTTTATTCTTCACAGAATTCAAGTTATTTGGTGGATTAGTAACACGGAAAAATGCAGAAGCAAACAAACAAAAAATCCAACCATAGCAACATTTCAGTGATGGAAATAACACTAGATAAGCATTAATGCACATTCTGGCTCTCTCTGATAATGCATGGCAATTTAGAAAACTAAGCTGTGCAGAAAGATGCATACAGCAGCAGTGTGATACATGCAGATCATCTTACAGATTCCCCTACTAAGTGGTTAGTGCCAGTCACATTCCTGCATCTTGCACATTAGAGTGTCCATTGTGATGGCTGATTTGTGTGTTTTGATGACTCAGAATTAATTCAAAGTTAAAAGCTGCAAGTTTCAGAAAGTGCGTTGTGAAGGTGAGTGGTTGATGCATTCTGCGCTTTGCCTATGTGTGAATGCGTGCAACTGCAACGTTACAGTTGCCTGCTGCTCCCAGGACCTCCTTGCTATGATCTTATGTCTTGGACAGGCCATATTAAACACAAAACAAAAACAGCACTGACATTAGATGAATACTTAGCAGGTTCAAAACAAAACAGAAACAGAAAAACAAGAAAAAAATCACTTCAAATGAAGCTTGGACTCAGCTGGAAAGGTTCTCAAATTACCTAAATTGCTTTATTTGATCTTAAACATGTACCGGGTGCAGCTGCAACGAGCTCTGAGCTTTGGCACATTCCATTATGAATGGTAGTGAATTTATAATGGAATGGTATGGATGGTTTTTATAATCAGAAAAACACACTGACCTTAACACTACACAGGTGGAGCAGCATAATGACCCGCCAATTGTAAGCGCATCAATTCCTGGGGAAAAGTTCAATGAGGTTAACTCAGCATGTATCCCAAAACCAATGTACACGACATTTAAAAACAGAGCATTGTCTTTTCTACCAAAACCTGTCTTTCCTTCACCAACATTTTATTATGTGCTTCACTGTTCGGTACAGAGTATATCTTACCCATTTTAAGAGTGTACTGAATTCTGTTCCAGAGGATCTGTAGGTTGTCATACGCACCAGTGCTGAAACACGTGTTTAAACAATAAAAATAGAATTAACTACAATAAACTTTGCAGACTGAATAAGAATAATGTTCATTTAACTCAGGAAGGAACTAGAAGAAAATAAGAAGCCTAGATATGACAAGAGACACCACTAGCAGACCCTTCAGCTTCATCATAAAATCCCCATATTGAATAAATTTAAATCAGTGGCAGCCAACCAGCATTTCTGGTTTGCAACAATTTATTTATATCCTTGCATACTCATAGGGACCAGCTGCAAAGAAAGTGATTTTCTATATACTGTACTTGATCTGACCTGTTATCCAACGTAATTCCAATAGTCCAGGATTAAGCCACAAATTGTAGTGCACAAACCTCTATTTTTCTAACTAACCTCAGCTAGCATGTCATACATATGCAAACCTACATATTACAAAACTATATCAGGAAAAGTGACGAAACAAAATAAACTTCTGTGTGAATCAGAGAAAGCTGCTCAGCAAGAACAGAAGGCTCTCCAAACACAGAATAATACAACTTCAAATTAAAAAGGTGAAAGACATCCATAATTTAGCCACAACTGGAATGTTTAAATTTGTAATTTCAGTTCATTCTCCCCTGCTTATCACTTGTGATTGAAGCACTTTTATATTTTATAGCTTCTCCACTGTACTAGAGGGAAAGCTCCTCAGCCAACAAGACAGTATCAACAGCCCTTGTCTTCTCACTCTGTCCACTTCTAGAGCCTGTCATCCTGCAATCTACAATTCATTCTCCTCAGTTTCTACTGCATGCTCAACAACAACTGAGAAGGCTTGTGTAGGTAGTACAAAGAGTCTTTAACAATATGATCAAAACCACTGCTAAAATTGTCAATTCAACAAAACCACAGAAATGAATACGAGAACCAAAACAGAAGGGAAAGGTAACTTTTTAGCAAGCCATTCTCTTGTTCAGAAATGTTCTATTAAAAATAACTGATTTATAAAATATAATAATGCCACTTGATTATATTCTACTTTGAATAAAAGGCTTTCAAAGTACATTAAAGCAATAAAATTAAACAAAAGTAGATATGGCCTGTCATCTCTCTATTCTTTTCAAAAGGCACTAAATCTGATGGACATAATCCATTTTAGCCCCAAATTTACTAATTGCCTGCAGCTCTTGGTGTCCCTTTGCTTTTATTGAAAAAAAGGGCATTTACAACAAAAAGGGAGTGGAATAACCTCAAATTCAGTCAAAGAGCTGCACAAACTTTGGAAACAATCTCAGAGAATTTTATCCACAAGCACACTTTTTTTTCAGCTGTCCTAATTTTTTGTAGTTTTCCCCCCTCACATGAAGTCCTGCCTATGGCTTTAGGGGACAAGGTACACATCACCTTTTCCTTCTGTGGTTTCTCCACTTYTGCAACCTTTCTTCTAACTTCTGTGGTACAGAAGCTTCCCTTACCCCAGGCCCCAAAAAAGAGTGTCCAGTGTACTTGGGAAGAATAAGATAATGCAGAAAGTGAGCAATGGAGGCCTCTGGGCTAGTTTGTGACATTTCAGGCTAGTGCAGTGAATCTCACCTGTAGCCCCTGGGGCTTCAGTAACATCAGGTGTGGACACGACATAACTCTTCCAAATAAACACAGCTGTAAAACAAACTCTGAAAACCATAGTCACGATGAACTTTCTTCAGCCACATAAACTGGTTTCAAAACTAGTGGCTTTACCCCTAGCAAGAAGTAATATAGTGTAGCATTTTTGCTAACGTAGTCCAGTAGGTTTGCTTTCTTGAGAAGCCAGAAGTGAGGCAAAAGCGCAGCATGCCACCTGAGGCTGTTCCCCCTTCAGTACCAAAAGTGACAGTATGGCAAACTAGTGCCAAGTACCTATAGCGCTTTCCTAATTTCTACCAGGATGTTCATAATCTGTAATGATGTACTGGTATGGTGACTGATGTTAACCATTGCTGAGAGCACCAGCAGACATATGAACATGGTGTTGCTAGAAAGAGCTGAATGACATAGCAGTGGCTGCCACAAAAACTTCTTGTGCTAAGCCCATTTTCTGCGATTTGGGGTAAAGGCACAGTTCTCCTCTTAAYAATACTCTGATGCAGCTTTCATAAAGGGAAAATTAAAGTTTCATTACACATAAGAAATATGAAAAAAAAAAAACCCACAGCCCCTCTCCCTCCTTCAAAGCCACCCAGAGTGGTTGAACCCTTAAGGTACTGTACCAGAGGTCAGGGATGCTGCATGACGGTACCATGGAGCAAGAGGATGCTCCCTGACAGATGGTTTCCCTCTGCCTCCTGCYGTGTGATGCAGTGCTTGGCTGCATCAGATAATCCAACCCTGACGTGTTAAAATGAATTAGTTTTCTCTCCCCCTTCCTCCTCTCAGCATCTCAGCATTAGGAACCTCAAGTCACTTAGTCTGTGAATGGGAAACAAGAGTAAAGTGATATACTTGTCTGTCTATATTGCTTGCCTCACACACAGTGCAAAACCAGAGGTGAGTCACAGAAAACATTCTCGGACTTATTCGAAGAGGGTGTGTTGTGATGCTTTAGCACATTTGAGCCAGAAAGAAAAGCTCATTCACTGTTTTTCACAAGGTTGAGAGAAACCCCAGCTCCCAATGCCCTGTTCAATTGCACGTCCCAGTACTTCAGGGCCTCCCTGGGTCCTGCGTTTGGTCCATCTACATGTATACTTACACATGTGCTCCAGAAGGAATGGCCTGTGTCTGCAAGTGCTCAAATTTTAATAGCAATACACGGGAAAAGTGCTATCTTACATATGAATAGATCTAYTCAGGGGTACATTTATGTTAAATAAATGCTTCAAAAACATAATTACAGTTGAAGTGCACTTAAGTTAAATTGGAGAGCCTATGATCAGATACATCATCATCATACTGATAAACACAGTTTTCTGGATTTCTTTGTTCTGTTCACCTATGAACTCCTGTCTTTATATTTTATATTGAGATTGCACACTTTCTGGCTCTTTTGTTCTGTTTTTCCACAGCACTTGCTACAGCATTTTTGCCCTCCCCTTCTGAGTCCATGACTGGGTCTGCCACCTGCTATTGCAATAAAAATCTATGAAGTATTTACTTCAGTAAACATATATACAAACAAATAATCTCAAGGGCCTGAAAAGTCAAAAGGATCATGTTTTGAGCCTGTATGATAAAAAGAAATAGGAAGAGAGACTGATGACTACACAGGAGTGCTGTTTATGTCAAGATTACTTTGCAGCCTGAGTACTATAGAGATTTTCAACAAAAATCAGTCCTGCTTTCACAGAAGGTGTATAGTTTTTTCTGAGCTCTCTGTAGAAGACTGGCACCAGAAGACTGGCACCATCCAAGAGAAAAGTGAGAAGTAGGGAGCAGAGTCCCTTAAGCAGTGGAGCTTCTGGGAGGGACCTAACCTGTTTCTCCTAAAAAGACTGGAGAATTCAAGTTTATTCAGTCAACATTTACTCCCTCTCCTCATTTCTATTTTTTTCTCTCTCTCTGCTCTTCTCTTTCATCACCCACCACCTACCATTAGGATTTCTTGTTTGCTACCTAGCTTTGATAAGCCCAGCTGGGCCTTAATACCACTCCCTCTTGGTTTCTTCTCTCTTTTATCCCTGTGATTATTCTGGCCCCCTTTTTCATCCTCCTCTTTTCATTTCCTTCTGGCTTGTCCCCTTCTGCACAGAAGCGGCTGCTGGTCTCCACAGCTGACGTTTGACCCCTATTTGCTTCTCCAGAAGTGGGAGAATACCTTCTGGATTTTTCCATTTTCCATACAAGTATCTTAACATCTTTAAAAAGTCAACTTTGTGTATATAGTGCCCAGCCTGAAATGATCCTAGAGACTGGTACAGTGCTGGTACCTGACAGCTCACTCAAATCTCTACTCAAAAACACTTTTGGCAAGAAACATTTAGAAAGGCAAAAACTAAAACCCTGATGGTTGCAAAGCTGAGGTACCAACAACAAAAACACACACCTGCGTCTGCCTACACACATGTGCCCATGCCTACTTCTACATGATTACATTTCAGCTGTATCCTTGACTCCTGCTGCTCCCCATGCTTTCCGCACTGCTTGCTCTTAGCCTGGGAGCTGTTGAGCTCCCTGCAGTGGTTTGTATAGTAATCAGTACAAAAGATCTCCCATCAGGATGTGCAGTACTCRTTGCAAACAATTCAGCATTTCCAAGAAAACCTATCCAAGGCTGAAAAACTGTTTCACTCAGCGGTCAGCAGCTCCTTTCTACAGTCGGTGAATATTCATAATGGTGCTCCCACAGAGCTTGAACTGGCTGCAGTGAGAACAGAGACAACTACTCCCATTTTGAGCCCCCACTTCATATTCAGATGAAGCTCTGCACCCACAGGTGCCAAAAAAAACGAACCTAACCTTTTCTGCCATCTCTTCTCCACTTCTTCATCCACCCCCACCAGCACCAATCCCAACATGTTGTTACTTAATARTTGTCTACTGTCTATTTTAAGCAGTGTCTTTACTTTGAGATCAGAATGATTTTTTTTAACCTTCTTGGATAGTTTGGTATTCAAAAGGTTTTTAAAACTTTTATAAAGGTCAGAGAGAGARAGGAAATACTTGTTCCTTAACGTTAGAACGGTTTGTTCCTTCTAGTTGAACAAACAAATAAAAACACATAAAAGAARATCTTGTATCTTTCAACTTTGTTAGTTATACCTGCTAGCTGAAGCTGCAGTCTTAACACATCTAAATACAGCAGGAAATATMTAAAGTATCTTAGAAAAAATGTTCAGTTTCGTAACTGCAAGACAAATCTTCAAAACTTATCGTAAATAAATTAACTAAATCTCTCACAAGAATGGTATACAAATTAGTCATTATTTTCTTTTCCCTTCAGTAGACAAAAAGAAAAATAATGTCACATCATTAGGAAAAAGAATTAATATGCTAATTGAGAATTTTAAGTGAACAGAGACAAACCTTACTTGCCTTCAAATCTGGCTTAAAATCAGAATTCTATCTGCTGTGGAAAGCACTCTAGCTTTCTCAGGTATAATAAATCCATACATACAAATATGACTGTTCTACACCAAAGATAAATTAAAAAGACAGCAACATCTTCATGACATTTTCAGATGAGACCTTCCATCTGTCAGTCTGCAAATCCACCAATTTTGTTCTCAATTTGAAGCCCAACCTTGGAAGGTATCAGGTAGCAACAGTAACAATAAATATTATTGCTGATAAATTAAGATGAAATTTAGCCATCTTCAGCTCGAACCAAGACCTTCCCCTATAGCAAGGAACCATATCAATAGAGAATGAAAAAGATGATTTCTGCCCCCAGCAAGGTGAAATTTCAGACAGAGCTGAATTTCAGAGGAGCTTGAAATAAATGGAGACTGAAGAGAAAATGAGACAATATTCAATATTGCTGTAAGTTGTGGTCTCTGGATAAACAGAGCCCAACTGTTTGTCAGATTTTTTTGTAGGCATTGTGGAAAGGAGGAGTTTTAAAGAGGGAGCCAAAACAGGATGACGTGGTGCTTCATTTGTCTGCCAAGCAGGAAGGACAGCAAGAAAGAGGGTGCGAAGATGAACTGAAACAGGAGTTGGTGTGCCAGGGATGTTGGCAACCAAGGCTGGTCAACAGCAAGGCTGAAGTCTTGAGCTGAAAATAAAAATGATGGGAAGGGTGTGGACAGATCATTAATTCCTTTGAAGACAAATGGCTGATATTTGATACATACTGTGAAAACAGGAGCCAAGAAAGCAAAGACAAGAGGGAATACCATTGAAGGAACATGTCACGTAGGCAAAGGATCCTTCCAGCAGTACTGTTGAGGGGTACAAGTGAGGCATGCCCATTCTTACAAATACTATTGCAACATACAGGTCCCAGGGAATGCAAAACTAGACAACAACCAGTTGGAAAGCTCTAGAAAGCCTTACCTCCTACCTCAACCAACTAGTTTCTTTCCAGCATCATTTTCTATCCTCAGGAGAGGATCAAGCTGTGAATGAGCWCAAGTCCTGACCTGCTTTGAAGAGTCTCTGTGAAATAGGCTCCTCGGCAACTTCTCCTTTCTTCTCTGGATTTTGCTAGGCTATTAAAACTCTTTCACTGTACTGACCACGCACAACGAAAACTAAAGMAACTTCATATTATTACATAGGTAAGAAAAGTCTCAGGGTTGACAACATCAACTTTCTATATCATCAACTTTCTATATCATCAACTTTCTATATCATCAACTTTCTATATCATCAACTTTCTATATCATCAACTTTCTATATCATCAACTTTCTATATCATCAACTTTAGTTATTCCCTTGGACATGTGGTGAAACAAAGCACATGCCCCCTTGTACCTAACATTCTGGCTCACAGTGATGGTTTCCAGGAGAAGTAGTCCATACTATACACTTTTGATTATTCATTTGCTCTTTTTTTCCCTCTTTTTCTTAATAGATAAATTCTACACTGATGACAGGCACTGGCAGTTCAATCACCAGCAATAAATGCTTCTGTGTCCTGTGGGACAGGTACAGAAACAGCAGTGGTCAGCCTCCTCTCAGAGCTGTCACTAGGACTCAGAGCTGGCTTGAGTAGACAACATTTTTCATGTTGAGTTGGAACTGCATASAATGCATCCTCAGATGGAGTAAATTCTCATCGCTCCACTGGCTCCAATACACTCTAATTAACTACTGGTTGAAGGGCCTGGCCTCAAGACGTCAGTCTCTCTGACAATCATGATTCTCCTAGTGATGTGCATACTTGGCAATACAGTGACTTAAATAGAAAAACATTTTAGCACAGTCCATCAGCCACTTGTGAAATGAGTCAGATCYGAACTGCTATCCTAAAGGATCAGCAGAATGCTAACATCTGCAGAGAAATTAATGCTCACCAAATGAAGTTTACCACTGAACAAGCTGAAAATGTCAAGCACAAAGAAACCAGGTCCATCTCCCAGAAAACTGAGCATCAATGAAGAGTTAGCATGTCTATCTGTTGTCTGGAACTCTCACATAACTTGTACTTGCAAATGTAATTTCAGGGTATGTCTCTAAGCATCCTTTTGCTACAGCAGAGTGTAGGGTTGAGGGAACAGAGAACAGACATGAAAAAATAGCATACATGACAGTGATGCAGTAAACTACTATCGTATTTTGTATTAGGGTAGGATGTTAAAGCTGTTAGACTTGCAGCAGRAGAAGGTACAAGACAAAACTTTATTTAGCACTGCCTAAATGCCATTACTTCTTTCTGACTGCAACAAACCACTAAAGCTTGTGTCTGCAAAGCAGCATGCCTCAAGCATAATAAACTGATGACGGACCTCTCTGGAGCTGGCAATCTCCTCAGCTTATCTGATGAATTGTGGCACAGAAACATCCAACTATCTATTAGCAGCACCAGAAGCATCTTCCCCACATTGCTCAGTGTAACGATCAGTATCTGCAGACTACAGCTTACATTTAATGGTGAAAAAATAAAAACCAAAAACACAYACAGCAATAACAAGCTTCTATTGTAACTGCTAAATACCTAGCCCTTTTGCTCTTATTTGTAAACCATTGGGAATCTCTATCCTGCATTGCCCTATTGCCATGACAGTAATGCACCTAGCTGCTACTGAAAGCAGATGACAAGATTCAGCATTCCTACTTTTTCAGTGGAATTAACCCGGTTCCCTAATTTCCATGTTCTTTGCACAACCGGCATAACCACATGTTATAACAACAAACTTGCATTTTCTTTGCTTAAACTATTAATTTATTACACTCTTAAGTGTTACTTTTAGGTAGCTCATTGCAAAATTTGGAAATTATGTTAGAGAGATGACATTTGATAATTGAACCCACTATAGAGAAGGATTTTACAGCTCTGGGCCAGGCTGTGCATGCAAGACTTGCTTTTCTATAAACATGCAGGTAAAAGTTAGTATACGAGCACCTTGCAGGGAGCCTGTCTGTACTCAGAATGGCACCATTTACTTCTTCAAAGCAATATTCATAGACCACCTTGTTGACAGAAGATGTAAGAAGGAATAGAAGATTAAAAAGCTTTTTCCTACTAGAAAAAAGTCCCAGACCARAAGCATTATTTCTGGTAACAGGTTGGCTCCTGCCTGCTCTCCATTAAACATTTCTGGGAATGCCCATAACAAGTCTGAACAAACAGTTTTGGGGACCTGAAAAGCAGAAAACCGTTGTTAACTCTGAAGTTCCAAACAAGCTAAGTATCTAGACAAAAGATCTCCCCATGGATAAAATGTATGTCATAATGATTATTGAATATTAGTAATCACTATTTATCCAACAGTCTACTTTCACAGCTTTGCRGGTTTGCTGAAAGCAGAGATTTTTGTACTTCATACAAGTTATAAATAGGTCAATCAATCAGGCAGGCAGATAAGGGACACTGCTGAATTATTGTACTTCAGTTTGAAAAGCAAAGCAAAGCATCAGTGTGACTGATAAGCCTTGGCTTTGCAAAAACTAAACCCATCCTTATTTTTGTTCTCATCTACCTCTGCACTCACTCACAACAGGAAATGTCTGCAATACTTTTGCAAGTTTTAATTATTGCTATTTTTACTGGCAAAATAAAGTACTATGGTTATGCACAAACACTTCAGGAAATAGAAAACAGTAGTATTTTATTTGTTAGTTAAATCATTCAGCGATTTTCAAATACCAGAGGAGTGCAGGCTGACCATTTAAGGCTATTCAGCACAACAAAGCATAACAAGAGCCCGCAGGGGAGACTTCTGAAAGATGCAGAAATAGCAGATTAGAGATGTTAAATTAGGTACCAGCAGATTATATGGTTAAACAGGGAAATTCAGCTTCCAGAAATATTCACCAAGCAATTCTCTTGAAGGGAGGTTTCTAATTTCCTAGAAAAAAAAAGACAAAGATAAGGAAAACAGTTGGTCCAGACAGTTTTGTTAAATTACAGGCTCAGGAAACTCCTCATCCTTGGAGCAAGCTAAATTACTGGGAGTGAGCTCGCTCACGATACAAATTGCTTTGCTCTGACTAATCAGACATTGAGGTTGCTGCAGAATTCACCTGTCTGTCATTACTGCAGCCTCAACTGGGGGTATGAGAAGCTCCAGCTATTTCTTATATAGTTCCTCTGCTGAAGATACAGAGCTGTTGAAAGATTTTGAAATAGCATTATATGGCCACAAATAGCAGGACAGACTATTTTTAGAAGGGTTTTCTGGCACTGTGGTTCAGAGAGAAGGTTGAAGCAGATTTAARAGAGACCTCTAGGGAAATTTAAGAGGAATGAGAAGAAAATGAGAGAGAATGCCTGAGTAGTCCCTCCTTTACAGAATCTACTGAATAGATAAAAATATTCAATAGGCAGGCATCTAGACTTTATAAAATGCCAACGTAAGAAGGCAGGTGCTATGTCTCAGGTAGTACAGGTGGAGCAAAGGATACGCACACTGGAAGAAACACTGGCCTACATTCATAGAAACCTGCCTACTGAGACAACATGACATGACCCAGGACTTTCTACCTAGGCTGCTAGATTTCCCCTCTTTGCTATGCATGATCTTCTAATTCAAAGGAATGAGACAAAACACAATTTTTAAAATGGGCCACTTTGTAATTCACATCCAAAGAGTGTCAGACCAGAAAGGTTCTCTCTTCTCTTGAAGAACCTAAGACARCCTTAAATAAATGACCTAGATGAAAAGGACTATCTAATCCATCAAGTCAACAGATGCTTGCAATTGATTTTTCCTTTTATTTTTAGTAAGACCTAGGGAATATTAGGAGGAAATTCTGGCACTGCTAAAGTTGATTATAATTTGATATGAACTTCTTCTAAGGTGAAATATTGGCCCCATTAAGCTCTTGCTTCCCCATTAGTTTTGTCCTATAAAAAGGTAGCAGGTTAAATTAACTTTAAAGAAAATCATAACCAGGTCTTACTTCTGGATGCATGACAGTAGTTAAAGTAAAAAAAA